>NC_080691.1:80822144-81122144 GCF_030445035.2 Dasypus novemcinctus | reverse complement strand
ACAAGCACGGCAGACCCAACAAGAGCCAGGGGCGGCCGAGCGGCGGTGGAGTCGGGCAGGCCCAGCCTCGGAGGCTCGGGCGGTGTCTGAGCGTTTCACTGGGGATCTAGACCCTGCGCGTGTGGACAGGGCCCAGGCAGGGCTGGGGGCGGCTCCGCCCAGCGCAGGAGGGCTGCGGGTGCTCCGGCCGCCGAGGGCCGCCCACGTGTTCCCTGGAGCCCTGGAGTGAAGCCGGAGTCTCCACCGACGAGAACCAACGTAAAAGCCCCCATCAGATTTCTTGCTGCCTCTGTGATAAACTGCCATAAACAGTGGCTTAAAAAGCCCCGTTTGTCATGTTCGAGCCTGGAGGCCGGAATCTAAACGGGACCTTCAGGGGCTGGGACCAAGGTGCCGGCGGCGCTGGTTCCTGGAGGCTTCCAGAAGCCGCCCTCATGGTCCCGTGGCCTCTGGTGCGGTCAGAGCCCCCCGCGCCCGCCCAGCTGGAACCTGGGCGCCCCTGGCCCACCCCGGCACCTCCCTTCTCGAAGCCTCGGCCAGTGCCGCCTTCGGTGCTGTGGCTGGCCGAGTGGGGGGCGGTCCCGGGTGCCGGGACTGGCACGGCGGCGTCTTGGGGAGCGGGGCTGCCGACCGCACCCCAAAGCTGCGGAAGGAACGGGAGAAACACGGCGGCACGTTCTCTGGGACCCCGCCGCACTGGTGTGGCCCCACTCGGGCTGCGCATGTCTTGTGCCGGCCTGGGACTTCCCGTGAGCCCCGGCCAAGACAGCACGCACTTCCTGTGGAGAGCGACGTGCAGGGTGACCCCAGAGCAGGCCTGCGGGGTTGCGGCAGGGGCTTGCGGGGCTGCCCCTCCCCGGTGCGCACCTGCCCACCTTGCCAGCGCTGGCGAAGGCTTGGTGATGGGGCCCAGGCCAGACGAGCGGGCAGTGGGGCCGCAGGAGGCTGGCGCCCTGGGTTCCTGGGACGCGTGGGCTCGCTAGGCCCCTTCTTAGAGGGGCAGGCCCGGTGGGAGCGGGAACAGAGGAGCAGGCCGCTGGCAATGCTGGGCCACGCGTCTCTGTGGCCTCTCGCTCGGGGCCCCGCGGCACCTGGAGGAGGGTGGCGGCGCAGGCCCAGGGAGCCTCTGCTGGTGTCCCTCCGGGCCTCCCGGGGCCCGCGTGGGGAGTCTCATCTCACAGGGCAGCGGCGTCACTGTGTCCTCCCCGGAGCGGGGAGAGGGGCTGCAGAGGAGTGGTACGGTGTCGGTGCTGATGGCTTAAGACATGCGCCTTTGCTAGAGCTTTAACGGGAGGCGCTGCCGCGTGGGGCAGGAGGCCGCGTGCTTGCCGAGGCGCCGTCAGCGTGGAGGAACCTCGCCCTTGTGCCCTGGCGGCCGGGCGCTCCCGCGGGCATGGGCAGCGCACTCTCCCCTGGGGACCTGTGGGCACATGCGCCCCTGCTCGCGCCACGTGGGGCTGGGTTGGGGGACTCTCGGTTGGAGTGGGCTTCCAGAAGGGTCCAAGGGCCCGCGGCGCCTGGAGCTGGCGGCCTCCTGCTGCCCTTCCCGGCCCCGGTGGGTGGGAGCCCCTGGTCCGCTCCCTGGAAGCGGCAGGACTTCCTTCTCCTCTACGAGGAGCGTCAGCTGTCGATTAGCTCCAGCGAGCCAGCGGCTCGGAAACCTGGACCCCGTCCGGGGCCTCTGAAAGGTGGCCCGCGGGGCGCGGGCACGGGCCGGCACCTTGTGACACGACTGAAACCGAGAGGCTTGGTGCATCTGGCAAGGGTGGGCCCAAGAGCCCGGGCTCAGCACAGGCCCCGCCCGGCCAGTCCAGGGCAGCGTGCCATGTGTGTCACGTGTGCCGAGCGGGGCCCAGGCCAGGCGAACGTTGGCGCGTCCTGCCTCGTGTTGCTGCTTCTTCCCGCGCTGGGAGGATCTGGCTGTGCGTCGCGCCTGCGCCTGCCGGTGCTGCTCCCGGGGTGGGTGGCCTGGCCACGGCCCTCCTCCCTTGGGCGGGCCCACGGTGGGCTGAGGGCTCGAGGGCGGCCCCGGGGGTTGGGGAGCAGGGGCCATGACTGCCCCTTCGGGCCCCTCCCTGTGCAGCCCCCGCCCCGTCAGGGCCCTTGTGTGTGCTGGGCCGTGTGCTGTGTTTAGGGAAGATGTGGGTCCTGTGGGGCGTGACGCCCCCTCTCCCCCGCCTGATGCTGCAGACCCCGGGCAGGGCCTGCCCTGGCGAGTGCTGGCGCTCCTCGCACAGGAAGGGGGCCGGCCCGCCCGCCGCCCGAGGCTCCGGGGTCCTTTCCCTGGGGCTGGGGCTCCGCCCGGGGCCGGCCTGGCTGACGCCGCGTCTCTCTGCCCAGGGTTCTTCCCCGGGAGCTCTCAGGGCTGCGACGCCTTCCTCCGGCACAAGATGACGCTCATCTCGCCCATCATCCTCAAGAAGTACGGGATCCCCTTCAGCCGGGTGCGTACGCCATCTTCTCGGGGGAAGGTTCTAGAACAGGGCGGGCCATGGGCTCGGCAGGCGGCCTCCAGCTTGTCCGTGGGGAGGGAGGTGCGGTTGGAGAGGCTGCCTGGGGTGCTGGCGGTGCGTGGGCTCTGCCGCCTTCTCAGCCCCAGCTGTCCCCCGCAGGGCCCGTGCCGGCGGGGCGGGTTCTCGCTTCCGGGGCCCCTGCTGCCCTGGACCTTGGCGGCCGCTCAGTGCCGGGCGGGCTGTGCTGCCAGCACGCGGCCCTCGTGGGACGGCGTCTGAGAGAATGGACCTGCTCAGACACGAAGCCCTGCTCCCCCGCGGCGGGAGGACTGTGGCCTCGCTGCGTTGGCCGCCCAGAGCGTGCTCAGCTCGTCCTCGTGTGGCGCTGTGGGGGACGGGAGCTGGAGCCGGGGAGCCTGAAAGCCTGGCTTACAGGCGCACTTGCTGTCCCTGCGGGGGCGGGGCGGGGGTCCCGGCCTCGGGCCAGCCTCCCCAGGACATCCCTGGACACTGGGTTGACAGCCCACCTTGGCTCAAAGGCCTGAGGGCCATGCTGCTCCTGGCGGGAGTCAGGGTGCAGCCGGCTTGGGGCATTTGTCCTCTCAGGGAGCCCTGCCTGTGGGCCGTGCTCCCCCCCAGGCGGGCCCCCTCGTGGGTGGACAGCAGCATCCAGCCTGTGTCCCCTGAGCCAGTCCAGGCAGGCCGGGCAGGGGTGGAGAGGCCTCCAGGGAACCCGGCTTTTGACAGTTGCCCAGAAAGAGCGATTTGTCAGGTACAGGGAGTTCTGTGATGGGATCCCACGCGCTGCAGCCTCTCTGAAGAGTGGCAGCGCGTCGGAAATCGCTCCTGACATTTCAGTCAAGCCGCCCGCAGCATGCGCGCAGCCGGGGCTGCACACTGTCTCGCCTGAAACCGGGGGGGATGGCTCGTGGCCGTCGCCCGCCTTCACAGGCAGCGGGGCATTTTGCTCTGAGAAACGCGGGCTCTGTTTTTCCTGCCCTCCCCCCATCTTCTGGGCGGAACGCAGCTCCTAGCCTGGCTCACCCAAGGAGAAGCTCCCCCCCACTGGGGAATCAAAGATGTCCTCCAGGGCGTGGTGCCTGCCGGGGGCCCCCGGGGGCTGCTGGCGGCTCCCTGCGGCTGCCGCGGAGGCCTGTTGACGGCGTCAGGCTGGAGACGCGGGGCCACCGAGGACAGGACGGCAGCGCAGAGCCCTGGCGGAGTTGCTGGCAGCCTTGGGGCGAGCGGCTCCTGCGGTCCGTGTACAAACCTCCGTAATGGTGTTTACTTCTGCAAGGAAAAGCAGATCAGTCGCAGAGCTGTGTGATAATGAACAGCCTGTTTCCGTAACCCGCCGTGGACTTCTCGCCTCCCTGCGAGGACCCGTGAGAACGCTTGAACTCCGGCTTCCTCCAGGGCTGGCGTTTGGGGCCGCGTGCCCTCGCCGTCATCCCAGCGCTCTTGGGTTTACTGTCGGGATGACGCGGTGACACGGAGGACGACGAATGCCGGAAACGCTGGGGCTTGATTTCCCGGCAGGACGGCGTGCGCCTGCTGACCTGGGAGGGCTCGAGGCAGGGCCGGGCCCGGTGGCCTCATGGCTCGGGGGGCCTCACGGCTCGGGGGGCCTCACGGCTCGGGCCCCGCCGGGGCGCACCGCCTCCTCTTGCTTCCAGGCCTGCTTTGCACCCTCATGGGGTGGCAGTGGGGGCAACTTGGTGCTCGGAGAGGAAGGAGGCGGTGGCTTCCAGGGGCAGCTCAGCTAGGATAAGAAAAGCAGTGAGTGTGTTTCCCAGAAGCTCCTTAGGCCTTCGTGCCTCCGGCTCGCCCAGTCAGAAGGGGCCAGACGGTCCTCGCCGGGAACCGGCCCCCGGCCCTGAAGGCGGGTCCTGCAGGACGGCTGTGGCTTTTTCTCGCCCCGCCCCCCCTTTCCTGCGGGTGCTTTCTGCCACACGCAGTTGTCACTTGGAAGGGATTTAAAAATATAGCTTAATGCACACTGACTTTTCTTGATTGGTGCAATTAATTACTTGAAAAGAGAAGTATCCTGGTGTTCTTGAGGCCTGGCTCTCCTCCAGGCTGTGTCGGTTTTGATGGATTTCTGACTCAGTGGCTGGCTTCTCGAAGTCGCGCTCCCCCGTCCCCTGTCCCCCTCCCCCCCGCCAGGGTGTTGACTTCTCGTGGCTCTTTAAATGAATCCAGCTGTTCTGCTCACCCTTCTGTGGGAATAAGCTGGGCTCAGCCCGAGGACGCCTGTGCATCAGCTGTAGAAAGATGAATGGCCCAATAACCGTGAGCAAAAGACCGAGCAGACGCTTGGCAAGGGAGGAAGCACACGCGACGGGTTGTAGGTGTCAGGGAAGCACAGTTAAATCCACACGGCGCTCCCGCCGCCGCCCACAGGCACGGCCACACTGCCGGCCAGGCGCAGATGGCGCAGCCGCCGCCGGGGTGGGGGTGGCTGTCCTCGAAGTGTAAACGTGCGCTTAACACACGTTGGGAAAAGACTCGCATGCAGCCGTGCCCAGCAGCTTCTCTTGCAAGAACCGAGAACGGGAGGGAGCCAGGTGGCCGCCGGCCGGGAAATAGGCGACTAAATAAACGGCGAACCAGCCACGGGACTGGAGACCAGCCAGCCACGCCAAGGAGCGGGCCGCCGGCCTGCACGGCCACACGCATGTCTCCCAGACTTCATGCCGGGCAACAGAAGCCAGGCGCGAGCACGTCCTGTGCGACCTCGCTTTCTGCAACGCTGGAAAGAAGCACACCTTGCAGTGGTGGAGAGCAGACCAGCGCCTGGGAGGGGATGGCCTGGCAGAGGCAGGGGCCAGGTGTGACCATCGGGGCCCGGACATGCTCTGTCCCTGCTTCGGGTGCAGGCGGTGCTTAGAGCACGTCGGCCCAGCCCCTCAGATCGGCACGTCTTGGCGTCTGTCAAGTGGGGAGGAGTCCTCTGACTTTAGAGTCACTGCCAACCACGAGCCTCAGTTTCCCCACATGTGAGCCGGGCCAGTGCCTCACGAGGGGCAGGAGGATAAGGACATGTCGCCGGCAGTGTGCTTTGTCTGCGTCCTGGGCCCAGTGAAGGGAAACCTGACTTTAAAACTTTTTACTGCGGGATAGTCCCAAATGTGCGGCAGAGTTGCTGGGAATAACCCAGAAGTGATAGAGGGAACCCCAGGTACCCAGGTCTGCAGCCGCGTGTCCACAGCCACCAAAGTTGCTGGAATAACCCAGAAGTGATAGAGGGAACCCCAGGTGCCCAGGTCTGCAGACGCATGTCCACAGCCGCCTTCGGAAGCGCTTTCGGCCGGGCCGGCGGTCTGCGCAGATGGGGCTGGTTGGCGGCCCCTCGGCAGCCTCCGCTCGCAGGCCTCTTCCTCCAGGCCTCGGCGGGGACGCTGCCCCAGCACAGCGGGAGCTGGCCTTGCTGGGGCCCACCCCAGCCCCGCGGCTCGGGGACGGAGTCAGCTGTCCGAGAAGTGGCAGCCCCTCCTACAGAGTGCTGACCTGTGGCGTCCTGTCTCCCCCTTGCCGTGCGGCTCCTTGGTCTCTGACTGTCCTGGAAGGACCCACTTCCTGGGAACTCTTTGAAGGAATCTTTGCTCGGGACGGTGAAACGACCGACATCACCTTCTGGGAGCGTTTCGTGCGAGTGGCTGGGGGTCCCTTCCGCAGGCAGAGGCGAGACGCTGCGTGGTGTGCCTGCCCCAGGAGGCTGTGCGGCCACCGCCAGCCCCTCGAGCCCCGCGCCAGTCCTTGCCCGTCCTGTAGCACCTTGCAGTGGACACAAGGCCTAAGGCTGCTGCCTCCAAGGCCGGAGGCACCCCCAGTCCCTGCCCGCAGCGTTAGGGCTGAGAAGCCCCAGGAGGATCTGGGCATCCTGGGATGCTGAGCATGCCTGTCACCGGGGCAGGGCTGGGCTAGGGGCAGGGCAGGGCAGGGCTGCCGAGCCGGGGGCCGAGTTGACGGGCGCCCGCCTCCCTGCTGTGTCAGCCCCGTTGGCAGCCGGGCTGGTGCCCTGGGGCTCCCTGGTCCTTGCGGCACCTCGCTGGGTGGTGCGGTCGGGGCTCCCTGCTGTTGGCTGAGAAGTCCCTGAGCCGTGGCCTCTGCCAGCTCGTCCAGGGCCTCGCGCCTTGGCCACAGCCCGCCCCGCCCTGCCCCCACGTGGGCCGCAGCCCCTCTGCCTCCGTCCTGCACTCGGCCTCACTGCCGGCCTCTGCCTCCGCAGATCACGCAGGAGGCCGGCGAGTTCATGATCACGTTCCCCTACGGCTACCACGCCGGCTTCAATCACGGCTTCAACTGCGCCGAGTCCACCAACTTCGCCACCCTGCGGTGGATCGACTACGGCAAGGTGGCCACTCAGGTGAGTGCCAGGCGCCAGCTCAGCGGGGCTGCTCCCCAAACCCTGGGAACCTGGCGCCGAGCGGGCTGCGCCTCGCGTCCTGGGGAGGCGGAAGGTTCCGGGGTGCGGCCTCCAGTGTGCTCTGTCCCGGCTGCTCTGCGTTGAGGCTTCTGCGGGCCCCTGCTGGGCCTCCCCTCTCCTGGCAGACCCAGGGACCCCCCAGATACTGTGGGCCCCAGGCCTGGGGGCACCCTGCTGAGCCCTCGGGCTCCTCGGCGGGCGCGCCAGCCCAGCAGAGCCCCGTGAGCGGGCGGCGCTGCCTTGTGGCGGTTCGGGGCTTCCTGCCGGCACGGGGTCCCTGGGGGTCTGGAGGGCGCAGAGGACTCGTCGAGTTTTCCCCGTAAGAGGCCGTTCCCCGCCCCCAAGGAGTCTGCCACAGGAACCGGGTACTGGCTGTGAAGGTCCCTGCGGCCGCACACGGTGCGTCCTCGTGGGTTTTGGGGGCTTGGGGGGCGCAAGCGCATCTGGCCCCCTCCTCGTCTGGTCTGCCCCGTGCTCAGCTGAGAGCCGAGGCGGCTTTGGAGGTCCAGGGTCCCCACGGCCGCTGCCAGGGCGGGGCGATGCCGGCCGGGGAGAGGAAGGCCGCGGCTCCCCTGCTCGCCCAC
Source organism: Dasypus novemcinctus (assembly GCF_030445035.2). Taxonomy (NCBI): domain Eukaryota; kingdom Metazoa; phylum Chordata; class Mammalia; order Cingulata; family Dasypodidae; genus Dasypus; species Dasypus novemcinctus. The sequence continues at coordinate 81,114,678 of NC_080691.1, read as the reverse complement.
AGGCGGGTGCCATGGGGCGGCGTCGGCCATCTGGGCTGCATCGGCCCCTCTCTCGGGTCAAAAGGACACCCGGTGCCTCTCGGGCGGCCTACCGGGTGCTGTGCCCCGTGCGGTGGGAGCCGCCTCCAGCCGGGCCCGGGGCAGCGCGGGGGCCCGGGGCAGCGCGAGAGCGGTGCGCTCTGCTCCCCCTGGCGGGGCTTCCGGTTCCCGAAGCAAGGAGCAGAGCAGACCGTGCGTGCAGGCACCTGCGTGCGGGGATGTGCGCATGTGTGCATGTGTGTGTGTGTGTTGACCAGTTCAGGAGCAGGAGGTGGGGAGGGGTCGCGCGGCCCGGGTCCTTTGCAGGGTGGGTCTCAGGCCGTGCTGTCCAGCAGGGAGGCCCCTGGCCACACGCCGTCGTCCCCATGGCCTCGAGACGTGGCTGGACTGAAGCAGGACAAGCCGCGAGCACACATGCACGCCGGCTGTGCAGGATGCCACCCACCTCTCGTACTCTCGTGTCCGCCGCTTGTGTAGACACGCCCACCGCTTGTACTGCCAGGGCAGACTCGCTAAAGGGCATTTCCTGTGCGTTCTCTTTTTATGGCTTTTGGCTGCTAGAAAATTTTAAACTGTGGGAGTGGCTTGCACTTTCTCCCAGGCAGCGCGGGGCTGCACAGATTGGCCAACCTCTGACCTCCCGGCTCTGGTGTCTCAGCGCAGTTCCCAAACCAGACCGGGCCTTATGGCAGGGCAACCACGAGAGGCCTTCACTGCGCAGACAGTGGGGGCTGTCCTCGGTGGGCACTCTGGGCGGCCCGAGGAGCAGAGCGTCAGGGTCTCCCTCTCGGATCTGAAGGAGTCGCTGAGCGTTTCCAGGCTCTTTAGCCTCTCTGAAACGCTGACGGGTTCCATGTGTTAGCATAACAACGCCTTGGGTGGTGAGAGTCCAGCCAGGGGGAGTCTGCAGTTCTTGCCTGTAGCGCCCTCGCCCCTGCGGCCGCGCCTCCACGTGCAGGGAGGTGATAGGGTCACAAGCCCTGGCCTGGGTCGTTCCAGAGCCGCGGTCGGTGCTGGGGCCGCGGTGGGGCCAGCAGCGGCTGCCCAGATAGGAAAAGCAGCTTCAGGCTCAGCCACAGGTTGGTCAACGAGTGACCTTTGGGAAGCACGGCCCAGCTTGGGCTTCCACGCCGACATTGTCGGGCCATGGAGCGTGAAATTGCTGAACAAGCGGCAGGCAGCGCTCCGAGCCGGCCGGGCCCCGAGGTGCCGGGTCCCGCGGCGCCCTGCGCTGGGCCGGGCAGGGTAGTCCTTGGCCCGCGGCATCCCCGTGGCCATTCCGCCTCTCCCGGCTGGTCGGGAGGGGCCGCGCGCGTGTCCCGGTCTGGTGGGCCACGGGGACCCTGGGGGGAGGGCCAGACGGAGCAGGCGCTGCTGCTCCCGAGGGCCGAGGTGCGGCCCTGCGCCCTGCGCCTGCCGCCCGTTTCTTCCCACGTGCAAGGGGGACGGGTCACTTGGCAGCCGGTAGAGACCTGGCTTCCACCTTCTCCAGCCTCCTGGGAGCCGCTCCTCCGCCCCTGTCCCTGTTGCCCCTTTCCTGCCATTTACCTGTTTGCTCAGGCGCTGAGACATTCGAAGCCCGCCTCTTACCTTGGCCTGGCCCCGGCGCGTTTCTGGATTTGTGGGTTTTCTCCCCAAATTGTGGGGCCGGCAAGCTGGCTGCTTTGTAGGGCTGCAGGCTCAGGACGGGCTTTTCCATTTTTTTTATGTTTTAGGAGGTACCGGGACCTCCCCCGTGGGGAGCAGGCGCTAGACCACAGAGATACGCCCGCTCCCCTCTGGGCGTGCTTTAGGTCTCTAAAGGGTCAGGAAGGAAGACTCCAGAGGAGGAGCGAGCCGGGAGGACTAGCCGAAGCTCGCGCTTGTGTCCACGAAGGATTGACAAGCGCAGCCACGCCCCGGCTTCCTGCCGTCCACGGCTGCTTTTGCTCCTAGAGCACCTGGCCTTGGGCTCCCGCAGGACGAGCCTGCCTGGAGCAGCAGGGCCCGGCGGGTGCTGCCTGTCCTGCGGCCCCGCGGCTCTGGGCAGCGAGTGTGCCTGCCCCCACCCTGGGCCTCTGGCAGCAGAGGGGCTGCGGCAGCAAGCAGGGTTTTGCCCAGAGCCAGCGCTGTTCCCGGGGTGCAGGGAGGCCCACGAAGGTGCCAGACGCCCCTGCCTCTCCAAACCTGGCATCTCCTCGGCCCCTCCTGGCGCTGAGACCCCAGGAGGGGCGGCGCTGGTGAGGGACGCTAGCTGATGGCTGGGGATCTCTCGGTGTCCCAACTTTGTCCCCGCTGTCCCCTGCTGTCCCCACAGTGGGAGGAACGGCCAGTGGCCTCTCACCCGAGCCCTTGCATGGAGCTCGCCCGGCCTGGCCACGCCAGGAGGCAACGTTTGGCTCCCCGCCCTCCCTCCCCTCCCACTGGCGCCCGGCTGAGACGGGGTGGGGTGGGGGTGTGTGGGAGGGGTGGGCGTGGCCCTGGCTGGCGTTGGCGGCACAGACACGGCGTGGTGTCCTCCGCCTGTCGGCAGAACGCTGAGGTGCTGCCCGGTCACAGTCGTTGGGTCAGGAGGCAGCACTGACCCGCGTGGCGCGTCCTTCCTTCCTGGACCCCCCTGCCGATGCTAACCCTTGCTACCGTCCACGCAGCAGGCGGCACTGCGGCCTCCGAGACTAGGCCGGGGCCACTGCGCCTGCGCGCTCTGACCCGGGCCTGCCCCGTCCCCGGCCCTGGCTGCCTCTGGCCCAGCCTGACCCCTCCTGTCTGTCCAGGGGGTGCTCCTTCTCAGAGCTGGCCCAGAACTCACGTTCAGCGGAGAAGGGCCTGCGAGGCCGCCGCGGCGGGGCCTCGTCTGCACAGGGTAGGCGCCCCGGCCCCAGGGACACGTTCGTTCCGGTGCAGGGTCCCACCTCGGTGGCTGGCAGCGGGACCCGAGCCTTCTCTGGGCTGGGCCGTCCTGGCACTGCAGGGTGTGGAGCAGCCTCCTGGGCTCCCCCACTCGCGGCCAGGAGCACCCCCAAAGTTGGGACACCGAGAGGTCCCCAGCCGTCAGCCAGCGTCCCTGGCCCAGCGTCGTGCCTGACGGCGCGCTCTTGGGGTGCGGGTGGTGCGCGGCTCTCGGGCTCGGGTGCTCTGGTGCTTCTGGGCCACGCTCGGGCTTTCTGCTGGGACCCCCGCCTCGGGCCGCCCCACCCGCCTGCCGGCAGCGGCCTGGGGGTTGACGCCTGCAGCACCCCAGACGCTGCCGGCGCCAGTGCCACGAAGCTGGTCAGACACCTCCTCCCGGAGCCTGCGCGCGTCCTCGCGGGGAACCGGGCTGAGGGGCGGCGTGGGCAGCAGGCCCGCCCGTGTCCTCTGCAGGCACGGCTGTCCCCACCACCCCAAGGCGGAAGGGCTCCTGGCCTTGTGCGCTGCCACAGGTCTGAGCAGAGTCCAACCCCGCTCGGCCGAGGGGGTGGGGAGCCTGTGCCTCGTGGGACGGCCGGGCCCTGGCCGGGTGGCCTTGGGTGCAGGGCGGCCAGGAGGCGCGGTTTCCTTTCTCTGGACTGAGGATCCGGTGCCCCATGCCCCGTGGACTTCCACCCTGAGCGCGGGGCTGGCACGGGGGCAGCTGCTGCCGTTTCGTACAGGAGGACTCTTGAGGCCTTGGTTAGTTACATTGCGAGGAAACTCGGTAATAGCGGGTTGCTTTGAGCTGGTGGAACATTATACAGCCACGAAAACAGCTTCATTCTGTGTCTCTTGGCATGGGAAAAAAGATGGCCACGGCACCTGGAGCGGAAAACCGCCTTATGAACTGAATACGTGATCCTGTTTTTGTGGGTGCTTGTGGTCCCAAAAACGTGGGTGGAGATTTGCCAAATGCTGGTAGGTGTTAGTCTGATGTGGTGGACTTTGGGATAACTTCAAAATGCATACTAGCTTAATGCAATTCTGTATTTTTTCATGGTTTTGTTTTTTCAAAAAAATGCACTCCTGTTTTTCCAATCAGGAATATGGTTCCTCTGGGGTGGCTGAAGGGCCCCCCGTTCCTGGGAATTGACTTCCTCGGAGAAGGCAGTTCACCCGCGAAGGGTTTTCTGTCGTCATGCGGGGTGGTCCTGCCAGTTTGTTTTTAAACGGGAGTTAAACATCTGGGAAGAGGGGCCCGCGCCCCAGCGCTGTGGCTCTCGGCAGCGGGCGGACTTGGAGCAACTTAGCCTGGACTGTGGCCCTGCTGCTCGGGTGCTGTGGCATTACAGTCCGCTCCGGCGTGCTCAGCGCGCACATTCACACACACTCACGGTGACCCAACGCCCCCCCCGCGGGGACGGCCCAGGACCGCAGCCGCATGCGCACACACTCCCTCCAGGGCCACCCGCTCCGCACCCACCCAGCGCAGCACCCGATCCCGCGCCCCGCCCGATCCCGCGCCCCGCCGGCTGCACGGCGCCGCCTACCTTTCCAGACGGCAGAGGCACGGGGTCCGCTCCTCGTGTGGCCTTGGGCGGCGACGATAGCCGCCCAGAGCAGCAGCAGCAGCCACAGCAGGAGTCCCGACCAAGCCAGCGGGCCAGGGACATGGGCATGCGGGGCACCGAGGGCGGCGCGTCCGGGAGGAAGCGGCGTCATCCCGCGGCCGTGGAGCGGCAGTGGCGAGCAGCCGAGGCTGAGCTGAGCTGAGCCTGAGCCGGCACCTGGCCGTGGTGAGCCTCAAACGCCGGGAAGTGGAGCCAAGCCTGAGCGGGCGCCCGGCTGCAGGGAGCCCCAGACACCGGGAGGTGGGGTCAAGCGCCTGACCCCACCCTGCCTCTCCTCGAAAAAATCCCGGTAGGCAAGCAGGGTGGGGCCTAGCAAACTCAAAGGGCCCCACCCTAGGCTGGCAGCCAGGCACCTGCGATCACGCAAGGTGGGTGGTACCCACACCCCGGGCTGTGAGACCTCTCGGGTCGGGGCCCAGGCGAGACGTGGTGTGCCCCCCACGGCCACGTGGCTGCGGTCAGGGCAGGGTGGCTGCTTTTTAGAAACAACGTCTTTTTAACTGTGGCAAAACACATCTGAGCTAACAATCGTTTCAACCATTTTTAGCAGGCTATTCTCTGATGTTAAGCAGAAACTTTACCTACCATCTGTTTCTAGACTCTTCATCATCCCAAACCAGCATGCACGCTCGTTTAGCAGAAGCCATCTGCCCCCCCACACCCCGGAACCACGCTTCTCCTCTCTGCCCTGATGAGTTTGCTTCTGAGACTGTCGTAGACGGGAAATCGTGCCCTCTCATGTCTGGGTTCTTGCCTTTGGCATGTATGTAACGTCTTCAGGGGGCATCCAGGGCCGGCTCCTGACCTTTCTACAGCTGGATGGCCTTCGCCGCCTGGACAGACCACGCGCCATTCCACCCTTCATCGGCTCCTGTGTCAGGCTGCAGGCCACGTCAGTGCAAACTTCTGCCCCAGCCCCTGCTTTCGTTCTTTCAGTCTGCATCTAGGAGTGGGATTGCCGGGTCACATGGTAATTCTGTTTATGTTTCTGAGGCGCTTGCAAGCTGCTTTCCTCAGCGGCCACGCTGTTTTCCATTGCTACTACAGTGTGCAGGGTTTCCTGTTTCCCGTGTCCTCGCCAACACTTGTTCTTCTCAGTGTTTACTAGCCATCTCGTGGGTGTGAAGCCGTATCTCACTTTAGTTCTGATTTGCATTTCTCAAATGGGTAATGACTTTGAGCATCTTTACATCTACTTATCAGCCATTTGAGTATCTTCTCTGGAGACCTGTTCCGAGTCCTTGGCCCATTTTTAAATTGCTTGCTTGTCCTTTAGTTGTTGAGCAGCAGCAGTTCTTTATATATCCCGCACAGTAAACCTTTGTCTGTTACATGGTGTCCAAATATTTTCTCCCATTCTCTGGGTTCTTTACTTTCTTGATAATGTCCTTTGATGCCCAAAAGTTTTAAATTTTTATGAAGTCATTGTATCTTCTTTTTTTCTTTTGTTGCTTGTGCTTTAGCCATAAAATCTAAAATCTAATTACCTACTGCAAGGTTCTGAAGACGTTTCTCTGTGTTTCCTTGTGATAGTTTGATAGTGTTAGTTAGCTCTTGTTTTTTGTTTTTGGAGTAATGTGGCTTTTTAATTCTTCGAGGTAATTTTTACATTTCTGCTATTTATATGCATCTTTAGGGGAGCCGGGGGGGCCTTACATAATTAAAATATTATTTTATTATTATTTTTTAAAGATTTATTTATTTCTCTCTCCTTCCCGCCCCACCCCCTTACCCCAGTTGTCTGCTCTCTGAGTCCATTTGCTGCATGCTCTTTCTGTCCGCTTCTGTTGTTGTCAGCGGCACGGGAATCCGTGTTTCTCTCTGTTGCATCATCTTGCTACGTCAAGGCTCCGCATGCGCTGTGCCACTCCTGGGCAGGCTGCACCCTCCTTTGCGCTCGGCGGCTCTCCCCACAGGGTGCACTCCCTGCGTGTGGGGCTCCCCTACGCAGGGGACACCCCTGCGTGGCACGGCTCTCGTTGCGCGCGTCAGCACTGCGCATGGGCCAGCTCCACACGGGTCAAGGAGGCCCGGGGTTTGAACCACGGACCTCCCATGTGGTAGATGGACACCCCATCCACTGGGCCAAGTCCGCTTCCCTTAAAATATTATTAAATGGTCTCCTAACCCAGTCATAGATTTGAACGTGAGAATGCTTGTAATTTTTGAGTCACAGTTTCCACTTCTATAAACTTTTGTTCAGCATTAAACAGACTGCTTACAAAACCTTCTGATAGCCTTTTAATCATAGTATGTTTTAAATTTAAATTTTATTTATTTTTTATGTATTTCTCTCCCCTTCCCTCCTAGTTGTCTGCTCTCTGTGTCCATTCTCTGTGTGTTCCTCTTTGTCCGCTTGCATTCTTGTCAGCAGCACCGGGAATCCATGTCTCTTTTGTGTTGTGTCATCTTGCTGCATCAGCTCTCCATGTGTGCAGCACCACTCCTGGGTGGGCTGTGCTTTTTTCATGTGGGGGTGGCTCTTCTTACTCCTTGCGCATGGGGTCCCCTACATGGGGGACACCCCTGTGTGGCACGGCACTCCTTGTGCACATCAGCACTGCGCATGGGCCAGCTCACCACACAGGTCAGGAGGCCCTGGGTTTCAACTTGGACCTCCCATGTGGTAGGCGGACACTTTTTATCAGTTGAGCCAAATCTGCTTCCATGCATTATTTTTTAATAATAGTAAATTTTATTCTTAGAGAAATTTTAAATATACAAAGAAATTATAGCCACAGTATATGGAGTTCCCATATAACCCCCCCCACATACACACCCAGTTCTCCTCTTATTAAATCTTACACTAATGTAGTGTATTTGTTACAGTTGATAAACCAATATTGAAGCATTGCTGCTAACCAAAGTCTGTAGTTTATATTATGGTTTACGCATCATGCTGTGCAGTTTTATAGGCTTTGATAAATGTGTAATACCATGTATCCGTCGTTGCAGTATCTTACAGAGCAGGCTGCCCTGACTGCCCTCTGTCCCACTGGTCATCCTTCCCCCTCCCCTCTGGACCTGGATCCACTGTCATTAGATCCATGCTACAAGTTACTCCATTAACACAAGGCGACAACTACAACAACATCACATCACTTTGGTCTCTGGTTACACGCCTCCCTTCCATTTGTTCATTCCTCAGTCTTGAGGGATTTGGGATGATGTCTGCCCTGCCTGCTTCAGGCTGGGAGGGACTGGATGTAATGGGGCAGATGGAAGGAGCTGTTTGGCTTACAGCTGAAGGTGTTCCTCGTTTGGGGAATGGGGCTTGTTTCATTGGCTGTCCAGTGACAGCCTGGAGATCTGGAGAGTGGGAGCTGACCGCTGCTCTGCTGGGTTCAGGGCTTGATCGGCTTATCAGCCGCAGCATAGTTAAGGCTCTGACAGGTGCATGTGATGGGTATGTTGAGAACTGTAGGTTCAAATAAAAGGAGAATCATGATTAGGGAAATTGTAAACGACTGTAACTGCGTTGTATTGGAGAAGTAGATTTTCATGTATTTGCAGATAGGGCTCGCTGAAGGGGTTTTGATTTCACGGGGCGTGTGGCTTGCCTGTGGTGCCTGGGGGTCCCTGGGGCCCTCAGGAGGCCTTTTGTTTGAGGTTTTGTTTTCTGTCGCAGTTTGTGATATCTGCCTGAAACCTGCACAAGTATAACTTCTGGAATGACCTCCCAACTCACTTTGAAATCTCTTAGCCATAAAAACTGTCAAGTTCTCTTTCCAGAAGGATTGCCACTTAATCCTTGGTAATCATCCCTTAGTGCCAGGGAGGCCGATCCCCGGGCGTCATGCCGCATCCTAGGGGGAAGGCAGTGAGCTTATACGCTGAGTGTGACTTAGAGAGAGGCCACCTTGGATTAACAAGGAGGTTTTCAGGAGGTAACTCTTAGGCCTTCATTATAATTAGGCTAAATTTCATTTTCACGGGAATAAGGTTCATGAGTACGAGCATTAAGATCAAGGGCTTCGCTTATTGGCCTGTTTCCTTTAATACATATTCTGGAGATTTTTGATATTTTATCTGAGAAAATAGTAAGATTTAACTAGCATGGAAGTTTAATGTTGTTTTAGCATCTGTGTGGGCCTTCGTCTATCAAGAAAACATACCTGTGGCAACAAGGACACATTTCTATCCCCTAAAGGTGTTTGAGTTCATTCTCGCCCCACGCATCTTCCTGGCGATAGGATTGGCTCTTCTCTTTAGGTGGTTGATCCAGTTTGAATTAATTTGTGTGTGATGAGAGGTTGGGGTCGCACTGTATCTTCTGCATGTGGATTTCCCGTGGGCCCAGCCCCATGTGTTTGCGGAGACTCTTCTTTCCCCATTGCACGTCTGTGGCTCTGGACGTGCGGGTCTCCTTCTGGACCTCGGTTCTGCCTCACGGGTCTCTGAGTCTGTCCGCATGCCGGGACCACACTATTTAATCACCGCGGCTTCGTTAGATTCGGAACCAGGCACGTGAGTCCTCCAGCTTTGTTCTTTCTCGAGATTCTTCTGGCTCTCCGGGGCCCCTTGCCGTTACATGTGAATTTGCAGATCAGCTTTTCCATTTCTGCAAAACAGGCTGCTGGAATTGGGATAGGAATTGCATGGGATTTGTAGCTCTGGCTTCAGGCAGTGTTGTAGCTGACGCATTAACAATAACGAGTCTTCCAAGTCCGCGAGCACGGCATGTCTTTCTGTTTGCTGAGGTCTTTAATTTCTTTCAGCAACGCGGGGTACTTGTCAGTGTACACGTCTTTCACCTCCGTGCTGGATTTATTCCTAGGTTTTAATTCTTTAGTTGCTCTTGTGAGTAGAATTGGTCTCTCGCTGTCCTTGTCAGGTTGTTCATTACTGGTGTACAGAAAGACTCCTGCGTTTGTCTCGTGTGCTGGTTTGCTTTTTCTTCGAGCAGACCCTTTTCTCAAATCGTGATGTTGCCTTGGTGGCAACGTTTTCGCTCTCAGCCTTCGCGAATGACTCTGCCCTTCACAGACCTGGCGAGGACCAAGGTGGAAATGGAGAGAGGTCAGCCGACCTTGCACAGGTCACGTCGGTAGGAGAGCCGGGCTCAGTACGCCCGCGACCTCCCTTCCCCTCAGCCTTTTCCCGGGGGTCTGAAGAGCCCCTCTGCCTGCTCCTCCGGAGCTTGCTGGGGCCAGGGATCAGGCTGGCACGGGCCGGCCTTGCATGGCATCACCAACGGGGAGCTCAGGCCCTGCTTCACTTGGGAAAAATAAACTGAGCACGCGCCCGCCTTGTTAGGCCTGTTTGAATTAGGCCAGACGGCGGCCGAGTCGGTCGCCTGAGCCCGGGCCCCCGCCTGGTGTGCCAGGTGAAGCCAGCCTCCCCGGCCCACGAGGGGTCTCCTCGGCGCGTGCAGAAGCACGGCTTCCCTGAACCCCCTGCCGGGCACAAGTGTTGCTGGTGCATTAAACAGCACGAGCTCTCGAGAGGCTGCTGGACCGGCCCAGGGCCTGGGGCGCCCAGCTCCGCGCCGCCAGCTGTCCCTCGGGAGGGCTGCTGCCCAGTTTTCTTCTCGCCGCCTGGGAGGCGGGTAGCGCGGCTTGGGCTCCCCGAGACGCCCGCTTTGGAGCTGGCCCACTTGGCACCCCACTCCCCGCTCCTGAGTGGGCCCCCCGCCCCCGGCCTGGTGTACGCTGAGCTCGTAATGACTGTGAAACCGAGCCGCCTCTGCCGCCGCCAACCGCGCGTCCTCCTGCTGCCTCCTGACGCCGCCTGCTCTGGGTGATCACCCAGAAGCCTGAGGGGAGGCCGCAGAGGGGGCCGGGAGAGCTGCTCGACGACCCCGGCTGGGGCTGCGGGCCCGCCTGCCGCACCCGAGGGCCTCACTGACCCCCGGTTCACGGCGCTGCGGGGCTGGGGGCCGTGTTTGCAGGAGGGTGCCGGGTGGAATGCTGCCCCTCGGCTCCATCTCCCGGATGCTCCTGTCAGTCTGTCCCTGGTGAACGGCTTGGGGCCCCTCCCCACGTGAGCTCGGGGTGATTTACAGGTGATGGCACGGGGGCTCGGGGGTGGGTTCTGCCCGGGGCTCCCGTGGTGTTCCAGCTCCGCTCTCCGGAGCAGTGGCCTGGGAAGGGTTCTTCCCTCAGCGCCGTGCCGTCGGGCCCGCGTCGTTCTCTGAGGTGGGGCGTCCTGGGCATCGGGGGGCAGTCACCAGAGAGGCTGGGGTGAGGCTGCCCGCGCGTCACGGCCTCCTGCCGGCCTGCGAGTCGAGCAGCCACGTGTGCGCCGGCGTGCAGAGCAGCCTCGTCTCTGCAGCTGGGGGGCGGGCAGCCCGAGCGTGCGGCGGGGCGGAGTGAGCCGGAGCTGCGTCCTCCACCTGGGGCGGCGTGGCGGCACTGTGGTGCCGCCGCCCTGTGCGGGCCTCGGGGCCCCTTGCCCGGGGAAGGAGCCGCACCAGGGGACGTGCAGGGTGTGGCCCGTCGGCAGGAGACGTCCAGGAGGGACGGTGCAGGCAGGGGCAGGGCAGCGGTGCTGGGGGGCTGGGGGCACCTGCCCACGGGCACGGGGTTTTCTCTGGGGGGTAACGGGAACGTTCAGGAACTAGACGGAGAAGACGCGAATGTATGAAATGCCACGGAATCACCCGCTCTGAAACGATTCGCGTCACGTTGCCTGACTTGATTCTCCAGAACTTACTTGTCTGTAAAAAGCAGGGAGCAGAGCCGCGCCGGCCGTCAGACGCCCTCGACCTTGCCCAGCCCCCGCGGCGGGCGAGCAGCGGGGAGCAGCTGGTGCTGCTGGGAAGGCGCCGGGGCCCAGGGCCGCGGGAGCCCCGGGAGCCCCGGGAAGCCTCTGCCTAATTGTTCGTTTATGAAGGCGCTGCGCAGGGTTTCCAGCGGGCTTCCTAATGAACTGGTTCCTTATCGCCTCTCGCCGCAGTGCTGGTGATGACGCGGACGCGGGGGGCCGCTCGTCCTCCCCCGCTCCCCTGGGCCCCCCGCCGCCAGCCCTGGCGGGTGCGGCCTCTGCCAGGTGCTCGGGTGTGCTCGGGTGTTGGGCGCTGCTGGGGCCCGTCCAGACCGCGCCCGCCGGCGGTGGCTCTGGGGCCAGTGTCACTGGCGGGAGGCCGGCGAGGCCAGGAGGGGCGGGGACAAGCCAGGAGGCTTCTCCACTTGGGGGCCGGAGGGGCTGGAGGAAGGAGGTCGGGCCCATGCAGGAGACCCCCAGGGCGAGCTGCGGGCAGGCAGGGCAGGTGGGACAGAGGGCGGCGCCCGCGCAGGCCGAGCAGGGCGACCTGCCAGCAGGGGAGCGAGGCTGCCGCTGGCTGGGCCTGCGAGCCAGGAGGTGGCGCCGTCCCTCTGGCTGTGGGAGAGTGGGCGGTGGCAGCGTGGGGCAGGGCCCTCCGGGAGACGCGGCCTGGTTTGGACGTTGGGGAGGAAGAGGCTGAGCCCCCGTGCGGGGCTCACGGCAGGGTGGTGCGGGGGTGCAGGGCGTGGAGGATGGGCGCGCCACTCACTGAGCAGAGAAGGGCGAGGGGCCAGCGCCGGCACCACGGAGACGCAGCACCTAGAGACTGCTGGGCAGACGGGGCTGCCGGCCGCACGTGGCGGCGAAACGCGAGGCCGTGACGCCAAGTCAGCTGGAGACTTGCGCTCCGCAGCTGCCCGGCCACGTTTCACGTGCCCACTACGGCCACGCGGGCACCGCCTGGGACAGCGCAGCAGAACGTTGCCGCAGGGCGTGCAGTCCCATCAGTCCAGGCCACCAGGAGGCCTGGGGAGCATCTGGGACAGTGGGGGTTCAGGAGTGGGGGCGGTCGCGGTGGGGCCACTGGGAGGGGAGGCGGGGCCTGGGCCTCGGCAGGGCGCGGTGAGGGCGGGGTGGCCCAGCCCGTCCCCAGCTTCGCCCCTGTTGAGGGGACCCCTGCCCCCCACCTCGTGAGCCTGCACGCGAGCTGCCACTGGCCCCTGGAAAGGCCCCTTAGTCCTGCTCGGCGCTGGCTGTCCTCAGCGTTCCGCCCTCAGCCCCTGACACCAGGTGGGGTCTGCGCTGCTGCTTCACCGGGAGCCAGGGCGGGTTCCCGCGGCCACTCGCTGTTGGGTTGGTCTCATGAGATGCACGTGGTGATCTTCCCTTTGGGGTGGCCGGTGTGCTCTTCTCTCCCACGTGGTCCTTCTCAGGATGAGCAGGGCCCTGGGGGCAGCTCGGTGCGGGTTCAATCACAAAACAGGCCGCAGGGCTCTGAGCAGCCCGCCGGAGGCATCCCGAACTCACAAGGCGCCGGGGCCGCGCAGCTCCAGGCAGGATTATAGCAGGGCGGGCGCTCCTCTCATTTCATGTGCGTATGGTCGTCACGACACCCCGCTCCAACCGCTGCCCCCTTTCCCTGGGGGCCAGCCGTTGGGACCCAGAGGGCGAGGGCCCTGTGGCGGAGCCGGGGGGCATGTGGCACGGGCACGCGGCTCAGCCTCCGGCCTGGGGACCTACCTCCACGGTCGGGGCCTCCCCTGGCAGGTGCAGACCCGAAGGGCGCTGGTGTGCGCGCAGGCCTTGGGCATCAGCCTCCCACAGCGGCCCCAGCCTGCGAGGAGCCCCAGGCACCGGCAGGCAGCGGGGGCGGAAGCGGGAGCCCCCAGCTCCCCACAAGTCCGGCCGCCCTGCCCGGTTGCACCGGGGCTGCTGCAGCACCTGCTCCGCGGGAGCTCTTGGGGCAGCACTGGACGCCTGCGGAAACGCTCGCCCCCTGGGGCTCGGCACAGTGGGTCACCACCCCGAGCCCACCCCCACCCTGACTGGTGGCATAGCCCCCAGCCCCGTCGCCACAAGGAGGCTTGGCTGCATCCTCTCTGTTCGGGGCCCAGGGGTAGACCTGGACGCCTACGTGGCGCCTCCCTTACCTGTGACGCTGTGTACCTCGAGTGACCGGTGGTGACGTGGGCGCCGTGTGTTCCACGATGCCCGTCGCGGTTAGGTGCCGTGTCTCGGTTGCTCCGGTGGCTCTGGCAGCTGAAGCAGCTGAGCAGAAGCCCTGGCAGGGACGGCGGTATGAGGCTTTCCAGTCGAACCTGTGCCTTAGCGCGTGAGCCCTGGCGGCGCGTGTGCGGTGAGTGACCCATGGGGAGCAGGTCCCGCGAAGGGGGCAGCCGTGGGCGCTCGGCAGCCCCGAGGTGCTGGCCCGCTGGCCAGCGAGGGGCGGGGGCGGGGGCGGAACGCGGCCCGCGGAGCAGCACAGTAGGCTGCCTGGGTTTTGACGTCCTGAGACTCCCCTGGATGGAGTGACAGATCGGCTGCCCCCATGGCGCCCGGGAACACGATATGGTCGTGAAAAAGGCCGCGGCGGTGCCCTCGGTTCTGATGTCCAGGGCCCTTCTAAAGTGCGTGCTGTGGGAACGGCAGGTGTGAAATGGCCGCTTGTGGAAAAGCAGAAGGCGTCTGTTTGTCCTGCCGCCCTGCGTGGGGCGGCTCTGTGGAGGCAGCCCCCTTGGCCGCCGGGGGCCGGGCCCATGGGGGCGCGTGTGCTGCCTTCCCTTGACTCCTCGTCGTCGGTGCTGCTGCTCCCAGAAGCCTCCGGCTCCGTCCCTGAGCTTGCCTCGGGGCGCTCCACGCAGGAGGTGGTGGCTGAGCGGCAAGGGCGCCTCCTGCCCCCTGCGCTCCCGGGGTACCCCGGAGTCTTGAGGTGCTGGTCCTTTGGAGGCTTGGGTGTCAGCTGGAGGTCTTCAGGCTCTAGACGACTCTGGCGTATGAGTCCCCCCTGAGCTCCCAGAGGAGCGGGGCAGGGCGGCCTGGAGCCGCGGGCCCCACTAGGCCCCAGGAGGCAGCGTCTGAAATCCCGCGTCCTCGGGGAGGACGGCGCCGAGGCCTCAGGTCTGAGCCCTCGGAGCAGGGGCGGGCGCGGAGGGAGCCCCGGTGGCGGGCGCGGCTTGGCACAGGGAGAGCCTGCCTCCTGCACGGAGCTGTGTCAGCCAGGCCTGGCGCTCGGCGTGTCTTTATTTTCATGACGCTTTACAGGAGTGCGCCGTTTTGTATTTCAATCACCTTGTGTGGCATTCTCTTAAAGAATAATTCCACGGAGCAATGGGTTTGGGGATTCGAACACGGAAACCGTTCTGCCGCCTTTTGCCTTTCAGGTAACATGGAGGGCGGGGAAGGCTGCTCTGCCTCTAGGGCTTGCTCTCTAAGCGCCGAGCACGCTGCCTCGCCTCCGCCTCGCCACCGCCTCGCCTCCGCCTGTGCAGGCACGACGCGAGGCGTGCGGGGCTGGCTCCCTGAGCATGTGGGTTGATGCGTTCCTGACGGTCGGCAGGCATGCCGAGGAGCGCCCGGGCCCGGGGACAGCACCGACGGCGGCGGGGCGGGCGACACAGGGACCGCGCAGCACTCACGTGCTTCCTTCCTCTCCAGACGCTGCGGGGACCTCCGTTCAGAAGGACACAGCTTCCAGGGGCTTTTGAGCAGGGACAGAGGCAGTCGGTTTCCTGAGACTTTTCATGTGGGAAAATACCCTCGGAAAGGGGGGTTTCGTGTTGTTTCTGCAGAAGTTTGAGAGAAAAAATAATTAGGGAAAGGAAAAAGGCAGAAGTTAAGAAAAACAAGTAAAGCACGGCAAAGACCGAGCGACGGCATCGAGGAGCAGGACAGCGCCGCCGCACTTGCCGCTGGGTGTGAAGGCGACGTGGGGACCGGGCTCCCGCAGAGCTCGGGCTGGGGGCTTGCCTGCCGGGTGCCTATACCCGCCGTGTTGGCGCAGCGCCAGGCACTCTGCCGCCTCCTGAGCCTTGCTGTGTGACCGCTTCCGCTCCCTTCCGGAAGCTTCCTGAGCGCTGAGCCCAGAGTGTCCTGAGGTCCCCTCTGCTGCACTTGGCGTGGGGCGCTGTCATTGGCTTTCCCTCGGGCTCGCTCTCCACCTGAACTCCTTCCGGTCAGGGGCTGGCTCTCAGACCTGCGCTCCAAGGGCTTTGTCTTTCCCATTTTTGTTTTTCTTGTGGCCTCTTCTCTGGGAGAGTTCTGCAACTTTTGTTCCGTACATTAAGGGTTTTTCTTTTTGTTTTCATTTGTCTCTTTTGTTCTCTGGATTTTTTTTCTTTTAAGGTATGGGGGATTGATCCCAGGGCCATGTCCATGGGAGGCAGGCACTCAACCCTGAGCCACGCCGGCTTCCCTGAGTTGGTTTTCTTGGTGGTTTTGCTTGTTTTTTCACGAGGCACCAGGGCCTCCTGCGTGGGAGGTAGGTGCTCAGCTGCTTGAGCCACCGCCGCTGCCCTGGCGTTCATCTTGAATAGCCTTTGCCTCGTGGTTTGATAGCTTCTCTCATCTTTGAGGCTGTCAGTGGTAGTTTTAAGGTATTTTGGAGAACGTCTGCTCTGGGCTCTGTTTCTTTCCAGGCATGTTTTCCAGTTTACTTCGCCTTCCATGCCTCACAGTAGAGGCTGTGCCCTAGGCCTCCGACCCTGGGCAGTAGTGAAATGGTTAAGATGGGGGACGACGGGGCTGGGGGACGAGGGCAGGTGGGCAGGTGCAGACGCAGGGCTGGGCCTTCGCGGTGGCCTCGGGGTGGAGTCCCTGTGGCAGGGACATCTCTCAGGCCAGCCTGACTGTGCAGGGAAGATCTTCCGGCTCCTTCCACCGCCGTTCTAGGTTGGCCCACCTCCCTGCTGTGCCTGGCATCTGCCATCCTGACACGCCTTTGCTTAGCCTCTCCAGAAAATGCCCCCCGACTTTATTGGATGGGGAGGTGCATGGCAGGCGGCCACCAGGGCGGGGCTGGGGACCTCAGTGTGTCCTCCACAGAGCGTGTCCAGCCCAGTGGCCGCGGGGGTCCAGGCAGGTGCACGCCGGCCGAGGCCGTGGGCAGCCGTGCTGCGCCAGCCTGGGGACGTGGCTTCCTTGGGGGGCCTGAGCTCCGCCCCCGCCTCTGCTGCTTGCCCGTCCCAGCGCCGCGTGGCCAGCGTCTCCTTTCCCACCCCCTCGTCCCTGCCCCTCTCCTGGGATTTTAGGGGGTTTGAGGAGAAGAGGCGTGTGTCCAGCCCTCCGCCGTCGGCAGCGGCGGGGCCAGTGCGGGTCTGGGAGCCTAGAGCGTCGGGCTTGCTGAGCTTTCGCGGCGCGGCAGCAGGGGCTGTGGTTGGCGCAGGGCCGGGGGCGGCGAGGCCCGCAGGCTCCAGGGGCTCAGCAGGGCCGGGGGCGGCGAGGCCCGCAGGCTCCAGGGGCTCAGCAGGGCCGGGGGCGGCGAGGCCCGCAGGCTCCAGGGGCTCAGCAGGGCCGGGGGCGGCGAGGCCCGCAGGCTCCAGGGGCTCAGCAGGGCCGGGGGCGGCGAGGCCCGCAGGCTCCAGGGGCTCAGCAGGTGGAGATGGAGGTTGCCACGATGAGGGGTGGGGCGGGGCGGGGCGGGGGCGGGGGCGGGTGGCCGCGGACCCTGCCTCCGTCCGAGCAGCTCTCTTCACGCAGTGCCAGGAGGCCCTTCACCTCTTCCCGTGGCCCGTGTGGCCCGGGGGCGGCCAGCCTGCCCCTCCCAGAGCCGCGGGTGTGCCCTCTGCCAGCAGGGCCCGGGCCCGTGGCTGCTGGCTCGGGGCGGGCAGCGGCAACCACCCACAGCTGCTCCAGCGACGCCCTGGTCCTGGGCTTGGGTGAGGAGGTCAGCTGCTCTCTGCGGGGTCCTGCCCCGTGCGGCCGGAGGAAGGCCGACCTCCCCGCGTCACTGTGGCCGCGGGCTGGTGGAGCAGTCAGTCCTCCCGCTGTGCGGCTCGGCGTCCGGGCCCCGAGGGATGGAGGCGAGCGGGAGGCGGAGGTGGGGTCCGGCCTGAGACCCTCTGCCAGCTGCACGCCTTGTCACCGGTCACCGTGAGGCAGCAGGGGCCTCGTGGCACGGGGAGCCTCTGGTCGTGCCCTCGGCGACCTTGTGACCCCTGGGCCTTTTTGAGGCCTGTAACGGGACCGCGTCCTCCGGCCAGCCACAGGTGCCCTGCACGAGGCCACCATGCGACCAGAGCGGGGCGGGAGGGCCTGCGCCCGGCGAGCTTGGCCACGCTCCAGCCACCACTCTGGCCTGGTCCCTGAGGGGAGGCCGCCCGGACTTGTTGTGGGACAGGGCCTTGGTAGATTGGGGTGCACAGGCTGGGATCCCCCGGACCTGCTCCCTAGGAGGCTCTGCCACTGGGGGACGACTGGGACGTGGGGGCCAAGACCCTCCGCCAGGACGCCCACCTGGTCCAGAAGCTTCCGGCAGTCACCAGATGGGTGACGTGGGGGCCAGTGTCTTTGGCCACCCAGCTGGGCCTGAGAAGCTGGGGCATCTGCTCCAGCCACACGGCAGGGCACGGCCAGGCTGGCACCGGGACAGCCGTGGGAGGAACTGGAAGAGGAGCGCGCAGTAGGTGCTTGCATGGCCACTGCTGCTTCCCGGCAGTCCGGGGGTGCGCGGCCCCCTGCGGCCGCCCTCTGCCTTGCTGCGTGCTGGCTCTCCCTCCCCGGTCGCAGGGGCGCCAGGAACTGAGGGCGGCGGCCCGTGAGCTCCGACTCCAGAACCGCCTCGCGCGGGGTTTTTATGGCTGTCGTCACAGGCTCGAACCTAAGAGCAGTCCTTTTTTTTCAAGCGTCCAAAAGCTTGGGAAATTAAAGACCCTAGAACAGGCCTTCAGCTCTGGGCCAGGCAGTTCAGGGGCTCCTGAGGCTTCTTCACACAGTGCTCTGTGGTGCAACGGGCTCTCTTGGGGCCCGTCGCTTCCGTCACTCGAAGCTGCCCGGAGCTGCTCAGGAGGTGCGCTCGCCGTGGGCTGGAGCACGTCCGGACAATTCCGGGAGAAAGCGACGGCCCAGCGCCAGCGCCTCTCAGGACGGAGGAGCTCAGTGCGCCTCCAGGGCCTCGCCCACGGCCCAGGTGCCGCTTTGGGGCTCGGCGCCTCCTCTTCCCTTGGTGGGCTGCTGGGTCCCCTGGAGAGAAGTCTAGGGCAGCGGCAGCCAGCGTGCGTGGAGGCGTGGGCTTGGGGGCAGCGCAGCGGGAACCAACCTTGCCAGGGGCCCGCGGGGGCAGGTCAGGGGCAGGCCGCCGAGCTGGGGGAGACTGGAGAGCGCCGCGAGTCTATGCGGCGGGCCTGCACTTGCTGCGGAGCGTGGAAGGGGCGCCCCGAGCTCCTCCGACCACTGGTGTGCACAGTAGAAACCACCCGAGGCTCCCGGCCGCAGTCGGCAGGCGGTTCCCATAAAGGACCAGGGAGTGGTACTTCCAGCTCTGCCGGCCATCCCTCTCACAGGCCATCCCTCTCACAGCTGCGCAGCGCGTTGCATCGCGAAAGCAGCCGGGGCCTCTGCTAAATGCCTGGGCTCGGCTGCGTCCCAAGAAAAGTCGACACGCGCTGCAACGGGGATTTGGCCCTGGGCCCTACCTGGCTGGCCCCGCCTTGAACGACACCCTTGACCGACAGGGAGGTTGAGGAGAGGAGAGGAGAGGAGCCGCGCGGAGGCCTGAGTTCCACGACGGGAAGCGCCGCGCTGCCCCTTGGGCCCGTTTCCTGGTCTCCTCAGGATTCGGCCTCCTGATTGGGACCTGGCTGTGCGTGCCACTGTGCGCCTCAGAACTCTGACACCTCATGAGCACGTTTCTGTCGTTTAAACGATCCTCAAAACCAAATCTTTCCCGCAGCGTGCTGTGCCCTGCAGCTTCGCCGTTGATTCGGGCAGGCCCTGAGTGTCGACGTGTGGTGAGAGGCGCTTTGGGGGGCGGGGGCGTCCCCCCGGTCCCAGAGCAGGCCCGAGTCCATCTGAATCCTTCCCTCCTCGGGTAGCTCAGTGAAGGGGGGGCAGAGGAGCACGTTGGCCGAAAGGAGCCCCCTGCCGCTTTCAGCTGCACGGTTCTTCTGGAACCTTCTCTCCACCTGACAGTGGGTGTTTGCTCGTTCCAGAAGCCACAGCCAGGCCGAGGCCCCGGCCCCAGATCTCTGGACCCCCACTTCTTCCTCTGGGGGCGCTGGCACGGGCGGGAGTGGCGACTTCTCTCGGCTCTCAGGTGCCAGGTAGTGCTACTGGCACCGGGTGCGGTACCCCTGGACGGGCTGGCGCAGAGGCGGCTTCTACCGAGCGTGAGGGTGGGGCCCAAGAGGCGACCCCTGCCCTGCGCCTCGGCCAGGTCTTCCCTTGGCCCCCAGGCCAGCGTCACCCGGACACAAGACCCCAGTGCCAGCCCCCAGTCTTAGAGGGGAGGGCCAGTGGGGGCTGGGCAGAGCCCACGGTGCACAGGAGGCCGACCCCGGGGGCAGGCAGCCCGGGCGGGACCCTGCGCCCGCAGCTTGTGGGCCGCTCACCCCGTTCCTCCCCCTGCCCCCCCACTCCCCGCACTCCCCCGCTCCTCCCCCTGCTCCCCCACACCCCACACTCCCCCGCTCCTCCCCCTGCCCCCCCACGCCCCGCACTCCCCCGCTCCTCCCCCTGCCCCCCATGCCCCGCACTCCCCCGCTCCTCCCTCTGCCCCCCCACACCCCGCACTCCCCCACTCCTCCCCCTGCCCCCCACGCTCCCCCACGCCCCGCACTCCCCCGCTCCTCCCCCTGCCCCCCACGCCCCGCTCTCCCCGGCTCCTCCCCCTGCCCCCCCCACACTCCGCACTCCCCCTGCTTCTCCCCCTGCCCTCCCCCCACATCCCGCTCCTCCCCCTGCCCCTTGGCATCCCGCGCACTCCCTGGTCTCAAGAAGCCCGCTGCCATGCCCCGGCTGGCTGGAGCAGAGTCGAGCCGGAGGCCTCCTGCACGGGCTCTGGCCCTGTCACCCCGCTGCGCCCTGAGCCCTGCAGCACGGGAAGGGCCCAGCGGGGTCCTGGCAGCTGAGCGCATCCCACTCCAGCGCTGGTACACAGGGCCCTGGGGCGTACTTGGGCCTGCAGGAGGCCACTGAGACCTTCTCCCCGGTGTGTGCCTGATTCCTCCATCAGAAACTAATGACACGGCCACGCTGCCCTTGGAGAGCGCTGCCTCTGTGGAGAGTGCTGGGGTGGGCCGAGGTGGGGAGAGGAGCTGGAGCAGCAGGAGCTGTTGGCTTCGGGTGCTGCAGCCTCTGCCTGCGGAAACACGGGTCCCAGAAGGTTCGGGGGCTGCGGGGCCTGGCTAATGAAATCAGAGTGCAGTCTTGTGCTGGCCTCGTTTCGTTTTCCCGCTGGGGGAGGCCAGGTGTAGGGAGGACAGTGGAGAAGGAAGGAGGGTGGGGGGAAGGCAGGCGCCTCTGAGCATGGGGCCGGGGGGAGGGGGGCGCTTCTAAGAGAGACCAGGCCTGGCCGCTGCTTTGCGACGTCCTCCCCGGCGGGGGTGGTGAGCCTGGCTTGGCTGCTAAAGTGACCCGCTTGGCCCCGGGGCCTTGCTCGCCTCTTGGGTGCTTGCTCTCCCCAAATCCCTGTGCCCCACGAGACAAGTAAAACCCACCGCAACAGACAGGAGCCCCCGCCGCGGGCACCCCTGCCCGGCAGCCAGCGGGTGTGGGCTGGGGAGGGGGTGTGGGGGCGAAGGGGGTGGCAGCCTCGTCCCGTGGGCGGTTCCCGCGGGCGAGGGGACGTGGCCAGGCGCGCCCCGGTGGGCGGTTCCCACGGGCGAGGGGACGTGGCCAGGCGCGCCCGTCCGCACAAGCCTCCTGGGTGCGTGCAGGTGTGCGCGGGTGCTTGTCTAATTACTTAAGGACAAGCAATTGGAGAGCCGCTCGGCCCAACTCCCCTAAGCCGCTGCGGGTGGCGACGCCGGGGAGGCCGCGGGCGCCATCTGTGCCGCCGCTGCTCTGCAGCCAGGCGACGCCGCCAGCGCATCCGCACGGCTCTCCTTAGGCGAATTGAGTTTGTGGGAATCGCCTGGCCGTAAATCCTCCCTCCATCCCGGCGTGCGCGCTCCGAAACCCAGCAGAAGGGGCGGGGTGGTGGCTCTGGGGGCACGGGGTGCACGCTGGGGCGGGGGCCCTGGAGCTGCAGGGAATCCCACAGGCCTCAGTCTCCCCTCCGGTCCCCACCGCCCCTACTGCTGGCAGCCGCGATCTGGGGTCTTGAGTGGCTCAGCGTCTCCACCGAGGGGCGTCGGGGAGGGCCTGTCGCCGCCAAGTGCCCTTGTCACCCCCTCGTCCCCATGAGAAGCGGCAGTGAGCGCAGGATGGTCGCGTGCACGCTCTCCGAGCCCTGACCTGACAGGAGCGGAGGGGCCGCGGAGGCGCGGGGTGGGCCCGGGAGGGGTAGGCGGCCCCCCGTGCCCCGTGGGCGGCTGTCGGGCTGTCGGCCAGGCCTGTGCTCGGGGCTGCAGTGGGCACATGGGACGTGGCGCCCTGAGGTCCCCAAGCTCTACGCCGTCACCCCTGATGGGGGCCGACCTCCTCCAGAGCCGAGGCGGTGGCCGCCCGCGTTGGTGAGCAGCACGTCACTGGCCCGGCCCGCCCGTCAGCAGCAGGGACCACGTGGCCCGCGCAGCCGGCCCCAGTGGCTGTCCCCTTCAGGGCAGCCTGCCGGCCCTCCCCACCATGTGGGCATTTTGACCCAGCAGGTGTCGAGGGACCGAGGCTGCTGGTCCTGCTCCCAGCCCGCAGGCTCCTTGACCTGGTGGGACGTCAAGGCTGTGCGGAGATGGTGGCGTCTAGGCCTGGGGCCTGGCTTCCAGAACCTTCCCTCTGTTCTCGGGCCCAGCACTTCACAGCGTTCTGCTCGTCCTCGCGACACGCAGGGAGAACACCCGAACAGTGATCCAGGGAGGAGGGCAGCTCAGGGCAGCCAGGAGCGGCAGGCGGATGTGGGTCTAGCTGACCCGCAGGCGTTGGCCCTCCTCGAAGCGCCTAAACAAGGGGCCTCCTGCAAGGACGGCGTCCCGAGGTCCACCCGAGACCAGGCGTGCCCGCCCCTGCCCGGCGCTCCAGGCTGAGGGCCGCCAGAGCCCCAGCAGCCTCTGCTTCGCCCCCCAAAGCCAAACCCCGAGAGGCAGAGCCTTGGGAGGAGGGCGTCCCTGGGACCGCGTCCTCTAGGGGTCCCCTGGGGCTCCTCTCTGCTGTTTGGGCCGCACAACCTCCTCGCCCCGCTCCTTCTCGGAGGAGCCGGGATGACTGCGCGCTCGCCAGCGTCTGCTCGGGGCGGGCGCCCGGGCTGAGGCGGCCTCGTCTGGATGGACCCCGCCGGCCAGCACGCAGACCCCTGCCCGCGGGCGGGTCCCAGGCCCTGTGCCCGGGCGCCCTCAGCGGAGGGCTCGGCCCTTGCTTCCTCCAGCACCTGGCGGGGGGGTTGCGCCTCTTCTGGGGAGACGGGGCTTCGCAGTGTGGGGGGCAGGGGGAGGCGTGCGCCTCGGGAGGTCCGTGCAGCAGCATCACTTCTTCTGGGGAAAAAGGGGTCTCCCCGTCCTGTCTCCGTCATCGGGGGGCCGGGGTGGGGGCGCGGGGCCACAGCGCCCCGGCTCAGCGGGCCCGTCCCTTCCGCAGTGCACCTGCCGCAAGGACATGGTGAAGATCTCCATGGACGTCTTCGTGCGCATCCTGCAGCCCGAGCGCTACGAGCTGTGGAAGCAGGGCAAGGACCTGACGGCGCTCGACCACACGCGGCCCACCGCCCTCAGCAGCCCCGAGCTCAGCAGCTGGAGCGCCTCGCGCGCCGCCCTCAAGGCCCGGCTCCTGCGGAGGTGAGTGGGCCCGCGGGGGGCGCCTCGCTCGGCCCCTCACGCCCCTCCCTCCCCTCGCTCGCCCCGGAGGCAGCGTGTCCCGCCCCGTCCTCACACGGCTCCGGGGGAGCCTGCCCACCGCCCCTGGACGGCGCTTCCCCCGGGTGGAAGCCTCGCCCGGCGCCCAGGGCTGCTGGGACCCTGCTCGGCCCCGAGAGGTGGCAGGTCCTGTGGGGGGCTGCTCGCCCCGGCCCTGAGTCGGCAGCCCCTTGCCCGGGCGCCCCTGACCGGCGGTGTGGAAGTGGCGGGAGGTGGCCCGCTGCCCAGGCCACGAGGCTGAGGAGGAACTGGTCTCGTGCTGCGGGACGAGGCGGCAGCCGAGCGTGCCTCTGCGTAGCGTGGCCTCCATTGCGCTTTTTCCAGGAAGTGTCCGTGCATTCAGGCGCCTGACGCTTCTCGCAGACGCAGCCTCCTTCCCGGTGCCTGAGAGCCTTCCACGCGTCCTCCCCGAGCTCAGGGCGGGAGGGGGCGGCCAAGGGCAGGGGCCGGCGACTTCCTTCCGCTCAGGGCCTGAGTGGACGTCCTCGGGTCCGGCACAGGATGGGGAAGTGCCGTGGGTGGCGTCCAGGCGGCGGAGCGGAGCCGTGTCGCACCCGGTAACGCTGACCTGTGTGCTCGTGTCACTTCCACCTGCCGCAGGCAGCTACTAAGTGTTGGGGATTTAAAAACCCTCCTGAGCGTGAGGGCCAAACCAGGACTGGCCGCATCGGCTCCCGGGGGCTGCTTTGCGCTGCAGGCGGTGCGGCTTTGCTCTCAGCCCTGCAGCCGCTCCCAGGCTGACCGTGGGCAGCGCGTCCTGGGTGAGGGCTGGGCACCTCTTGGGGCGGCAGAGGCTGCGCTCCGTGGCAGCGTGCTTGGAGCTGGCTTCTCTCTCTGCCAGATGATCCTGCCCACTCCGGAACCTTCTCCCAGGCTGGGCCACCCTCGTTTTGATGCGTCCCCCCCTAGTGTCTCTGAGCCTCGGACCTCTTGGCCTTGTTCACGGCCACTCTCCCCACCCGTGGCCTCTCTGGGAACGTCCTGTCAGCTCAGGAGCGTCCCGGCTTCTGTTGCTGACAGCCTGCGGGACGGGGAGCCTCGCACTCCGGGTTCCCTTGACGTCCTGCTCTCCTGCACGGTCCACGGAAAGCACCTTCTTGGTGGGGCTCCTGTGTTTGCCGACAGTCGACGTGGCTCAGGCTAACTGGTCGGCAGAGCGGACCTGCAGCCGCAGCTCCCGGGCGCCGTGCTGTTCCTTCCTGGAGCGGCCTCTCCCGCCCCCTCCCTGCCTCCTCCGGAGCCAGAACCGCCAGCCTGGGGCCGAGCAACACGTGTTCCCAGGGGCGCGCTTTCCTTCAGCGCTGCTGGTGCTCAGAGGAGGCTGACGTGCCCCCTTTTTAAGTAGCTAAAGGGGGCTTCTCTCTGGAGAAGGATGCTGAGTGACTCACTAAAAAGCTCATGCCCAAGCCTGACGCCGTTGTCCGCGCCGCCGGTACGCGGCGAGTGTCGTCTCGGAAGCCCCTTGGCACCCGGGCCCGGCCCCATCCTGGGGCTGCGCTGCCCCTGCCTCCACCTTCCCAGGCAGGTGCCCTGCGCGGCAGGGGCTGTCCCCAGAGCACATGCTCCGGCAGGTCGGCTGCATGTGGACCCCTGCAGCCCCTCGCGAGCTGGAGGACTTGGTGCCGGCCCCTGCCCTGCGAACCCCCAAGCCTGCGCCAGCTCCCTCCAGGTGGCCGCTGTCCCTGCACGTTCTGGACCTGTCCCGGGTGGTTCCAGGTGGGCAGGGGCCGGCACTAATGACTGCGCAGCGGCCAGCCCTGCCGCTGCCTGCAGAGCCGAGCCGGCAGCCCTGTGGCTCGCTAAGTGCCGTGCTCACTGCTTCCCCCCCAGAACGGAGTCTCGGTTTCTGGGGGTGGAGAGTGCCGGGGGGAAGGGAGGCAGGGCCCCTGGGGGCCAGGAGGAGTTGGGAGCCAGGGCAGCCGGCTGCCTCGGTCCTGAGTGGGCGGCCCGTCCTGCGGGAACGGACAGCCCATCCTGGGTGCTGG
This sequence comes from Dasypus novemcinctus, assembly GCF_030445035.2. NCBI lineage: Eukaryota > Metazoa > Chordata > Mammalia > Cingulata > Dasypodidae > Dasypus > Dasypus novemcinctus. The sequence continues at coordinate 81,089,511 of NC_080691.1, read as the reverse complement.
TGGGCGGCGTGCTCAGTGGCCCCTTGGGGACAGGGCTGGGAGCCCCCAGGACAGGGCCCGGCTGTACGGGCTGCACGCTGCCTCTCCCCTAGTCGGGAGCGAGGGACCCCACTTCCCTCTTGAGAGCACCGGTGTGGCTCTTTGTGCCCCAGCAGTGGGTGCGTGTAATTTACTCGTGTGGCTCCCAGTTAAACCTGGCAGATAAAGTGCACGTTCATCTCCACTCTGTTCTGCCAAAGCCACGGAAACACGTGTCAGAGAATGGGGGGGCGGCGGCGCAGGCTTCACGCAGATGGACGGGCGGGCAGCGACAGCCAGCACTGCAGCCCAGAGAAAGCCCCAGGCCCTGGGCCCGCAGCAGGCTGGGGCGCCGGCGTGCCGGCGGGGAGCAGCGCAGCTCCTGCCCCGGAGCTCTCAGGAGGCCGCAGGTTCAGGCAGGTGCCTCCCAGGAAGGCGCTGCGGGGCGCCGGCAGGAGGAGGAGCCGTTGCGAGTGTGAAGGGTTGCTGAGCGCAGGCGCGTCTTCCTTGGCCCCTACCTGTAACCCCCCCGCCTCCTCGCGGCCCCTCGGAAGGACCACTCTGCTCCCAGCAGGGCCAGGCCTGAGGCGCTCCTGGCGGGTGGAGGCTGAGGGAGCCGGGCTGCCGGCCCACGTCCCCCTCTGGCTGGACAAGAGGGCGTGGTCCTCCCCGCGCAGCCAAGTCGTGCATCCTGAGGCTGGCGTCCTCCCCCCACACGTAGGGCTGCCACCGAGCGCTTCCACACCTTGTTCAAGAGGGAAACAGGCAAGTGTGTCTCTGCACAGTGCTGAGAAGACTTCAGTGCCAGACGGTCTGAAAAGGAAAGGAGGAGCTCCTGGGAAGAGAGAACACAGCAAGCAGAAGAAAACGCAGGGGTGGTCCTCAGGGAGGGGAGATGAAATTGTACTTTTGAAAGAACCACCCCTAGTTATAAAAAGGAAACATTTAGGAAGAGAAAGTTGTCAGTCCTTTAAAAATAAGAGCAAAGACAATGTGACAGGTGGGTGAGAAGACAGCCAGGGGGAGCCTCCCGGAGCCTGGCACAGAAAGATGGCGCGGGAAACCGGAAAGCCTGGAAAGGAGCTCAAGCCAGCGATCCAGGATCTAGGAGGAGCTTCAGAAAAAGAGGAGAAAGACTTTCCAGACCGAAGACGTGCATTTCCAGACCTAAAAGCCTGGCACAGTGGAGGAAAATGGCCCACACCGGAGCATGTCGCTGTGAAATTTCACAACCTTCGGGCCAAAGAGAAGATCCAGAAGCTTCTGCAGTAAACAGTAGAACCACAGAAGCGTGGCTATCGAGTATTGCTGCAACCAAAGGCAGTGGTGGATGTGGGAGCGGAGCTGGCTGGAGGCTGACGCGCCTGAGCCCAGAGCTCGGGAGGAAGCCGGCTGCAGGAAGCCCAGAATTCCCAGCGCCGACTGGACGTGGTTCCAGGACTTGGGGTCCCCCCGGTCTGCTGGGCAGTGGGAGGTGGGCCTGGGACAGGCAGCGCAGGGGCTGGGAGCCGAGGGGCGGCCGCAGGGCCCGAGTCGGGCAGGCTGAGGGCGCTGTGGGTTGGCGGATGGACGGTGCTGGAAGCTGCTGGGCTCCAGTGGGGGTCCAGGCTCTGTGCTCTGACCCCAAATGCATGGAGGACGTCGTGTGTGCCCAGGGGAGCCGGGGCCTCTGCCACACTGTCCCTGCAGGGCTGGTGCCCACCTGCACCGTGGAGCGTCCCCGGGAGGCAGGCGCCTGCCTAGGACCTGAATCCCCTGGCTCCTATGCCCCCCACCCCACCTACTGCCGCCCTGTCCCCTGGAGCGGCCCCACCCGTGTTCTGCCCCCGGTCGTCCTCGGGCAGTGAGGGGGCATCCCAGCTCAGGGCGGCCACAGCCTACGGCCAGCCCAGAGGGCAGTGAGCCGCGCTGGCCCTGGGAGCCGGGCAGGCGGTGGGGGCCGCCAGCGCTGCGGGCCGAGAGGGAGCCCTCACCCGACGCACAGGCCTCGTCGGAGGCACCGGGGTCTGGAGAAGAGGTGGTCACCAAAGGCCAGCCTCGCCGAGGCGTGTTCCCGAGCTGTGGGGCGAGGGGGCTTCGTGAGCTGGGCAGAGGCGGGTGGGCGGGGACACGAGGACCGCGGGGGCCTCGATGGGTGGCCTGGCCGGCTGGTGGCCTCTGCCTGTGGAGCTCCTGCCCTCGTGGGCCGCCGCTGCCCGCGCAGTGCTGCTCGCAGGGTGTCCCCCGGGGCGTCAGGCGTTGGGGCCTGCGCCTCCTGCGCCCTGGTTGGCCCTGTGGGAGGAGGAGGCTGGAGCTTGTCCTGGGGTTAGCGCAGCCCCGCTGCTCTAGCGGCAGCCCCCCTGCTCTAGCGGGGCGCTTCTGGGGGCCAGGCCGGCTGCCCCATGAGGGCGGCCGCACTGTCGAGGCGGGCAGGACTCTCTTGTAGGTGGTTACTCAGCTGCGCCTGTGTGCGCGGGTAGAGCTGGCCGAGGCTGGCCTGGCCGCAGCAGTTGGAAACGAGGACTTCCCCGGGGGACGTGGAGGTGGAACGTCAGAGAAAGGCGCAGCGGGAACTTTGGCAGCCTAGTTAGGGAAGGAGCTGTTTCGATGGGGCTTTATGAAGAGGGGTCGGGGTTCCGGGGGCCTCTGGGAGGGTGGTCAGGGAGGCAGGGCGGCTTAGTAGGTGGGTGAGGGGGCCGGGCCTGGGGGCGGCTGCAGGTGCTGCCCCAGAGGGGGTGGGCAGCCGGGCGGAGTCCCAGCCTCTTTGAGGCCCACCTGGGGGCTCCGAGGTGGGCAGGTGCTCCTTCCTGGACCGCTGCCATCTGCCCTGCTGTCCAGTGTTCAACGACTCAGGTCAAGCAGGCCGGGACCCCCGCCAGCCCCCGGGGCGGCAGTGTGGGAAGTTCACCCACGCGGGCCCAGGGCCTCCTGCCTCCTGCCCTTGGGTCGGAGCAGGGTAGGGCCTGGCCGCTCCCGCAGGCCCACCCAGCGGCCCACCCCGCAGGCCCACCCCGCAGGCCCACCCCGCAGGCCCACCCCGCAGGCCACCCCGCAGGCCCACCCCGCAGGCCCACCCCGCAGGCCCACCCCGCAGGCCACCCGCAGGCCACCCCGCAGGCCCACCCCGCAGGCCCACCCCGCGGCCCACCCCGCAGGCCACCCCGCAGGCCCACCCCGCAGGCCCACCCCGCAGGCCACCCCGCAGGCCCACCCCGCAGGCCACCCCGCGGCCTACCCCGCAGGCCACCCCGCAGGCCCACCCCGCGGCCCACCCCACAGGCCACCCCGCAGGCCCCTTTGCTGTCTTCTGTAAAGCCTGGCGAAGTGGAGCTGGCGGGCGTCAGCCTGGGCCCTCCCGTGGGCTCGTCCCCCCTCTGCGGGTCCGTGGGCAGGGGAGCCGGCGTGGGCCTGGGCTGTGGGCGCTGCCCGTGTGGCGGGGGGTCCTGGAGGAGATGCCCTGAACTCCCCTCCCAGGCAGATCAGCCTGAAGGAAAGCAGACACTGGAAGAAGGCGGAGGAGGAGCGGAAGCCGGGCCTGGAGAGGAGGAAGGAGCCGGCCAGGAAGCCGGGGCTGCCGTGAGTCCCCCGCCGGCGCTCTGGGCCCCGCGTCGCTCTGCCGCCCGCCGCCAGCCCCGTCCCCTCCCCCTGCCCCGGGTCAGGCCCTCTCTGCCTTGCCATCGGCACCCAGCCCTGCCCCGAGCCCTCTCAAGGGGCAAAGCCTGCCGGGGCCCCCCTGGCCTCTCCATCTGGACAGAGCACCCGCCTCCACCTGCTCCCCGTCTGTGATCTCCCCTCCAGGGCCCACCGGAAGCGGAGCCAGCCAAAGAAGGCCAAGCCGGAAGACCCCAAGACCCTGGGCGAGGGCGCGGCCGTGGCGGCCTTCCTGGAGGAGGCGGGGGGCAGCCTGAAGGAGGAGGCCGCGCAGGAGGCCGAGCCCGACGAGGAGGAGGAGGAGCAGGGCCGGGAGGCCGAGGCCGCCGAAGGTCAGTGCCGGGGCCGGGGCTGGGGCTGGGGCGCCCCGTGCCAGCCCTGCCTCCTGGGAACCCAGCTGCAGCGCGCTCTGGGCAGGTGGGGGTGCGAGGAAGTGCACGCCTCAGGGCGGAGGCTGTGGGGGTCCCTCGCCTCCCAGAAACAGCCGGGCAGCCTGTGTGCCGCCGTGAATGAGGATGCGCGCCCCTGTGGCCCGGGCACCTGCCACCCGGTCCATGAGCGTGGGGAACAGCGCCACGCGGGGCCTGGCGACTCCCCCCTCCCAGGCAGGGTGCCCCGCACGCTGGCCGTTGCCTGTTCCAGGTGGGATGCGGGTGTGGCACCCGGTGCTGCTTTCCGGAACGTGGTTTCTGCCTGAACGAAGGCAGGGCTCTCCAGCCGACCGGGCGCGGTGTTGCCCGCCGGGGGTGGGGGCGAGCCTGGGGTTGCGCTGACCCTCGGCCTCGCGCCCTGACTGCCGCGTGGCCCACTTCAGGAGTGGGAGCTGTGCCCGGAGGCCTTGGCGCTCCCCTCCCCTGGCTGCCTCTTCCCGACCGGCGGCTCCAGCTTCCCTGGCGCTTGGCACCTGAGTGGCTTCTCCTCGTCACGGAGGAGGGAGCCCTCCCATGCTGGGCGGGCACGGGCGTGCACTGGCAGGGCTGCACGGCCCAGGTCCCGGCACCAGCGTTTCCCAGAGGGCTCCGCTTGCGCCCTCCACGTCCCGCTGGGGCCCGAGCCTGGCACTTCCCTCCCAAAGGGCTCCAGGTTCCGGGGGTGCCCTGTTGCCGGTACCGACGACGAGGCAGTGTCCGAGACGGGGCTGTGCTCCTGCCAGCTGGGGTCAGCCCCCCTGCCTCCGGCATCCTGGCACCCTGGATCCCGAAGGCGCGGGCCACGCCCCCCATGGCAGGAGTGGGCACCTGCTCAGCCACCCCAGCGTGTCCACGTGTCGGAGGGGAGGGTGTGGAGCTGAGGGGCTCGGGAAGGGAGCCCCCGGCCCCCCGAGGTGGGACGGTGCAGGTCCATGCAGGACTCGCAGGCGGTGGGCTCGGAGCAGCGGCCGTCGGTCGTCACCATCTGCGTGGGGGGCTGGCAGGTGAATCTGTAAGCGAGTAACCTCGTCCGAGGGGCGCTGGCGGAGTAGCCGGTAGCAGCTCAGCGAACACGAGCCATGGACAGAAAACGGGGTTTCTAGCGACGCCGAGACGGGAACAGCAGCCCCGGGAATGCACATCAGGAGAGTCCATCCAGACACAGCACGAGATCTTTGTGGAGAAGGTTCGGAGCTGTATCCAACAACCACAAAGAGCGTCTGCGTGGACCGCCACGCCGAGCAGCGAGGGAGCCCCCAGCGTGCGGTCTCAGCGTGCCCCCGAGCCGCCCCAGGGCCGGCACCATCAGGGTCCCTGCGGGGTGTCGTGGTGGCTGAGGGTCCGACGAGCTGCCTGTGGGTGCAGGTGAGGGGGAACGCCCGGCGAGTGGAAGAGGGCACGGGCTGCCCCAGCCCCCACGGCCGCCGCCCAGCGCGCAGGGCCAGGGCGAGGGTGGGCGAAGCGAGGCTCGGGCACAGGCCCCGCCGCGCAGACGCACCACGCACAGACCTGCCCCTTCCGGCTCGTTCGAGGTCCGTGGTGGCTCAAGCAAGGGACCGCCAACCTGCCGGCCTCCAGCCCCACGCGTTCCTTCTCCCCAGCTGGGAGGTGGGAAGCCCGACCCGGCTCTCGGGGCCAGCACCGGGTGTCTGTCGGGCAGCGCCCCCTCGGGGGTCTCTGGGAGACCCTGCATGCCCCTGCTCCGGCTGCTGGAGGCCACCCACAGTCCTGGGCCGCAGCCTCAGTCGGCAGCGTCTGCCCCGACCCCTGCCTCCCGCTCAGCGGGCCCAGCAGTGCCATCGCGGGACCCCCGGGGAGCCCAGGAGGCTCTCCCACCTGCACAGCCCCTCCTGTTAGAACGGGGCCGTCCAGCCGTGGGGCCAAGACGATGTTGGAGAGGCGAAGCTGTAAAACGTTTAAGAAACTACGTAGGAAAGGACGTTGGTGGTCGTAAGTGAGGGATGGATGTTATTAAAAAGCACATCCAGGGAAGCGGACGTGGCTCAGGTGATAGGGTTCCCTGCTACCATACGGGGTTTGATTCCTGTAGCCTCCTGTTAAAAAAAAAAGAGAAAGCGTGCCTGCACGAGTGCCCCACAAGTGAGCCATGCAGCAAGATGACAACACATCAAGAGAGACAAGGGGAGAGTCAAGGTGAAGCGCAGCAGAGACCAGGAACTGAGGAGGCGCGATTGACAGGGAACCTTTCTCCCCATCAGAGGTCTCCAGGACCGAATCCCGGTGAATCCTAGAGGAGAGAAAATGAGAAGAGAAGACAACACAGACGGCGAAAACGGCAGGGCGGGAGGAGGGGAAGGGGGAAAGAAATGACTTTCTAAAAAGTGCACCCATATAAGAAAAGACGGATAAGCACAACTGCTGTAAAGAGCCGCGGCCTGTCAAAGAGGAACTTCAAGAAAGCGAGGAGCTGGTGGACAGATGGGGTGGACTTCACAGCCCTGGAACTACCTGGAAACGGTTAACGGACGCTTCAAAACCGACGAGAAGCAAACGGAAGCTGGGCCGCCAGGAGGAAGAGCGAGAGGCCGGTGACGGCGGCGACCAGGGAGACGCAGGCAGCCAAGCCCCGGAGCCGCGCTCTGTCCTCGAGGGGCAGATGGACTGAGTTGGACGAGTGGCGGCGCGGGGCCCATGGCGCCTGGCCCTCTGCGGTGGGCGCAGGTCAGGTCTGTGCTGGAGACGCTGGGCCCCGCTGCCGGGGGCGCTGCTGCGGGCTCCCCAGAGGCACGGGCCAGCCGCGGCTCAGCTGCCGCACCCCTAGGACAGCAGGCACGGTGCAGCTCAGCGTCCAGGGGCAGGAGGGAGGGCCGTGCACACTCAGGTGCGACGGAGGAGGGACTGCCACCGCACGTGTCAGGACAGACGGATGGAGCAGGCCACAGGTCCCATTTCTCTGAAGCCCAAGAGACATGCCGAGCCCGACAGCAGGCTGCAGGGAGGGGACGTGCCGAGGCAGAGGGGGCCGCTGAGCGAGTGGCCCCGCCTGGACAGCACACGGGTCCAGCAAGCACACGCTGAGACGCGCAGATCCCCAAGGCAGGGCCTGGCTGTGGGGGCCACGGCGGCATTAGGGGCTGGGGCAGTGGGGTCTCTGTGGGGATCTGGCACGAGGCACTGCAGCGATCCCAGGGACGCCACAGCCTGAATCCAGCGCTCTGGGGGACCCGGCGCCTCAGGCTGTCGGTCACCCGTGTGAGTGGCCCTTGCTCCCGCGAGGCCCCGGTCCTCTGCCACCCCTTCCCAGCGCACAGCTGCCTTGAGTGGAGCAGCCCATGCCTGCTGCCCGCCGCAGACGCAGGCCGGACGGCGATGCCATGGCAGGACTCGCTCACAGGGCAGCTGCCCAGGCTTCGGGGCTCCACGGATCCCGTGGGGCTGCACTGACCGTCCCGTGGCCATGCCGCGGGGTGTCTCCCGAGGCCAGTCGTTGCTGCTGGCTTCCTCGAGGAGCGCGGGCCTGAGCCCGGGTCCCGTGGCCACGCACCTCACGGGCCCATTCCCGCTGGGCGCCTCCCTGCCCGGGCTGGCACTGCCCCCCTGCGCCAGACGACCCCCCGGTCCAGGAGAGGGAGCTGGGGCATGGGTGGGGCGGAAGGCCCTGGAATGCTGGGCCTGCTGGAGGGGGCGCAGTTCCTTGGGCCTTGGAGCACCCTGCAGCCTGGCGCCCCGTGCCGCCTTCCTTCGGGAGGAGGCTCCGGCCGCGGAAGCACCGCGGGAACAGGTGCTCACGGTCAGGCAAGGCGGCGTCACGGGACGCGTCGGGGACTTGGGTGCTTGCGAGCTGTCCTTCCACCCCTGTGTGGCGCCCATGCAAGCCGTGAGCGTCCCCTCCAGAGGCCTCAGCTCGCCTACGTGAGGGGCATCCCGCCTGCCGCCTCGTAGGGGGCTGCACTCGGGGTTGGGGCCTCTGCCCTGGAAGGGCAGGGCCTGGGCCCTGCTGACCCTCCCTCCCCGGCCCCAGGTGCCTCTCAGGCACCAGGGGTGGGAGGAGGCTTCTGGAACCTTCTGCCCTGGAGGCTATGTCCACAGACCACCCCCAGCTGAGACCCAGGCCAGGCCCACACCGGCCTCACATGGCGCCCGCCGCACAGGGACCGGCTGGCTTTTGTGCCGCCAGCCTGGCTGGGGGCGGCCTGAGCCCCTCTAGAGAGCTCAGGGGAGGGCGGTCGGTGCCCTGGCTGGCAAAGAAGCCGCTGGGTTCTAGGCGGTGTGCTTCACTGTCGTGGGGGGCTGTTGGGTTTCCTCAGAGACAAAGACGTCTGTCCTGCAGTGCCTCTCCAGGAGGACGGCAGCTTCGGCCAGTGACGAGGTTTCTACAGCCACGGGATGGAGGCCGTGTGGCCTTGCGACCACTGTCTAAGGACTAGCCCTGAGGCCTAGTTTGGCAAGCCCTAGTGCTTTCGGGTGTGTAGTTTTGGGCATTCCATAACACACCAGGACGTAAGGTACGGCACCGTGGCCGTCGTCACACACCTGTTCTTAGCTCTCCTTACGGCGCTGGGCTGTCCTTCGTCCCGCGCCTGTGGCCCGGCCGCCGTGCTCACCGGTGGCACTTGGGGCCGGGGTGCCTCAGTGAGTCTCACTCCTGGCACCGACCCCCGGATCTGCGCTGCACGGCGCACCGCGGGAGCCGCCTCTGTCGCGGGGCCGCCCAACCCCAGTGTCTGCCGGGAGAGGTGGTTTCCCCTCCAGCCGGCGCCGGGGCTGGCTGTGCCCAGCGAGGTCTCTCCTTCCGGACAGCTGCGCACGAGACGCTGGGCGGGCGGGGGCTCCTGGAGCGCGGGAAGGTGGGTGGCTCCAGCCCGCCGCCTGCCCAGGGCTCCGGCCTGCTCCTGGCGCCTCCTGGGGCCGGCGCAGCATCCCCACAGCCTGCAGGATTTGGTGTTGGGGGTTCGGGGGGCCCGGTGGCGCTGACTGTCCCCTCCCCCACAGAGGACGGGCGGGGCAGGCTGCGGCCGGCGAAGGCCAAGGGCGACCGCAAGAAGAAGAGCCACGGCCTCCCCCACCCCCACCCGCTGCCCCTGCCCCAGCCGCCCGCCCCGTGCCCCGCCGAGGAGGCACCGCCGCCCCCGCTGGAGCCCCCCCTGCTGGCCCCGGCGCCCGCCGCCCAGGAGAGCCTCAACGTGGTGCCCCCCGGGGGGCCCGGCGAGGAGGGCGAGGCCAAGCCCCGGCCCATCATCCCCATGCTCTACGTGGTGCCGCGGGCACACGCGGCGGCCCTGGACCCGGGCCCCAGCTGGCAGGAGCAGGCTGCGCCCATGGAGCTGAGCACGCCCGAGGAGGACGCGGCGCCTGGGCGCCCTGAGCCCAAGGCCCGCGCTGGCGGCGAGGTGCAGGTAGGGGCGGGCGCAGGCGGGGTCCCCTGGGGCCCGTGGAGACAGATGCCCACGCAGGGCACTGGGCGCACCCGTCACAGCGGGGTCGGTTTCGCATTCAGGCCCCGGCGACGTTCTCGAAGCTCAAGATGGAGATCAAGAAGAGCCGGCGCCACCCTCTGGGCAAGCCGCCCACCCGCTCCCCGCTCTCGGTGGTCAAGCAGGAGGTCTCCAGCGACGAGGGTGAGTGGGGCCCGGGGGCTCAGGGTTTTGCTGGCCTTCAGGGCATCCTACTGGCCCAGCCTTCCGGCCGGCTCAAGCCTGTTTGCCTGCCAGGCCTGCTCAGGGCCACCTCAGGAGGAGCCGGGTGGGGTGGCGCCACGTGCCCGTGTGCCCGCCGGCACAGGGACCGCCCCCAGCTTCAGAAGCAGAGGCGGGAGGCGCGCGCCCTGCGGGCCAGTGGCCTGGGGCACCCCGGGGGGCCACTTAAATGGGGTAGGGGTGGGAGTGGGTTTGCGGGGGCCAAGCCCCAAGAGGTGTTGGCGTGGGACGTGGTCACGTCCTGCCGCTCCACAGAACCCAGCCAGCCACCCCGCCCGCAGGCGGCAGCGAGCAGGGGCCGGGGGCCTCTGGGGTCAGCAGTGCCCACTAGGAGCAGCCGGGAGCCTGGGGGGAGGTGGGAGTCGGTGAGCGGGGAGGGGGAGCTGGAGGAAGGGAGGGGCGGGGCCTTCATGGGCAAGGGGGGGCGCCCGGGTCTCCCCTTGCGGCCCCGCCCTGCCCAGCCGGGTCCCCCCCCCCCCCGCCAGCAGCGGCCCTGACGCCACCGCCCCGCCCTGTTCCAGAAGCCTTCCCCTTCTCGGGCGAGGAGGACGTGAGCGAGCCAGAGGCCTTGAAGTCGCTGCTCGCGCTGCAGTGGAAGAACAGGCCCGCCAGCTTCGCCGCCGAGAGGAGGTTCAACGCGGCGGCCGCGCTGGCCGAGCCCTTCTGCGCCGTCTGCACCCTCTTCTACCCCTACAGCCAGGTCAGCCCTGCGCTTGCGCCTCCCCGGCTCACGCGTCCACCTTGGGGCGTGCGCGGCCTGGCGAGGGCTGGGGAGCGAGGAGGTCTCTAAGCCGTGTGGCCACCTACCCAGGTGGTGCGGGGCCATCGAGGGAAGGGGGCAGGCGCCGCGCCGCGGGGGAGAGCGGGCTGGGGATCAGAGCCAGCTTTGGGGGCCCGAGGCCCGAGGCCCTGCTGGCAGAGGGCAGCCTGGGGGTCGGCGGTAGGGCCGGGGCTCAGGCCCGAGGGTCGCGTCTGCGGCGGGAGCAGGAGCTGGGGTGCGGCCCACGCGGGCCTGCAGGGTGCCAAGGCCCCGGCCGGTCTCCGCTGCCTGCTTGGCGCCCACTCTCTGCAGCCTGGGCCCGGCGCGCCTTCCGGACCAGCCGCTCCCGAGGCCCCACTGCTGCCCCTTGTTCCTCTCCCTCACCTGACTCCCTCCCGATCCTGGCCCTGGCCCCTGCTGGCCTCCCTTCCCCAGGCCCGCAGCGGCCTCCTTCCTGTTTGTGCCTCACAGCAATCGGGGCGGCCATGACAAATGGGGGGCCACTGGTACAGCTCCCTGCTCCCACTCCCCTTTCTCTGTAGTTCTCGGTCCTCCTTTCGGTTTTCTCCGTTGTTGCCTCTTCCAGGAAGCCCTCCCTGCTTGCTGTTCTCTGCTGGCTCTGATGTCCCCTTTCAAAGCCCCCTCCGTCCTCACAGGCCTCCCCACTTGTACCCTTGACCAGTCCCCACTGTCCTGGAAGGCAGGGCGTGCGGGCTCTGCTGGTGTTAGCCAAGCTGCCCTGGGGGAACCTCAGCCCAAGGCCTGCTCCTCCAGGGCCCAGGAGACCCAGCAGACAGAGGCTCGCGCAGGCCTGCCGCCGCGGGCTCCCAGAGCCCCCTGGCCCTGCTGTCCCTGAGCGGGATTTGCTGTTTGGGCCGTTGAAACAAATAAGGCCCAGTAGCTGGCCGTCCCCGCAGCACCTTTCTCCCTCGGTGCTGCCAGAGAGGCTGCTGGGAGCCCACGTCTGGGCCCGCTTCAGCTGCAGGTCTTCTTAGCTACAGTTGCTAAGCAAGGCATTCATGACTAAATCCAGTCCTGCACCGCCCAGCAAGCACACATGGCAAGTGGGCCCCGCAGGACAGCCTGCTTCCAGGTTCTGGAACCCTCCGGGGCCGCCTACCAGCGTGTCTGCATCTGCTCTCGGGCGGCGCTCTTCCCAGGCCCCCATTTGTCCCTCACAATAGCTGCCGTGGCTGGACGAGTCGACTCACTTGGAAATTAAAGCCGTTGGCAGCGACGGTCTCTTTTCTCCAGGGCGCCCTGGGTGCTGGTGCTGGGCCCTGAGCCCACGGGCCCCCACCCGGGCAAGGCAAGGCCTCCCCAGCCTTGAGGCATGTTGGGGGAGCCCCCTCAGAGTCCCAACCCTCCTACGACACTTGAGAGTGTGCTGGGGCTGTGGGTGCCAGAGAGAGCCTGGATTTCAGTGCCGCGGGCAGGCAGTTGTCATCTCCACCGGTTCACTCGTGCAGTAAAGCTTTTCTGGGACTGGCTCTGGGTGGTGCTGTCCCAGGGCTGGCACGTGACCACGTGGGTGCACGCTGGGGGTGGGGACAGCAGCATGTCAGGTGAGGGTCAGTACAGGGCCGTCGGCAGGTGCAGGGCTGGAGACCTGCACAGACTGGAGCACTTGGGGGTGGGAATGGCCGTGCAAAGCCCTGGGGCTGGATCCAGCCAGCATGCTGGAGGAAGAGCAAGGCAGCCTGGGGGGCTGGAGCGGGGGAGCTTTGACGGTGGGTAGCAGGGCCGGGTGGGTGGGGGGCGGGTGGGGAGCAGGGACGGCTGGTTTGGTGAGGTCTAAGGGGGAGGGAGCCGGGGAGGTTTCCGCAGGGTCCCCTGGGACCTGAACGTGTGTTGGGAGGACCTCTCCATCTCCATGTTTCCTGGAGTGGGGTTTGAGAGGACGCTGGGGCAGCCTGATGAGCGAGAGGTGCGGGTTGCTGGCGGCGGAGGGTGAGAAGGGCTGTGGGGCTGTTTGGAGAAAGCCACAGAACTTTGTGGAAGGCTATGAGAGGGCTGGGAAGGACGGGGGTCAGGGAGGCCTGCGGATGCCCGGCCTGGGCTCTGGTTTGGCAGCGCCGGGCTCTGCAGCCTGTCCGAGCTGGCCCCTGAGAAGCTCCTGACGGGCCCCCAGTCCCTGCAGACAGACAAGGAGGTGCCCCTGGCCGCGCTCGGGGAGAGCGCCTCGGCCACCACGCAGCTTCCCAGAAGCGGCCGGAAGACCAGGCCACTCATCCCGGAGATGTGCTTCACCTCCAGCGGCGAGAACACAGAGCCGCTGCCGGCCAACTCCCACATCGGTGACGATGGGACCAGCCTCCTGATCGCCTGTGCCAAGTGCTGCCTGCAGGTCCACGCCAGTGAGTGCGGGCGGGGCGGGGGGCGGGGCCAGCCGCAGGCACCAGAACTGCCTGTGGGGCTGCACCAGTGAGTGGGCGGGGCCTGGGGCGGGGGCGGGGCCAGCCGCAGGCACCAGAACTGCCTGTGGGGCTGCACCAGTGAGTGGGCGGGGCCTGGGGCGGGGGCGGGGCCAGCCGCAGGCACCAGAACTGCCTGTGGGGCTGCACCAGTGAGTGGGCGGGGCCTGGGGGCGGGGGCGGGGCCAGCCGCAGGCACCAGAACTGCCTGTGGGGCTGCACCAGTGAGTGGGCGGGGCCTGGGGCGGGGGCGGGGCCAGCCGCAGGCACCAGAACTGCCTGTGGGGCTGCACCAGTGAGTGGGCGGGGCCTGGGGCGGGGGCGGGGCCAGCCGCAGGCACCAGAACTGCCTGTGGGGCTGCACCAGTGAGTGGGCGGGGCCTGGGGCGGGGGCGGGGCCAGCCGCAGGCACCAGAACTGCCTGTGGGGCTGCACCAGTGAGTGGGCGGGGCCTGGGGGCGGGGGCGGGGCCAGCCGCAGGCACCAGAACTGCCTGTGGGGCTGCACCAGTGAGTGGGCGGGGCCTGGGGGCGGGGGCGGGGCCAGCCGCAGGCACCAGAACTGCCTGTGGGGCTGCACCAGTGAGTGGGCGGGGCCTGGGGCGGGGGCGGGGCCAGCCGCAGGCACCAGAGCTGCGTTTTACAGAAGGGGCTTCTTGTGGGGGTCATGCCCCAGCTCTGCCCTCTGGCAGTTGCTGGGTTTGTGTGGTGCTAGGGGCCACTTCCCTTGGGGTTGGCATTGCCAGCTGCCTCGCAAGAGTCCGACTACTTCCGGGTCACTTCGTCCTTCCATAGCGGAGTCAAAGGGCACTGGGGTGCTCCTGGGTGCGGGCCCAGTCATTGGGGAGGGAGGGAGGCCCAGCCATCCACGCCAGCTGGCAGGGACTACCAGCCAGGTGTCCAGGGGTCGCTAGCCGGGCAGCCCAGGGGCAGGCCATGTCAGGGCCCTGACCTCCAGACTTCCCCAGCCACCCCCAGGGGACTGGACTATGCTCTTGGTGCCCACCCCCCCCCACCCCCCCGGCTCACACAGAGGCCGCTGCCCCTGCCGGGGGTGGGGAGGGTCAGGCCTAGAAGAGCCGGCACTGAACTGTTGCGGCAGGAAGAGCGCCACCTGGAGACGGGCAATCCTGTGTTACTCCTGTTGCTCTGTGGCTGGGGAGGCAGCTGGGGGGCTGTCCAGTCCTACCCCACCCATGGAGTCTCCCTTGGGTGGGCGACAGGGCCCTTGGGGAGCCGGTGCAGTGGGGCTGGGTGGGGACCCCGGGCCAGGCAGAGCACCCCCGACCCCCAAACCCCACCTTGCTGGACCCCACAGTGGCAGAGGGTGCAGGCCTGCCCTGCCCAGGCCCCCTGGCAGCGCCCCCAGTGCAGATGTCCCCAGCCCTGCTGGCGGTTGTCAAATCGCCGCCTGATGAGTTTTCCATCTTCTCCCAGGGGCAGCCACGGCCCAATGGGTCTTTCTGGGAGGAGCTGTTCTGGGAATGGGGGGTGTGGACCCCCGAGAAGGGGGTCATGAGGGGCCGATAGGACAGGTGGAACCTCCTGGCAGCCGCACCCCACACAGGCCACACCCGAGCCCAGTGGGAAGGAGGGCCAGCGCCAGGTGCCGCCGCGGGGTTCTGGAAGGGCCCGCCGGTGCCGCTCACCTGCTCTGCCACCCTGCAGGCTGCTACGGCATCCGCCCCGAGCTGGTCAACGAGGGCTGGACGTGCTCCCGGTGCACGGCGCACGCCTGGACGGCGGTAACGCACCCTGGGCTCCGGGGCCTTCACCTCCCCAGGGGGGGGTTTGACCCAGCGACCCCAGTGGACCCCTGCCCTTCCCCGCTCACTGCACCCACTTGGTCCCTGCAGGAATGCTGCGTGTGCAATCTCCGGGGAGGGGCGCTGCAGATGACCACCGACAGGAGGTGGGTGTGGGCCCGAGCGGGCGGGGCTGGGGGGTCTCAGCTCCGTGCCTCCTGGGCTGACAGCGGGACGGTGGGCCCCACCCCTCCCCGCCTTGCCCCCCTGCGTCCCCAAGCGCCCCCAGGAGGCCTGGCGCCCCTGCGACCCATGCCGCGCCCGCCCCCAGGTGGATACACATCATCTGCGCCATCGCGCTCCCCGAGGTGCGGTTCCTGAATGTGGTCGAGCGCCACCCCGTGGACATCAGCGCCATCCCTGAGCAGCGGTGGAAGCTGGTAAGCCTGGGCGCCGCCACAGGCGCTGGGTCCCTGCGGGGATCGAGGCGCCCAGGTGGCGATGGGGAGTGTTGACTCCGTCGCCCAGCACGTGACCCCGGGCCGTGGGCCTCTGCGCCTCCTTGCCAAGCGCCTGCGTCATGGCCATCACCACGCCAGAGCTGTGGGGCAGCGTGGGCATGGCGGCAGGTGCCCCATTTTGCAGGCGAGGACCTGGGGTGCAGGGGGAGGCTTCACCCACGCGGCCCAGGCTGCGGCTCTGGGTGCTCGCGCACCTGCTCCCTCCCCACCCCATTGTTGTCGGTTCTCACAGCATGGCCGTGGGTTGTTTTTTTTGTTTTTTGTTTTAGTGGTGACGTATAAAGCACAACTTTTCCCATTTTACCCGATTTTAAGGAATAATCGCATGGCATTAGTTACATTCTCAACATCGTGCTGCCATCACCAGTGCCCACTGCCAAAACTGCCACCCGAGACAGTAGCTCTGCCACTGAACGGTCACACCTGGTGTCCCTGGCCGCCACTGCCCCTGGCAGCCCGGACATTCCATGTTCATAAAACCAGACAGTATTTGTCCTTTTGTGCCCGGCCTCTTCCACTCAACAGGATGTTTTCAAGGCTCATCCATGTTGTCACGTCTCAGAACCGTGTTCCTCTTTAGGGTAAAATAGTGTTCCATTGCACGGAGATACCACCCTTGGTTTCTTCGCCTTCTGATGGTCATGTGGATTGTCCGTGCCTCTCGGCTGTTGAGAGTAATGCTTCTAGGAACCTCTGTGTACAAGTTTCTGTTTGAGTCTCTCTTGACAGTCCTTCAGGGCGTGTACCTGGGAATGGAATTGCCAGGCCATTGGGTAATTCTACGTTCTGCTTTCTGAGGAGCCGCTGGTGGGGTTTACGTTCCCACCACGACGCGGCAGGGTTCTGGTTTCTCCGTATCCTTACCAACACTTGTACTCTTTTGTTTGTTTTTTAATGAAACTCATCCTAGTGGGTGTTAGGTGGTATCTCCTTATGGTTTTGATTTGCATTTCCTTAACAGCTAATAACGTTGAGCATCTTTACATGTGTTTATTGGCTCCTTGTATATCTTCTTTGGGCAAATGTCCAAGCCCTTGATCCATTTCCAGTTGAGTTACTTGTTTTTTTGTTAAGTTGCAGGAGTTCTTTATATATTCTAGATATGATTTGCAACTTACTTCCTCCCTTTCTGGATGGTTGTCTTTTCACTTTCTTGATAATGTCTTTGATGCACAGAAGTTTTTAAATTAGACAAAGTCTGATTTCTCTCTCCCTCCTTTCATTGCTCTTTTCTAAGAACCCATTATCAAATTAAAGTCATAAGAATTTTCCTTTATGTTTTCTTCTAAAGAGTTTCATGGTTTTCGCTCTTAAATTTAGGTCCTTGGTCCAATTTGGGTGAATCTTTGTATGTGGTGTGAGGTAGGGATCCAACTTAATCCTTCTACGTCTGGATATCCTCGACTCAACCCATTTGTTGAAGAGACTGTTCTTTGCTGTTGTATGTACTTGGCGTGCTTGTTGTGGGCCAGGAATGTGTGGGTTTATTTCTGGACTCTCACTTCTGCTCCGTTGGTCTGGATTCTCCACCCTGTGCCAGCACCACCTGCTTTAATTACTGTGGCTGCGTAGTAAGTTTTGAAATTGGAAAGTGTGAGTCTTTATTCTTTATCAAAATTGTTATGGCTGTTTGGAACCCATTGCCATTCCAGATGAATTTGAGGATTGGCATTTCCACTTCTACAGAAAAGGCTGCTGGAATTTTGATCATATTCACTGAATTTGCAGATGACTTTTGGCAGAATTGACATCATATAACAATTCTAAATCTCCCAACCCATGGAAAGAGGGGACGTCTTTCCTCTTAGTTAAGCCGTCTTTAATTTTTTCCAGCAATGTTTGTAGTTGCCAGCGTACAAATTTCTCACTTCTTGACTAAATTTGTTTCTAGGTATTTTATGCTTTAAGATGCTATTGTTTTTTTTTTTTTAAAAAAGATGCTATTGTAAGTGGAATTGTTTTCTTAATT
This sequence comes from Dasypus novemcinctus, assembly GCF_030445035.2. Lineage (NCBI taxonomy): Eukaryota > Metazoa > Chordata > Mammalia > Cingulata > Dasypodidae > Dasypus > Dasypus novemcinctus. The sequence goes on along the minus strand of NC_080691.1, from coordinate 81,072,388 downwards.
TCCTCTTTGCCAGTATATGGAAACACAGCTGAATTTTATATGTTTTTTTTTTTTTAAAGATTTATTTATTTAATTTCCCCCCCCTCCCCTGGTTGTCTGTTGTAGGTGTCTATTTGCTGCGTCTTGCTTCTTTGTCCACTTCTGTTGTCGTCAGCGGCACGGGAAGTGTGGGCGGCGCCATTCCTGGGCAGGCTGCACTTTCTTTTCGCGCTGGGCGGCTCTCCTCACGGGTGCACTCCTTGCGCGTGGGGCTCCCTCACGCGGGGGACACCCCTGTGTGGCACGGCACTCCTTGCGCGCATCAGCACTGCGCATGGCCAGCTCCACACGGGTCAAGGAGGCCTGGGGTTTGAACCGCGGACCTCCCATATGGTAGACGGACGCCCTAACCACTGGGCCAAAGTCCGTTTCCCTATATGTTAATCTCACACAAATTTAGTAGATCTAGTATTTTCCTTGTGGATTCTTTGGGATTTTTTTATACATGGAATCATGCCAAAAGGGAGAGTTTCACTTCTTCCTTTTCAACCTAGATGTCTTCCGTTTTGTTTTTTTCTTGCCTAATTGCTCTGGCAAGCACGTTCAGTACATTGTTGAACAACAGTGCTGGCAGTAGGCTTCCTCGTCTTGTTGCTGCTCTTAGGGGAAAGTGTCGAGTCTGTCGCCGTTGAGTAGGATGCTGGCTTGTGGTTTCCATAGGTGTCTTTGGCTCCTACTTTGCTGCGTGTTTTTACCATGAAAGGGTGTCGAGCCCCTCCCTCGTTGTTCCCCGGAGCCCAGGGCATGTGGGGACTTCCCCGCGGCTGCCTGCAGACAGCTCTCAGCTGTCCCTGGAGTCGGGCCGTGGTGACTGGCCAGTGGTGCGCAGATGAAGACGAGCAAGGCCTGGCTCTGGGCGTGGACCCCGTGTGCCTGGAGCAGGTGGCCGGGCCTGGCTTTGTCACCGCAGAGGGGCGGGGTGGTGGTGGCTCTGACGGGAGCCTCTTCCTCTCGGCCGTGTTGTGCGTGTACCCGGCGCCAGCCGCTGGCAGCTCCTCAGGCCGAGGGCTCTGCGGGGTTCATATCCCAGCTGCCCGGGGCGGTCCCAGGCTGAGGACCGTCCAGCTGGCAGGGGAGCTGCGGCGGTCCAGCCTGGGCATGAGGCAGTTGTCTGGGCCACGGGCAGCGGGCCCGCTGGGGCTGGGGGGCCAGCCTGGGCTGAGCTCGGGGCCAGCGGCCAGGACTCAGCCTGCGGGCGCACGGGCCTCGTTACTGAGGCGGCGGCGTGGTGATAAATCCTCCCTGCCGGCTCTTTATGGATCGCCTGACATTTCCAGCTTGCAGCCTCTTCATTACCAGCCCTTGTAGTGGCGAATTAAAAATCCTTTCACAGCAAGCTCGCTTGCCCTGCTTCATGGAGCTGCACGCGGAGCGAGGCCTTAACCCCTGCTGGGCCACGTCCACCGTCTTCCGGGGCCACGAGGCCGTCTCCCCAGGGAGGCCTGGCGGCGGGAGCTCCCTTGAGCCTCCTGCGGCAGAGGGGACGGCCACCGCTGGCCGGAGCGGTCCCCGGGGCCAGTGAGGGCACCCTGGCTGTGTCCTGAGGCCCAGCGGTACCTGGGGGTGCCCTCCAGCCCTTGGCTCTGGGGCTGCCTTGTGGGGGGGCAGGCAGAGGACGCCGGTCGTGAGGAGCCTGCAGGCTGGGGCATCAAGGGTCCGGGTGCCAGGGGCTTGCCCGCCCTCCTGGGAGGTGGCAGCTGCGGCAGCCTCCGCCCCACGGCCGCTGCTGCCCCCAGCTGCAGCCCGCAGGCTCTGCCGGGCCCCTGGCAGCCTGTGTGTCCTCTTGATGGTACGGAGGGTCAGCCACCCTGTGCAGCAGACGTGGCTCGTGTGGACGGTGGCGGCGGGTCCTCCATGGCCATCCCCACGGCCCTGGGGTCTTCGCCCAGCCCTCGCGCAGCCTGCTGGCACTGTGTGCCTCAAGCCCACTCAGCCAGGCAACGAGGCAGGCTGCCCTCCCCCGGGCTCCCTTGGGGGCACGGAGCCCCCACTGCTTCTCCAGCCCCAGGCGGGAGGTTCAGGGCCGCCCCCACCGGCTGGAAACCGGCCGGGAGCACGTGGCAGTCAGCGCAGGCCCTGCCGCGCCGGGTATTGGCAGCTCGATAATGAGATCTCATCGCCATCGATCGGGCAGCACTGGCATCCCACAGCGCCTCCGCCAGAAGGCTTGTGAATGCGGTTCGCGGGCGCACGCCGAGCGGGCAGCTGGCCACTGCAGCCGGGAGGGACAGCCGGGGCCACTGCCCGACAGGCCCCGCGGGCCGCCCCGCACCGGGATGCGAGGGGCCGGGCGGGGTGGGGCTCCTGGGCGAGCGGCCGCGCCCGGCTTCACCTTCCTTACTGAGGAGGCCCTTGGCAGTGCTTGCTTTTTAGCTGTCACCCTCACGGCGTAAAAGCCACCGTTCTGACTGTTTCAAAGTGAGCAGTTTGGTGACACCTGCTACCTCCATTTCTCTAGTTCCAGAACTAGTTCCAGTATCTCTAGTTCCAGAACTTTCGCGGTCCCAGGAGGAGAGCCCTGCACCCAGGAGCTCCCCTCTCCTGACCCCCAGGGGACCGTCTCCTCCCCATCCCCATGGATTTGCCCGCTGCATACATGAGATCTGGCGACGTGAGCTCGCGTCTGGCTCCTCCGGCCTGGCGTGAGGTTTTCACGGCTGCCCGTTCTGCTGTGACTTGGTGCCTCTCTCCCCTCATCCGGGGTGCTCGGCTGTGCCTCTGGTGCCTGCTGAAGGGGGCCTCATGGGCCACGTGGGCCCTCGGTGCAGGCCCCGGGTGCCCCGGCGCCTTTCCCTGCCGCACGTCCAAACTGGACCCCCATGGCCGGGGCCCTTCTGGGGAGAGGGGACGGGGGCGGGCCTTGGTCGGCGCCCCACCCCCATCCCGTGTCCCGCAGAAGTGCGTGTACTGCCGGAAGCGGATGAAGAGGGTGGCGGGCGCCTGCATCCAGTGCTCCTACGAGCACTGCTCCACCTCCTTCCACGTGACCTGCGCCCACGCCGCCGGCGTGCTCATGGAGCCTGACGACTGGCCCTACGTGGTCTCCATCACCTGCTCCAAGCACACGACGGGGGGCCACGCCGTGAGTGCCTCCCCCGCACTGCCCCCCCACAGCCCCGCCCATGCGCCCCACCCCCACATCGCACCCCCGCAGCACCCACATCCCTGCCCCATAAGCCCACCCCGGCACCGCGCCCCCGCCCCACATCCCCGCCCACGCTCCCTGCCCCTGCCACCCCACGCCCCCAGGTCCAGTTCCTGCGGGCCGTGTCCCTGGGCCAGACGGTCATCACCAAGAACCGCAACGGGCTCTACTACCGCTGCCGCGTCATTGGCACCAGCACTCAGACCTTCTATGAAGTCAACTTCGACGATGGCTCCTACAGCGACAACGTCTACCCCGAGAGCGTCACCGTGAGCCTTGCGGGGAGCGGGTCCCAGGCCTGTGGCTGCTGTGGCCGCAGAGGCCCGGCCGGCGCTAGGAAGTGCCCAGGGCAGGGATTCGCGCGCCCCCGCTCGTCTGCTCCCGCAGCGCCTCCTCCGCTGCAGAGCCCCCAGCGCCCCTTCCCTGGAGCGGGAGCCTTGCGAGTGTCCAGAGGCCGGCGCGGGCACGGGGGGTGAGCAGCCACTCGGGCGCGGCCTGGGGAGGGCGCCCCTCAGCTCCCTGCCGCCTCTGTCCACAGAGCAGGGACTGCGTGCGGCTGGGGCCGCCTCCCGAGGGGGAGCTCGTGGAGCTCCGGTGGGCTGACGGCAACACCTACAAGGCCAAGTTCATCTCCTCGGCGACCAGCCACATCTACCAGGTGAGCGGGCAGGCCGTGGCTGTCCCTGGCGGTCAGGGCGGGGCCCGCTGCTTCCGCGGGGGGGCTGCGTCGGCGCTGCGTGAAAGCGGAGCCCGTGCCCGCCTCGCTTAGGAGCACGGCCTGTCTTTAAGAGAAGGGACCGCCTCCGGTCTGCATTCGCCCCTCCGTGGACCGCTGCCTGTTGCTCGGTGTGTTTCCTCCTTTTTTAACGTGGAGTGTGTGTTTCTGCCCACGATTGTGGGATTCGCAGTTGCTAGTTAGGGGAATTATCTTAAGGAGTAAAGTCTTAGCAGGAAGGTTGTCCGGATCCCTGCCCTGAACAGGACCGCAGCTCGTCGCCTGACGCGTTGCCTTCTCTTGCATGCGCCCCACAGCACGCCCTCTCGTGCACTCCACCCTCTTGTGTGCTCCGGTCTCGTCCCCTTTGCTCTCGCTGATTTGCCGGGTGGGGGCGGAGGCCCAGAGGCAGGCTAAGAGCGGCGTGCGATCCTGGCCCGGGCGCGGCCGCCCACCTCCCACCTGCCCTCTGCTCTGTCCCAAGACTGCAATGGGGACAGCGCCCTGTCCTCCCACAGGCCTACGTCCACGCAGGCTGGGGGCCCAGCCGCAGGACGCACGACCCCGTCTCGGGCCGCCCCCGGCAGGTGGCCACGCTGGGGCGGGGTCTGCGCTGCCTTTGGCAGCCCGTGCCCCTCTCTTGGACCTGGGTTGGAGCAGCTCTGTCCCCCCCAGCACATCTGGGGGCAACTGCCTCCTCGTGAGGAGGAAAACGGGCGACCCCGCGTGAGCTCCGGGCAGCCCCCCTCTGCACTGAGGCCTGGGGAGCCCGGGAGGGCTGCCGGGAGGGGCTCGCCACTGGCCCTCCCCCTGCCGGCTCCCTGCTGCCCGGCTCCTCTGGGGATTTGTGCCATCCGGACTCGGGGCCAGCCTGGGGCCAGCCTCGCCTGGAGAGAGCCCAGCCCACCCAGGGCTTCCCAGCTCCGCTTCCTGCCTACCCCTGGCTTTTCTGGAGGCGCTGGCTCCCCCACCTGCTGTCAGCAGAGGAGCCTTCACAGTGGGACACGGTGTCCTGGCTGACCTTGGTTCTCGCTGGCGCACGGGCAGGGTTTGGCACCAAGCCCTTTTCCTCTTGGGAGCCCTCGCAGGTGGATGGCAGTGCCCGTCCCCGGGAGAACAGGGCGGCCTGGGGTTGCAGGACATCTCCAGGCAGACATCTCCCGGTGGAGCGCGCCCCGGTCAAGATGAGGAGTGAGCGACACAGCGCCCTTCCTGGGAAGACCTCTCTTCTCTAGAGGAGCGTCATGACGGCGGCGACTCGGAAGGATTTGTGACGGGGCCTTGGGAGTGAGGAAGATGCCGAGCCAGAAGAGCCAGGAAGGGGCATGGAAGGCTTGTTTCCAAAGTCAGGCTGAGGGAAACGGATGTGGCTCGAGCAACTGGGCACCCACCTACCACATGTGAAGTCGTAGGCTCTGTTCCCAGTGCCTCCTGGAGAAGACAAGCAAGACAACAAGCTGGTGCGATGGGCTGACACAAGATGACGCAACGAGGAGACACAAAAGAGGAAGCACAGTGAGAGACAACAGAGCCAGGCGCTGAGGTGGCCCAGCGAGTGAGCGCCTCCCTCCCACATGGAGGTCCAGGTTTGGTTCCTGGTGTCTCCTAAAGAGAAGACGAGCAGATGCAGAGAGCAGGCAGTGAGTGGACACAGCAGACAGTGAGCGCCAGCTACGGGGTGCGGTGGGGATTAAGTAAGACAAATCCTTTAAAAAAGGCTGAGCACGTGCTCACTTCTCTCTCCCTGCCAAGACACCCGTGAAACCCGTAGAAGAAACGTAGTGAAACCGAGAAACATGCGGCCGTGCTTGGAAGCAGCAAAGGAAGCCCCAGCGGCTCTCAGGTGGTGGCAGCCCGTCCCGGAAGGAGCAAGAGGAAGCAGCAGCTGGCCTGCTGGAGCCGGAGCTGCCCCCTGGGAGGGTCACAGGGAACTCTGGGGAGGGCCCCCAGGAGAGCTGACGGGCTGACCTCGGGCGCCCCGAGACGAGGTCGCTGCGTGTCCTCCTGGACCGGGGCCGGTGGCTTGGCATGGCAGGAGGCTCTGTGGGCGGTCCTGGGGGAAGCCGACGGGAGCCGTAGCCATCGACCGAGGTGCGCCCGCGAGGCCGTGGGGGGCCGCCCTGGCTCTGCGGCTGCCCCCCCAGCAGGCTCCAGTCTGGGCAGCGCCTGGGAGGCCGGCTGACTGTGCGCCGGCGGGCGCTGGCTCCCACCAAGGACCCCAGGGCAGGCTGCGCTCTAGAGCCCCGTGGGGTCGGAGCCAGGAGGCCCCACGCTGAGGCCTCGCGGCCTCAGGCCGCCACCGTCCTCCAGGGCGTTCCAGCACCATCTCTCGGTGCGTGGCCCCTGCTTCTGAGTGGCGTCCCACAAGGGGCGAGGTCCCCGGGTGGGTTCTGCCGACAGCACGGGACCCTGCGGTGGCCTCCGGGTACAAAGCTGCAGGAAGGGCTCCCTGGCAGGCCCGCCCCTGGGGTGCTGGAGGGCGCCGGCCAGCCTGGGGTGCCGACGGGGGCCCCAGCTGCATCAGCGCCTCGTGGGCCCGCCTGCTCCTGCCACGGGCGCCAGCCCTGAAGGCTTTCGAAAGCCCCTTGGGGTCCGCGGCCTTGGGCCCGCCCTTGTGGCTTCGCTCTCCTGGGCCCGAGCTGCTCCCAGCCTTATGCCCCAGGACCTGCTCTGTTTCCAGCCAGGGTCTCCCAGGGTGCTGCCTCTCGGCCCCGCCCCAGGAGGGGCTGCAGCACCTGCCGTGGTCCTGCACGGCCTCCCCAGGCCTGGTCTGGTGAGGCCTCAGCCACCCCTGTCGGCCTGGACGCCCCCTGAGGGAGCCGAGACTTGGGTGTGGGCCCCGTCCCCTCCCGAGGCCAGGCAATGCCGGGTGCTCTGGGGCTGCACAGGCGCCATGCCCCAGAGGTAGTCTGGGGTCTCCCGGGACCTCCCCTCTCGCCAGCGCCCTGGCACAGGGACCACCAGTGTCTCCAGAGCTTCCAAGGCCCAGGCCGCGCTTGTCCAGTGGGGACGAGGCCTGGGCAGGCCAGTGGGCCCGTCGGGGACGGACGGGGGTGCCCGAGATGAGACGCACCAGGGAGCAGCCGTGAGCGGCGCTTGCTGCCAGGCTCCCCTGCCGGGGACGTCGCCCACGCCCGGCCGGGCCGCACCCGGGGCCCAGGGCTGGGCCCACCTTCCCAGAGCGGCCGCAGCGCCCTCCTGCAGCAGCACCGGGACCTCAGCTTTCTGAGCGACGCGCACCCCTCGTTCGCTCTTTGGGTTTTTGAAAGGAGCAACCCCTCTGTAATCTGAACCCCCCACTCCCCCAGGTTCAAAGTCGAGGTGCTGCGGAGGGCCGGGCCTGGCGCGCAGCTTCCAGCCTGGGCCCTGGGCGGGGAGGGTCTGTCTCCCCGGGGCTTCTCCACACCGTGGTCCCGGGTCCCCTCCCTGTGCCTATTGAGGCCAGAGCTGGGCTGGGCAGGAGCTCCTCGAGCATCTCTCGCGAGCTCCGTCACTTCGATTGTGACCTTTTTTTTTTAATTTTGTGTCCATTCGCTGTGTGTTCTTCTGTGACCATGTCTATCCTTATCAGTTGCACTGGGAATCTGTGTTTCTTTTTGTTGCGTCATCTTGCTGTGTCAGCTCTCCGTGTGTGCGGTGCCATTCCTGGGCAGCCTGCACTTTCTTTCGCACTGGGTGGCTCTCCTTACGGGGCGCACTCCTTGCGCGTGGGGCTCCCCTACGTGAGGGACACCCCTGCATGGCAGGGCACTCCTTGGCGCGCATCAGCGCTGTGCATGGACCAGCTCCACACGGGTTAAGGAGGCCTGGGGTTTGAACCGCGGACCTCCCATGTGGTAGGCGGATGCCCTAACCACTGGGCCAAGTCCGCTTCCCTGTGACCCTTTTTAATCACCCTCCCATGCTTCTCCTGCCCTCGCCCTCTAACTCACAGTAAAATGACGAGGCCTGAGCAAGGCAGGGCAGGGGCCCGGCCCAGCCCCCCCAGTTCCTCCACCTCGCAGAGACGGCCTGCGTGGAGGCGCAAGCAGCCTGGTGTGTCTGCTGCCCCGAGCTTCGGGGAGGCAGCCACCGGGCGCTTCCTGGGGACGACGTGTGGCTGGCAGCCCCAGCCAGAGCCTTGGGGTGTGCGGCTGCCTCGGCCGCTCCCCGCCGCACCCCCCCAGCAGTCACCTGAGCTGCTCCACGAGCATAGCCCCGAGGCCTGAGCCCGGCTGGGCGGTGCCCACCGAGTGGGCAAGGGCGGGGCCCGGGCCGCAGGCGCCGGCAGCCCCTGAGAGCGCATCCCTTGCAGGTGGAGTTTGAGGACGGGTCGCAGCTGACGGTCAAGCGTGGCGACGTCTACACCCTGGAGGAGGAGCTGCCCAAGAGAGTCAGGTCACGGCTGGTGAGCGGCCCGGGGGGTGGGGGCGAGCGGCCAGGGCCCCTCCACCCCTCCACCCCTCCACCCGAGGCCAGGGCTCGGGGCTCCAGGCCAGACTGTGCCACCAGGACAGAGAGCGGGCGGTGACCCCTCCCAAGGCTGTGGCCATGCCCCTGCCCGCCCTGCTGGAGCCCCCGTCCCCTGCCTGTGGCCCCCGTTCTCTGCTTCCAGGCGGAGGCCCACCCAGGACGGGCCTGCAGGGTGGGCTGGGAGGGCGGCTCCTGCCGGCCTGCGGAGGAGGCTCCTGGACACCAGCGCCTGGCCTCGGGGTGCCCGGGCATCCATGCTCCAAGGCCCCCAGAGCTGCACTGGGCTCCCTCCTAAGGGGCCCCCAGCGCACCGGCCCCCTTGCTCCCGTCCTCCTCTACCCGGGCCTGCGAAGGGCCGTGGCTCCGGCCGAGGGCAAGGGCTGATCGGGGCCCCCGAGCACACACGGACCTCCGCCCTGCGCCCCGACAGCAGCGGGGTGGCGGGAAGGCGGCCGGGCCGTGCCCGCTGACCCCGCACCCTGCTCTCCCGCAGTCTGTCAGCACGGGGGCCCCACAGGAGAACGTCTTCCCGGGCGAGGAGGCGAAGGCGGCCAAGCGCCCGCGAGTGGGCGCCCCACGAGCCGCCGAGGACTCGGGGCGCGGCGCGGACTACCTGGCCTTCATGGAGAGCCTCCTGCAGGCGCCGTGCCGGCCCGGGGCCCCCTTCTAGCCCCTCGCCCACCCGCAGGGGCAGCTGTGCCGCGCAGCGAGGCCCGAGGAGGTGCCGCTCGCCGTGGACTGCCCCGGCCTCCGCCCGAGCCCGGGAGGCCCCGTCCGCGCGGCAGCGACAGTGGCGAGCGGGACGTGCGGCCCGGACTCAGGGAGCAGGCCCCGGCGGGGGCCGCACAGCAGCCCCTCCGATTTTTAAACCCTGTAAAGCTCTCCTGGAAAAGGTGCTACTGCATTGCCTACTGAGCAACCCTCGGGACTGTGACTCGTGTACATAGCAATCACCTTTGTGAAGTTCTTTCTATAAACGCATATTGTTTAAAAAAAAAAAAAGGCAAGAAAAAAGGGCAAACAAAGAAAAGGAAAAAAACCCCCAAAGTTGTTTTCTAGATTTGTGGCTTTAAACACACACACGTTCTTCTCAGAACCGAGGTGCGCTAAGGGAGGTGGAAGCGTCTCGCTGTTTCCGTTTGTCGCTATTCTGGAATGTTCCTCACGCAGCGAGCGGGCAGGGCTGCGCAGGGAAGCTGGAGCATCGCAGCAGTCGGAGGTGACCCCGCGGTGGGGGCGAGACCCGACAGTGCCCGCCCAAAGGCCCCGTCGCCCCGCGCAGCGCGCCCCGGCTTCGTGCCCTCGCCCGCGCCGCACCACGTCCAGCGCCCGACGCGGGAGGCCGGCGGCGCCCCCGTGGCCGGCCCGCCCCGCCTGCTCGCACCTTCGCAGAATAAACGCCTTCGCTTCTGCCCGCCTCCATTTTTGCTTCTTCCCGCCCGCCCGGGTGAGAGTCGCTGATGGCGGGTGTGGGGGGCCCCTCGCGTGGGGCGCCCGGGGGGCGAGGCCCCGTCTGCCCAGGGACGAGCCGCCACGCGAGGGATGGCAGGTGCGGCCGGGAGCCCCCCGCTTTGGCCCGGGGTGCGGGGCCTCCGAGCCCCCCCAGGCCGCCCCGCTTCCTGCGGCCCAGGCCCTGCCTGCGGGTCTGAGGAGGGGGTCGGCCTAAGGGGGCTACCCGCCCCCAGCCCTCCCCAGGGAGCGACTGAGAGGACGACAGAGGAACACGAAACGCTGGAACAGCCCGGAACCTTCTCAGCCTGGGCGGGGGTCGTTGAAGGAAGGCGGCGGGTGCCTGCCGGGCAGGGTCGGCGGGCATGGGCCACGCCTGCGGACGCTGTTGATGCTGTACAGGGCGGGGCCCGCGGCTGCTCTCTGGCCCCCTCCCTCCCGGGGGCTGCGGGGGCAGCTGCACTTGGGCGGAGGAGCAGCGGGGGGCAGAGGCGCCTCCTCCCTGGCCGAGCTGCGTCTGTGTCTTAATCTGTGCAAAAAAGAAAGAGAAGGGCCCGCCTGGCCCCCCACGGCGGCAGCCGTGTACCCCGACACCGCCTCTGGGCCCCTGATGAATTAAAGGCTCGTCGCTGCGGAGTCAGCCCCGTGTGCCTCTCGCCTCTTCATTTTGGAGCTGGGCGGAGGGACCGCGGGTTGTGGGGAGCGGGCGCGCGTGTCCCCAGGTGGGATGGTGGGGGGGTCTGTGCCGTCCCCGCTCGGGGCCTGAAGGGGCTGGGATCCTGGGGAGGCGGAGGCAGCCGTCCCTTCTGCCGCCCGCCCTCAGGCGCCCCCGGCCCGGGACCCTCACTGGAGGAGGGCGGCAGGCAGGCCCACCCGCCCTGGGGCCAGCCGGGCCCCCACGCGGCCGAACCGGGCACCTATGGTCCCGGCCCCCGAACCGGGCACCTATGGTCCCGGCCCTCGGTGGAGCCCGGAGGAAAGCAGGTGAGGGGCCCGCCGCCGGGGGCGTGCTGCTGCTGGGGAGGGGGCAACTGGGCAGAGACCTAAGGAGGAGGTGAGACAACGCGCTGCAGGGACATCGGGGAAGAGCGCGCCGGCAGCGGGCACGGCTGCGCCAAGGTCCTGAGGCAGCCAGGCCTGGCCTGGTGGGGGAGCAGCGCGGCCTGTGGGTCTGGAGCAGAGGGGGCGAGGGGTCGAGCAGGTAGGGGACAGGGTGGGTCATGCGGGGCCTGGGGGGCCGCCGGGAGCACGGGGGGCTTTTCCCGGAGGGACGTGGGAACCCTGGAGGGCTGTGGGCAGAGGAGGGGCGGGCCCTGCCCTGCTGCTCACAGGTGCCCTCTGGCGGCTGCGGGGAGGACAGGCGGTGGGGGCGGGAGGGGAGGCCCCAGGAGACTGCGCGGGGCCAGGGGCTGTGAGAAATGGGCTGGCGCGGGGGTCTGAAGGCAGAGCTGAGGGGGCTGGCGGGCAGATGAGCTCGGGGGCAGCAGCACAGAGGAGGGGAGGCTGCCTGAGCCCCTGGGCTGTGGGCGCGGCTGGAGCCGGGCTGGAGGGGGTGCCAGCCTGGGGGGGCTGCTGTAAAGCTGTGACATCGGGGCCGGGGGCCAGGCTCAGCCCTGTGCACACCTGCGTCCACGGTGGCGGAAGGACGCACGACACCCCGAGCCGGCGCTTGTCTGCGCTGTCCTTGGCGGTCCTTGGCCGTCCTTCATCTAGCCGCTCCCGCCCCCCCCCCCCCAGCTTCTGTGCAGGAGGAACCTGTCTCCAGGGTCCTCTCAGCGCTGCCGGGACTCGGTTTCCCCACCTGCTAACGGAGGGCGGGGCAGATGTGCCGCCTCCCCCGCTTCGGGCTGCGGGGGCTCCTGAGCTGGGCGTTCTCGGCCGAGTCCAGCTGGACGCACGATGGCTCTAGCGGGATCGGACCCCCCGCCGGTGGCGCGTCCGTGTCTCCTTCCAGAGGCTCCAGGGCGGCCAGCAGCCCTCCCTGACGAGCCGTCCTCTCCCCCGAGTGGCCGCCCCTGCCCGCCCGCGTGGAGCCAGAGCCCACGCAGCCGCTGGCCCAGGGTCCCCCAACCCCGGGGAGGCCCTTGGCGGCTCCACCAAGGAGGCGCGGCGGCCTGGCAGTGCCAGCCCCGGCCCCGCGGCCACCCCGGGCCTCAGCGCGGGCGCAGGCGGCCCTCGTCGCCACGGCGCTCCGAAACGCCGTAGAACAGCAACGGCTTGGTACGGCCACCTGCGGCCGCTCGATTCCAGGCCCCGTTCCCGAGCATCCGGCCGGGCGGAGCCGGCGCGTCCGCACCTGGGGGTGGGCAGGAGGCCCCCGCGCCCCTCGTGTCCCTCAGCACGGCCGTTTCCGGACTCCTTTTTTGGGGACAGCAAAGATTTTCTGCATAACCGCCGTGCCCAGCCCCAGGGAGGAGCAGATTGGAGCAGGTGGGCGACATCCGCCAAGGACAGTCAACGCAGCCTTGGCAGGCACTGCCTGGGAGGACGGGGGCAGGGCCCGAGGTGGCGAGGGGGCAGCCCAGGACGGGGCCTGGGGGCAGGACGGCGAGGAGACCCTTCCAAGGAGGGTCCCGTCTTCTTAACACGGTGTCCCTCGTCGCTCAAGGGACAAGGTATCCGAGTCAGGCTGTGGGTACACCGCCTCCACCCCCCAGAGCAAGGCAAGCCCACCCGCGGCCCTCGGCCCAGCCGCAGCCTGTGCTTGTAAATAAAGTTTTATTGGCACGGGGCCATGCTCGCTGGTTGATGTATTGTCAACAGTGGCTTTTGCGAGGCCACCGCTGAGCTGAGGTGTCGCAACCCAGACCCCGTGGCACACAAAGCCTGAAACAGCGTCTGGCTCTTTCCAGAAGAAACGTGCTGGACCCAGAGGCAGGGGGAGGGCCAGCCTCCGTCCCTCTGCCCCCCCCAGGAAGTCCTGTGCAGCCAGCCCTCCCCCCGCACCTGCACTGGCGCTCCCAGGCCCCCGGGGGTGGTCCACGCCCTGAGCGCCACCCTCCAAGGAGCATGAAGGAAGGGAAGGTTCCAGCCCCGGAGCTCTCCAGCCACCCCCACCCAGCCACCCCCACCCAATCGCCCTCCCCCCCACCCAGCCACCCCCATCAATTCACCCACCCCCCCACTCAGCCATCCCCACCCAATCATCCTCCCCCCCACCCATCTACCTGCCCATCCATCCCTATTCACCCATCCCCATCCATCCACCCACTCAAGTATCTGTACCCATTTACACATCCACTCCCCCTCCCACCCATCCATCCTCATCCACTCCTGCCCATCCACCTACCTACCCATCCCCCACCCACTCACCCATCCGTCTACCCATCTCTCCATCCACCCATGCATCAACCCATCTATCCATTCCCTCGCCCACCTACCCTTTCGCCCACCCACCCATCCACCGCCTCCATCTATCCCACCCACCCGCCCATCCAATCATCCACCCACCTACCCATCTACCTGCTCATCCATCCACCTACCTGCCCATCTATCCCCATCCACTCTCTACCCACCCACCCATCCATTTCATCACCCACCCACGCACCCAGCCCCATCCATCCACCTGCCCATCCACCTACGTACCCATCCCCCCACCCATCCATTCCCTCACCCGCCCACCCTCCCATCCATCCCCACCCACCATTCCCATTCACCCACCTGCCCATCTACCTACCCATCCACCTACCTGCCCACCCATCCTCACCCACCCACCTACCCACCCGCCCACCTGCCCACCCATCCCCACCCACCCACCTACCCACCCACCTACCCATTCACCCACCTGCCCACCCATCCCCACCCACCCACCTACCCACCCACCTACCCATTCACCCACCTGCCCACCCACCTACCCATCCACCTGCCCACCCATCCCCACCCACCCACCTACCCATCCACCTACCTGCCCACCCATCCCCACCCACCTACCCATTCACCCAGTCCTCCATCCCTCCCTCCCTCCATGGGGTGGGAGGCAGCTTTGCTCTCCAGGCCTGGGGGCCACCTCCACTCATCCCACTCCCTGCCCGGGTGGGGACCCCACACACGTGCGCCCTCCTCCCCGGCCCCCCGACTGAGCAGGCGGGCTGGCAGCTCCTGGCTCCCGTCCTCCCCTGCGGCCTGGATGTTCTGGCTCCACTGGGCCGGCCCGACCCCCGGCCTTGACCACGGGGCTGACGGCTCGCCCCCGCCGTGCCCCCCGCCCTCCTCCCCATGCCCACTTCCTGCCCTTCCCCCCCCATCTTCCCAGGGCTCCCTTCGCCCCCTCCCCAGGCACCCCCTCCCTGGCGAGGCTGCCAGAGGACACGGAACCCTGAGAGGAGCAGCCCCCCGACACCCCTCGACCCCCCGAGCCGGCGCGGAGAGCCAGCCCCTCTCTGCGGCGGGGGCCAGGCCCGGGAGCCCCCGCCCGCCCGGGGCGTCCTCCCCATGGGTTGGATTTGCTCTCGCTCCACCAAGGGACCAAGGAAGAGTGATCTGCTGCCACCGGCAGCCGGGGGGGGGGGGGGGGGGGGGGGAGCGGCACGTGGCCCGGGCGGCGGCAGCGGCTCAGTGGCTCCCATCCATCCCTGCCTGCTCGGCGGCTCGAGCTGCCTCCGCGGCCAGGGGACCGGGGACAAATGAGCCCCCTCCCCGGAGCGTGCACCCCTCCCCCCCAGCGCTCCTCCAGAAACGCACGCGCGGGTGCCTGTGCCAAGGGGCGCTGAGCCAGCCTCGGGGGCGCTGACCCGCGGGGCCCCGTGCCCCTGTCCCCGTGCGTTTATCATTCTCCTGCTCCCATGCCCCCCTCGCATTTTCGGGGGGCTGAGGGGGGCCTCCGAGCCTCCAGGCCACTCGGATGCCGAGGGGCGCGGCCCACCTTGGGCGGGCGAGGCGGGGAACCGGCGTCCGCAGCGAGCCCCCCAGACTGATTCCCAGCACGCTCCGGGGCAGCCGGCCAAGCCCTGCCCCTGCCGGGAGCCCCCCACGCTGCCCAGCGCCCCGCCTGGCTCCCGCCCGCCCTCCCTCTGCATCTGCCTGGAGCGCTGCGCCCCCGCCCGGCTCCCCTTCCTCTCGCCTGGCTCAGGGCGCTGCAGGGGAGGGGGCCCTGGGGGAAGACCCGCCCCGGGAGATGGGCGTCCCCGAGCTGGGTGGCCCTCACGGCTGGCCAGCTCGCCGCCGGGCGTCCCCAAGGAGGGCTTTCAGGAAAATGGGGCGAAGCCGGGTCCTGCCGCCCCCCTTGGGGTACCGTGCCACGGTGGGCTTCGCAGCAGGAGTCGCCCGGCTCGCGGCTTCAGGGGCCGGGAGGCTGGCCTCCTTCTGGGCTCTTCCGGCGGGTGGCACCTCTGCTTTCTCCGGGTGCCCCGCTGCTCCCCGTGGCTTCCCCAGGAAGCTTCTGGAAAATAAGGCTGAGGCCCCCTCTCGATTCCGCCGGGCCCTACAGAAGCTTCCAGCCGCCACGGGGCCACAGGAGCCGGAATGGGTGAAGATGCAGAACGTGGCGTTGCGGGGTACGTCCCTCCGGGACCCCAACTGCCCCTGGACATCCGTGTCGGTTTCCTGCTGCTGCTGTAACAAAATACCACGATGTGCGTGGCTTCACACGGGGGGCGCGCACGTGGCTCACGCAGTTGAACTCCTGCTTCCCATGGACGAGGTCCCGGGTTTGATCCCCGGTCCCTCCTAAAAACATGCAAACGGAAATACCAGCTCTCACGGGGGAGCGGGTGTGGCTCGGCGGTTGAGCACCTGCCTCCCAGGCACAAGGTTCTGGGTTTGATCCCTGGTACCTCCTAAAAAATAAACCGAAGACCTCATCTCCCAGGTCTGGAGACCGAATCGAGGTGTCACGCTCCCCCGCAGCCTCCGCAGGCGTCCTTCCTGGCGCTCCTTGCTTGCGGCCGCGTCACTCCGATCTCGCCCTCTTCTTCACCTGGCCATCTTCTCTGGCTCCCCGTCTGCCCTCTGTGGGTGTCCTTTGTGGAGGACACTTGGCCCTGGATTTAGGGCCCCCCTCCCCGATAATCCAAGAGGACCCTCAGCTTCATGAGGTTGGCCAAGACGCTTTTTCCAAAGAAGGTCACAGTCCCGGGTCCCAGGGGTCAGGACGTGGATGTATCTTTTAGGGGGGCCACCAGTGCACCCCGTGCAGAGGCCCACCCCCTCCAGATCCGCTAGCGCTGTGTCTCGCTCCCCGCTGGACCGTGAGCCCCGCACAGGGGTTCCAGCGGGGTCCAGCCCAAGGCCGGGCAGTTTTCGGCAGGACCAGGGCATGGGGGAGGGGCTGCGAGTCCACGGCCAAGGGCACAGCCCGCCCCGGAGAGCCCTCGCCTTAGCAGGGGTCCGGCATGGCCACGGCCGGGTCCAGGCGTGCCGGGAGTTGACTTGGCAACTTGCAGGCTCTTATCGATTCAACCGGCAGCGGCCAAGCCCTTCTTCCATGCTCCTTGCCTTGCAGACCCACAGCCCCCCACAGAAACTCGGGCAGCTGGGTGCTGGGTGCCCAGAAAAACCCCTGCCCTCCTGGAGGAGACAGGTGCAGGCGCCCACCTTACCAGGTGCGGCAGTTTGAGATTATTTGTGAACCCCCAAAAAGATAAGGATTATGTCTGTAAACTGGTCCTTTCCTCTGGGCGTGATCCCCTTTGATTGCCTTAGATTCAGCTGAGCTGCCTTTGATTGAAGGAGGTTAAGATTAGGGCTCTGATTCAAGACGTCAGTAGGGCGTGGCTCAGGTGAAGCCCCGCCCCCCAGTTGCTGATGTAAACGGGCGCTCACTCAAGAAGACATGGGAGAAGATACACAGGAAAAGAGAGAGAGCTGCATAGATACGGCACAAGAGAACTTTGGTCCTGTGGCCCCGGGGAAGAGAGACGAGCCATTCGCCTGATAGTCTGCAGCTGAGCCTGGAAAGAAACGAGCCCTGTGCCAGCCTGGAGCCGAGAGGAAGGCTGAGCCTCGCGGACGTCGCCCGCCATCCTGCTTCAACACGCGGCAGCTGACTGGGGGGAGAAAGTATCTCTTTTGGTACCTTGAGTTGGACTCTTAGGGGGTCCCTGAGTGTAAGCTTTTACCCCAAATAAATACCCTTTAAAAAGCCCACAGATTTCCAATATTTTGCATCAGCACCCCTTTGGCTGACTAGTGCACCAGGCATAGAGAAAGGTACCTGGGTGGTGACAGGGGACCCTGCCCAGAGGTGGTGACACCTCAAGACCTGAAGGAGGAGTGTGGAGAAGCCAGGAGGAGGAAAGGAGCAGTGGGGGAGTGGAGTGGGGAAGGTAAGCTATGAGAGCAGCCTTTGCAAAGGTCCTGGGGCAGGACTGAAACTGGATTGGAGGAAGACAGAGGCGGCGCGGCGCCACGGAGGAAGAGGGATGCGGTCAGCAGGCTCGCTCAGATCACTCAGGGTTAGGGGCAGAGGTGAGGGGGCTGGGTGTTACCCCAAATACGACGGAAGCCCGGGAGGGGGGCGCATCTTAAGCAGGGGAAGGCATATGCAGCTTGCTGGGGTTTTTTCTTTCCACTTAAACCTTTTATTTTGAGATAAGCACAGATTCACATGCAGTTGTGAGAAATCTGGTAGAGAGATCCCGGGACCCTTTTATCTCTTTTCCCCCAGTGGTGACATCCTACAGAATCCAATCACGATCACAGTCAGGAACTTGACATTGATACGGTCAAAATAAGAATTTTCCATTCCCACAGGGACCCTTCCATTGCCTTTTTTTTTTTTTTTTTTTGAGGTATCAGGGATGGGGATTGAACGCCAGACCTCATATGTGGGAAGCTGGCGCTCAACCACTGAGCCACGTCGACTCCCCCGAGCTGGCCCCTTCACTTGTTTGCTTGTTTCTTTTGTTTTTAGGAGGCACGGGGACCAATCCTGGGACCTCCCGTGTGGGAAGCAGGCACCCAAACCGCTTGAGTCACCGCCGCTCCCTCCACTGCCTTTTTTTTTTCACATTTATTTTTTATTTATTTCCGTCCCCTTCCCTGCCCCCGCCCCCTGTTGTCTGCTCTCCGTGTCCATTCGCTGTGTGTTCTTCTGTGTCCGCCTGCATTCTCGTCAGCGGCGCCGGGAGTCTGTGTCTCTTTTGTCTCATCATCTTGCAGTGTCAGCTCTCCGTGTGTGCGGTCCACTCCTGGGCTGGCTGTGCTTTTGTCGCACTGGGCGGCTCTCCCCATGGGGCGCACTCCTTGCGCATGGGGCTCCCCTACGCGGGGGACACCCCTGTGTGGCAGGGCACTCCTTGCGTGCATCAGCACTGCGCGTGGGCCAGCTCACCACCCTGGGTTTGCACCCTGGACCTCCCATGTGGTAGGCGGGTGCTCTATCCATCGAGCCACCTCCACTCTCTCCGTTGCGTTTTTATAGTCACATCCCGCATCCCTCCTTCGCCCCTGGCCACCGCTGACCCTCTCTCCAATTCTATTATTTTATCCCTTCTGGAATGTTATGCAAATGGGATCTTTGGGGATTGGATGTTTTTTTTTCATGCTGCATGGTTTCTTGGAGATTCAGCCCAGTTGTTGCATGTGTCAATAGCTCATTCCTTTTTTTATTTTCAAATAATATTCCATGCTGTGAATGCACCACAGTTTCCTCCCCATTAGAGGACATCTGGGTTGTTTCCCCTTGTTGGCTATTTCAAATACAGCTGCTATAAATTTTTGTGTACAGGTTTTGGTCTCGTAATAAGTCATGATTTCTCTTGGAAAAATGTCCAGAAGTGCAATTCCTGGGCTATATGATAAAGTGGCACATTTAGTTTTATAAGAAACTGCCAAACTCTTTCCTACAATAGCTGTGCCATTTTACGTCCCCACACAATGGGCTAGTGATCCAGTTTCACTGTGTCCTTGTCAGCACTTGGTATTATCATGATTTTTATTTTTGCCATTCTGATAGGTATGTAGTGATAGCTTATTGTGGTTATTTATTTTTTAAAAAGATTTTTTCTTTCTCTCCCCTTCCCTCCCCACCGCCCCCCACCCCGTTGTCTGCTCTCTGTGTCCATTCGCTGTGTGTTCTTCTGCATCTGCTTGCATTATCCTGCAGTACTGGGAGTCTGCGTTTCTTTTTGTTCCATCATCTTGCTGCGTCAGCTCTCCGTGTGTGTGTGGCACCACTCCTGGACAGGCTGCACTTTTTTCATGCTGGGTGGCTCTCCTTACAGGGTGCACTCCTTGCGTGTGGGACTCCCCTACGCAGGGGACACCCCTGCATGGCATCAGCACTGCGCGTGGGCCAGCGCCACACGGGTCAGGAGGTCCGGGGTTTGAAACCTGGCCCTCCCATGTGGTAGGCGGACGCTCTTATCTGCTGAGCCAAATCCACTTCCCTGCACTTTTAAAAGATCCATTTAAGTGGAGAATGAGCCACGGAGAGCTTGAGGGAGGGGGCCGCAGAGAGACCGTGGGAAGGCTGGGACAGGCATCCAGCTGGGGGACCAAGGTGGCAGCCCACCAGAAGTGACCCCTCCTGGTAAAGAATCGCCCCAGACATTTAGACAAGTACATTGCGTAGAGAATTTCAAACACTCGGAGGAGAAATGGGCAGAGAAGTGAGCAAATGCCCTGTGCCCACGGTACACCTACGGCCACAGCCCATCTCGTCTTCTCTCCTCCAGTACCTTTTTTCTTTTAACGTTTTTATTTTGATATAATTTTAGATTTATAGAAGAGTTGCACAGATCGTAGAGCTTCCGCGTGCCCTTTGTCCAGCTTCCCCTAATGCAAGTATGATGATCAAAACGAAGAAACAGGTATCGGCGCAGCACCACTCAGCAAACGACGGGCTTTATTTGCGTTTCGTCCGTTCTTCCACCAATGTCCTCTTTCTATTCCAGGACCCAATTCAGGAGCACATGGCATTTAGTTACTGTATTGCAAATAGGGAGAATTCCTCTCCATCTTTCCTTGTTTTTCATGATCTCAATTCTTTTTTCTCCACTATTCACGTTTATTTCTGAGTTGCAAAGGTTATTTCTCCTTCCCCATGTTTTTAGAATCTCCCGTGTTCCCCCTTTCGATCTTGGCTTCCACAACCAGAGAGAGGAAGCTCGAGGACCCTCTTCGTCTTGCCTCTTTGCTGTAAACCTGAGCAGCAGGCATGAACGGCTCCAGCTCTCTCAGAGAGGCATGGCCTTGAGAGTTTTGAAAAATACTAGGCGGTGTTCTGTTGAGTGTCCCTCAGCTGGGGCTTGTGTGGCATTTCACCTGGGGCTGTGGATTTCGTTGAGAAGACCCCAGAAGTGGAGTGGCCTCCTTTTCACATATTAGGGACAGATGATTTTAACGTGATTTAACATAACTGGTGACATGGTAAGGCAGAGTTTGTCCCTTTTCCTGCTCTGTGTGTTAGAAGCACGTCACACAAAGAGAGGCAGTTGTTAAAATCTGCCAGGGTACTTAACATGTATTTAGTTTCACACATTGATTTTAGCATTCATTCTGGATCTCCTTATCATTTTGAAGCAAATCGAGACATTGTATCATTTCACTCATAAGCATTTCCCTCCCAAAGACGAGGATTATTTTTTCAAGGAAACAAGACCAGCCCACTGTTATCCTACTTAAATGTTAATGGATGCTTTATTGTAAACAGATGCCATTCAGATTTCCTTTTGTCTCATAAATGTTTAAGCTTCTATTTTTTTAAAAAGATTTATTTATTGATTTCTCCTTATCCCCTCGTTGTTTATGCTTGCTGTGTCTGTTTGTTGTCTGCTCATCTTCCTAGGAGGCACTGGGAACCGAACCCAGGACCTCCCATATGGGAGGGAGGCACCTAATCTCTTGAGCCACCTCTGCTCCCTGCTTTGTTGTGTCTTTCATTATGTTTTCCTCCTTGTATCTCTTGTGGCATCATCTTGTTGCGTTAGCTCACCATGCCAGCTCTCTGTCTTGCTCGTCTTCTTTAGGAGTCACCGAGAACTAAACTGGGACCTCCCATGCGTTAGGCAGGAGCTCAATTGCTTGAGCCACATCCACTTCCTTAAGCTTCTATTTTTACAGTTTATTCAAACCAGGCTCACATACTGTGGCTGGTCAGTTGATTCTTAACTCTCTTCTAATTTGCCAATTTCCCTATCTGAGCTTTTTCCCCCGCTTTGTTATTTATTTGTGAAGAACCGGGTCGTTTGTGGTGAAGCGTTTCCCACAGACTGGACTTGGCTGGTGTCAGCCCTGAGTGCCCTTCACCGTGTCCTTCACTGCATCCTCTTTCCTGGGACGTGGCTGTTGGCTCTAGAGATTTGATGAGACGCAGGTTTGACTTTCTGGAGAGATTATTTCCAGTTGGGAGGCACGTGGCATCCTTGTGGTGTCAGCAGACCTGAGGCTCGAGGGCTCGGTCCCTGGGCCCATCCCCTGCTGAGGGCTTGCTCCGCCCATTTCACAGACAAAGAACCGAGATTCAGAGAGATGCCTCATGACCTTGCCCACTCCTTAAATAAGAGTCACAGCAGGGACCTGTCACAGCAGGGACGGAACCTAGGTCTGTGGGACTCCATGCCCAGGGCCCTCTCGCTGCCCCAGGCTGCCCGACAGGTGGAGAGGTGACTGCATTTGGGTAAAAATATGTGTGAGGTCGGTGGGGCTCCCAGGGGCTTCTGGACTGGAAACCTGGGCAAACTGGAAACATCCCACTTAAAAAGCGTCACAAGAGGGAAGCAGATGTGGCTCAGCAGTTGGGCACCCGCCTATCACACGGGAGGTCCCAGGTTCCGTTCCTGATGCCTCATAAAGAAGACCAACAAGACAGCAAGCTGAAGCAATGGGCCAGCACGGCAAGCTGACACAGCAAGCTGACACAATAAGGAAGCACAACGAAGGACACAACAAGCACAGTGCAGAGAGAGCTCAAGCAATTAGGCGCCTGCCTACCATGTGGGAGATCCTAGGGTCAGTTCTCAGTGCCTCCTAAAAAGAAGACAGGCACACAATGAACAGACATAGAGAGCAGACAGCAAGTGCGGATAATGAAGGGGGCAGAAATAAATAAATAAAAGAAATCTTTTTAAAAAGTGTCACAAGGAAAAAAGCAAAGTCTAGAGTGTCTGTATAATATGTAAGAAGGAAGGGAGTTTAAATATAAATATAAAAGTATAAATATAAATACACAGGCGTCTTCTCATTTGTGCAAAATAAATACAGGCAGTATTTGTTTTCAGTTCTTTGGGGCATGTACCTAAGATTGCAAAATTGAAAACAGGTACACCAAAAATACATAGCCCCACAATTGTCAAAAAGTAGAAACAGCCCAAATTTCCATCAATGCATGAATGGAGAAACAGAATGCGATCTCTCCATACAATGGAATATCAGCCATAAAAAGGAATGACCCCCTGATAGATGCTACAATATGGATACATCTCGAAAACATTATGCTAAGTAAAAGAAGTCAGTCACAAAAGGCCATGTATTATATGATTCCATTTATGTGAAATGATGAGAATAGGTAAATCTCTACAGACAGAAAGTAGACTAGTTGTTGCCAAAGTCTGGAAAGAGAATCAGAAGTGACTGCTACTGGGTAGGGGGTTCTGTGGGGACAAGGAAAATGTCTTGGAACTAAGAGTTGGACCCCATTGGGAATGTACTAATCTGTTCACTTTAAAATGGTTAATTTTATGTTGTGAATCTTACCTTAAATTTTTTTAAATGAAAGAAATGCAGTAAAAGTAGACAAGAAACTAAGGAAGTAGTGTTGGGAACCACCAGTAAAGAAACTAAAGAGTGCCTACTGGTGGTGGTAGAAAATGGCTTATAAGAACAAAAGGGGGGGAAACGGACTTTGGCCCAGTGGTTAGGGCGTCCGTCTACCACATGGGAGGTCCACGGTTCAAACCCCGGGCCTCCTTGACCCGTGTGGAGCTGGCCATGCGCAGTGCTGATGCGTGCAGAGTGCCGTGCCACGTACGGGTGTCCCACACGTAGGGGAGCCCCACATGCAAGGAGTGCGCCCGTAAGGAGAGCCGCCCAGCGTGAAAAGAAAGTGCAGCCTGCCCAGGAATGGCACCACCCACACTTCCCGTGCCGCTGACGACAACAGAAGTGGACAAAGAAACAAGACGCAGCAAATAGACACCAAGAACAGACAACCAGGGGAGGGGGGAGGAATTAAATAAATAAATAAATCTTAAAAAAAAAAAAAAAAGAACAAAAGGGGGACGAGATGTGGGTCAAGCAGTTGAGTGGCTGCCTACCACACGGGAGGTCCTGGGTTCGGTCGGTTCCTGGTGCCTCCTAGAGAAGATGAGCAAGACAGCGAGCTGGTGTGACAGGCTGGTACAGTGAGCTGACTCAAGAAGATGACGCTATAAGAAGACACAAAGAGGAAACACCATGAGAGACACAACAACAGCAGGGAGCAGAGGTGGCTCAAGCAACTGAGTGCCTCTTTCCCACATGGGAGGTCTGGATTTGGTTCTTGGTGCCTCCTGGAGAAGATGAACAAGACAGTGAGCTGATGCAATTGGCTGGTGTGGCGAGCTGGCATGATGAGCTGACACAACAAGATGATGCAACAAGGAGACACAGAGGAAACACCATGAGAGACACAACAAAAGCAGGGAGCAGAGGTGGCTCAAGCAACTGAGTGCCTCTTTCCCACATGGGAGGTCCCGGTTCAGTTCCTGGTGCCTCCTAAAGAGAAGATGAGCAGACAGAGAGAGCACACAGTGAATGGACACAGCGAGCACAAACAATGGGGAAGGGGGGGAAATAAATTTTAAAAAATTATTAAAAAAAAAAACAAAAGGGTGGGAACCAAAATAATGTTTCATGTACCCCCAAAATAATTAAAATCAACCAGGATGTGGCGGGAACCCAAAATGGAAAACAAACAGTAACAAATGAACCCAACTGTGTTATAAGTGAAAGGCATAAGCCTGGTAAGGGGAAGGGGAAAAAAAGGGCTGACCTAAGACACTTTGGAAAACAATGTTTCAACTGAATATTGTTAGGCTAAACACAAAAATATCTATACACAAACCTGTACTCTATTGAGAAAAGCTAGTTCTCACAGGTTAGCAATTCTGTACTTTATGCGAATGCTGAGGCTTAACAAATGAGTGAATAAACTGTAGATGATGGAAGTTGGATTTTTCTCTGTCAGAGAAAGAAGTCACAAATGAGTAAAGGGTGGGAAGAGGGGACTAGAATGAACCTAGAGCTGTATTAGAATCAGAAATACAGTGTTAACGCATGGTTTTTAATATATTATGTCTAGATCATAGGTAGATAGATGATGAAGATAGAGAGATAGAGGTGGATAGATTGATGGGTGGATGGATAGGTGGGTGGGTGGATGGGTGGATGGATGGATGGATGCACAGATGGACAGATGGGTAGATAGATAGGTGAGTGGATAAATGGATGGATAAGTGGGTGGGTGGGTGGATGGATGGATGGACATATGGGTGGATGGATGGACAGGTGAGTGGGTAAATGGATGGCTAGGTGGGTGGGTGGGTGGGTAGGTGGATGGATGGATGGATCGGTAGACATACGTAAATACCAACGTGTGTGCATGGAAAAAGTGATGCCCCAGGGTCAGTGGGCACACCCAGTGCCCAGATCTTGGTTTCTAAACACCATTCTCCACAGAAAGGAACCAGGACTCCTGGGAGAAAGAGTTGATTTTAGGACTAGATCAGGGAAAACACAAGACAAACCTGGAGCATCTTGTGGTGCTGAAAAGTAAAGAAATGCTCAGAAGACAATCAAAACCGACGGGGCCAAGACGGATGGCTCCCCCAATGGCCAAAGCTGGAACTATCCCGAACAACAAAAGAAATGGTAATATTGGATTATAATTTATAGAATAAAATATATAATTTATAGAATAAAATATATAAATAAGTGAGTGAATGAATAAGTAAATGGGGTGAAGGGCCAGATATCCTAGACGCTTGGGATCTAACAAGGAATAAGGCCCCAAACTCCCCATCCACGGGAGCTCACGTCCTCTCCGGGGAAACAGACGGGGTAGATACCAAATTATGAAGCAAGTTAGACGGTGGTAAACGCTACGTGAAGAGAGAGAGTCAGGGGGGTTGGAGCCTGAGTGCAGTTTTACGCAGGATGGCAGTCTTACTGAGAAGGTGACATTTTAGAAAGACCTGGAGGCGGTGAGGGCGTGAGTCAGGTGTCCCGGGGGGGGGGGGGCGCAGGGCAAGACTTCCAAGTGGAGGGAAGAGCTTGTGCAAAGGCCCTGAGGCAGGACGGTTACAGCAAGGAGACCCAGGTGGCAGGAGCGTGACAGCGAGAGGGACAGCAGGAGGTGGGGAGCATGGGGAGGGGCCGGGGGTCACTGGGAGGACGTGGGCCTTTACCTGCGGCAAGAGCAGGGCCACGGAGGGCTGCGGGCAGAGCACGTGTCCTCTGGCTGCTGCAGGAAGAGGCAGGTAAGAGAATGAGGGTTTGGGGGTGGGGCACGAGGGCAGGAGCAGGGGAGCAGAGTGGGGGTGGGGGAGGGAGGGAGAAAGGTAAAACTGACCAGGAGCTAGAAAAGGAGCCGCCTCGTTGTTTAGTTCACAGTAATCTGCCATCGTATTGGTAATTTTTAAACCAATCCCCTCCTGATGGACACTGAGGTTGCTTCCAATTTTTTCCCACCTATGAACAAAGCCACAGCGAAGTTGCCTTCTCGGCTCACCCAGCCGCGTGTTCTCTAGAATAAATTCCCAGAAAAGGGGTGGTAGGCTCTGTCGTTTTCCTTTGAATCCGGGCAGCCAGTTCACCCCCAAATGGCTCATGCACCCCCGCTGCACGATGCTCGGGGTCCCCCATCCTCTCCGACCTCAGCGATTATCCAACGCTGTGATCTTTATCTCTTCGGTGGCGAGTGTGATCTGGTTGTAGTTTGCACGGCCATTTCTCTTCTAATGCGTGAGCCCGAGCACCCTGTCGCACGATGGAAAGCGTGTCACGTCCCGGCTTTCGCCACGTGCTAGCCACGCAGCTCCGCCGCGGGCGGGGGCCACTCCCAGGCTTCCTGCTTCTCTTACGTTTGATTTCGGCCAAACCAGAAAAACCAACCCCTGTTTTTGGTGAGCATTGAAAGCCGTGGCAAGTGGCCGGTGCCTCGATGGCGCTGAGACGAAAACTCAGGAACTGCAGAGATGTGTCACCAAAGACCCCTTCTGGGGCTGCCGCTCTCCAGGCGGGGCAGCCGGACCTTCCACTTGAGGAGGCGGCCCCCAGCCCCCCGCCTCCTCCTCGGTGGTGTCTCCAAGAGCTGCACACTTGGGTGGTGGAAACACTCGGACGCGGTTTAGAATCTGCTGCCCAAGGCCTGGCCGATTGCTTTCTCCAAGAGAAGAAAATCGTGTATCGGCCAAGGATCAGGTTCTCGGAGGTGGAGCCGTTTGTGCAAAATCTCTGTTTTCTTAAGAAACCCCAATTTGTCCTCAGAATTGGGAATGCCCAGAAGTGATGGTTTCAGACTGCTCCAGGGGCGGGAGGTGTCCCCATGGCACTCACGTGAACCAAAATCATGGCCGTGGATGGCATTATCGATGCCACGAAGCCATGTCACCACGCAACTTATGCCTCAAAAACTCATGTGAGAGGCGGCAGACTTGGCCCAGTGGTTAGGGCGTCCGTCTACCACATGGGAGGTTCAAACCCCGGGCCTCCTTGACCCGTGTGGAGCTGGCCCATGCGCAGTGCTGATGAGCGCAAGGAGTGCCGTGCCACACAGGGGTGTCCCCTGCATAGGGGAGCCCCATGCGCAAGGAGTGCACCCCGTAAGGAGAGCTGCCCAGCGTGAAAGAAAGTGCAGCCTGCCCAGGAATGGTGCCACACACACGGAGAGCTGACAACAAGATGACACAACAAAAAGAAACACAGATTCCTGTGCCACTGACAACAACAGAAGCGGACAAAGAAGACGCAGCAAATAGACACAGAGAACAGACAACCAGGGTTTGGGGGGGTGGAGAGGAGAGAGATAAATAAATAAATCTTTTAAAGAAAACTCATGCAAGGGAAGCGGCTGTGGCTCCACCAGTTGGGCTCCCGCCTACCACATGGGAGGCCCTGGGTTCAGCGCCTGGGGCCTCCTTGGGAAGGTGGGCTCGCCCACACGCCGTGGAGAGCCGACTCAGCAAGGCGACGCAACAAAAAGGGAGACAAGCAAGAACGCAGAAGAGCACGCAGCGAAGGGACACAGAGAGCAGACAGCAAGGAGGGGAAAAAAAGCCGCAAGGTGGAGGGGGGGCGGGATTAAAAAAAACAAAACAAACTCAGGCAAGTGGAAACCAGGTGGGCAGTTCCTGGCAGGTAAATGTAGACTCGGGCACCTGGCCCGGCAATCCCGCTGCTAGGTGGAGACCAGGGGATAGTAAACGGGTCCACGGAACCCCGAGGGGCCCAGGAAAAGATTTCAGGGGACGCATGAGCTTGCGTTGAAAGAAATCCAAGTCTCGTCCCTGCTGCCCAGCTTTTCCCACAGTGGAAAAGACCCTCCGGCAGCTGCGAGGGAGCCATTCGCTTCCTGTTTTATCATTTTCGTCGTTGCTCTTTCCAGATTTCCGTCCTTGCTGTCTCCAGATGTGGCAGCAGATTGCGGGCACTGTCTGATCTTGGTGAATTAAACTGTGTACCACCTGGCGCTCACTCGTTTTTGTGTAGCAATAGCCCCTCCTCGTTGTCCCCAAAGCTGGTGGCCCTTCACTACTGACCTGCCTTCCCCAGGCTACGCTGACTCACGAAACAAGACCAGAGGACCCTTTTCTGTAGGAAGAGGTCCCCGTGATTAGATATGTAGGCAGAAATCTGTTGGGGGACCTACGGGCACATTTTTTATTTCCTCATGAAAAGGATCATCAGGGCTGGTGCTGCCCCTTCCTCCTTCCTCCCACCCGGAATGGGGATGTGATGGCTGGAGCCACAGCAGCCATCTTATAATCACAAGAGACCGGCCAAGAGACTTGCAAGGATCTTGTCTCTGATGTAATTCGCTCATCTCTTCGTCAGTGAAAATCCCTGATTTGCAGTGTTTGCCCATTTCGATGGGGTGAAAACTCCCACCATGGCCCATTTCAGGTCACCAACGTGATTATCTCTGAATATGGGAATTGGGAGGAACTACACAGAAGAGTACCATTATGTGATATTTCCACCCCGCATGTCCTATAGACATAAATAACCTCAAGCGCATAGATAATAGTAAAATAAGGTAAAGTAATTAACAAGTGTTGAGTTTTGATTATTTATTACCTTTGTTTTGAATATAATTTAATCGAAAGTTTATATCATCTAATTTTAAATAATGGCCTGTTCAACCACCAGGTTGCAAAATTCCTGGAAATTTAACAATTGGCTGTAGCGAGCTGGGGTGAGGCAGCTCTGGCAGGCCCCAGGATGACTAAAGCTGCCTTTTTTCAGCAGCACAGTGTCAGAAAGTGTGGTTTTATTTTGATCTCTAGCAATTGCACCTAGCAGTTTGATACTGGAATTGCATCATTTTGCTTACGTTTAGGAGTGGGGAAATATCATGTTTGAGCCCAGAAGTCATTGCACTTTGTTTAAAAAGTACTTCTTCAGGTTCTATTTTATGGTTCTGCAGCTGAGAATGCTGGTGGCTATGCATCCCCCTTCAACAGCACCTCCAAATGGGCAGCTCATCAGGAACTGGGCTTCAGTGGCCAATCAGTCACTCTCTGTTCCATTCAAACTCTTTTCACTGCTGACAAAAAGTCCTCACACTCACAGAGCGATGAGTTCTGACATATCCAGAATCTCCATTTCAGTCTCGTGCTGAGCTTTGGCCGCCACGCACAGTTTTTCTAGTGTAGCTATAGTTCATCCTTTTCGACTTTTGTATAATGTTCTATCATATGACTAAGCCACAGTTTATTTATACTTTGTACATGTGTGTGGGCATTTGGGTTCTTTCCATTTTGGGTATTATGAATAGTGCTGCTATTTGTGGATTTTCTAGCACATGTCTTTGGTGAACAGATGCAAGCATTTCTATTGGGTATCTACTCAGGAGGGAATTGCCAAGACCACTGCCTCGATCCATTTTTATGGATCAGGTCAATAACAGATGCAAAACTAACCAGGAGAAATGCTGAATGTGAACATAAAACAACAAAAGCCATGAGCATATCTTCATCAGCAGGTACTGACCAATGCCGTCATCGAGGCACATGCATAGTCTCTAGAGAAGCAATGGCGTGAACCTAACACGATTCTTGGGAACTCATTATGAATCCTACCTCTTGATTTTGTGCCACGATGCAAACAAAATTTTGTTGCTTCCTCCTCTGCAGCAACCCTTCCATCTGCAGCTCCTTCTCTAAGTGACATTGGCCTCTATCCAAATCCTTTGCTTGGTGTAGCCTTTCTGGCACACTGTCATTACCTCCTTGTTGGTCCCTCAGCATGTAGTGCCCTAGGCTAAATGCCCCTGTGCCATCTCACCTTGGGCCCTTTGCCCAAGTTGGGCCCACTGCCCTCCTGACCACTCACAATCCAGCTCCAACCTCCTCAGGGGACAGCAGAGTTCAGATCCGAACGTCCCTTCTCCAGGGGTTGGAATTAAACCCTTCCTACTCTGTGTTTTCATATCTGCTTTAGATCTACTCTGTGTCTTCAGCCCCTGGCTGGACACCCTCAGGGGCAGCTCGAGCCCTGACCTTCCGGTGGTGTGTGAGGCTGGCCACAGTGGCACTAGATGACAATATGGACAACTATTGCTTTTTATTTTCCAACTTACTCAATGGCAGACACCAGTGCTATTAAGTGGCTTCTCTTTCCTGATCTTCACAACAACTTTATGAGGATTATTCCCATTTTGCTGATGAGGGCATGGAGGCACAGAGGGGTGAAGTAACTTCCCCGAGGCCACACAGCCAGTAGGTGGCAGAGTAGGGATTTGAACCCAGGACACATAGACCCAGAGTCCACAATTTTAACCTCTTTTGCTGTGGCAAATGGGGATTGGGGGTGATCTATAGGGGCACTGCCAACTTCTCCTGCTTTCCAGGAAACACCCCAAATGCCTGAAAATAAAACCATCACCCCCCACCTACCAATGATGTGAGCCCCCCCCCAGAAAAGTTTTTGCTCAGCTTGAAAATGAAGCCATCTATGGGTCTTCCTAGGAGATGTAATATAGTAATCTAGTTATTTTATGGACAGTGGTTTTTAAATATGTGCATGATTTTATAATGTGATAACTCTGACTTTTTGCGGCCTGCCTCTTACTGAGTCAGCACGGCAACTTCTGTCTATCCTGGGAGGATTCTTTTCTTTTTTTCTCCTTAAACTTTTTATTTTGAAATGATTTCAAATTTACAGTACAGTTGCAAAAATAATACAAATCCCATACAGAGACCTAGAACATACCTCGCCCCCCCCAGACCCACCAATTTTAGCATTTTGCTACATTTGTCATTTCTTTCTTTTCTTTCTTTCTTTCTTTCTTTCTTTCTTTCTTTCTTTCTTTCTTTCTTTCTTTCTTTCTTTCTTTCTTTCTTTCTTTCTTTCTTTCTTTCTTTCTTTCTCCTTTCTTTCATCTATTAATATCTAGCCTCTATTTATCTATCATCAATCTCTATTTATCCATATATCCATCCCTCCAATCCATTGTCCAGCCATCCATCTTATCTCTCTCATCTATTTTTCATCTATCGATTTTCTAGGCATTTGAGAGGAAGCTGTGCACATCACACTCCTTGAACACTTAATGCTTGCATGGCCATTTCTTAGTAACAAAAACATTCACTCACGTACTCACCTTAAGAGCAGGTATCAAGTTCAAGAACTCGCACATAGACATAAAGCTTCCGGTCTATGTTCCAGTTTCTTCCTGGGTCCCAAGAATGTCCTTTCGAACCTCGCTTGTTAGAGCTTGTCCAGGGTCGTGTATTGCCTTTTTTTTTTTTCTAAGATTTATTTTTATTTATTTCTCTCCCCTCCCCCCCCCCCATTGTCTGCTCTCTGTGTCCATTCGCTGTGTGTTCTTCTGTGTCCACTTGCATTCTTGGCAGTGGCACGGGAATCTGTGTTTCTTTTTGTTGCATCATCTTACTGCGTCAGCTCTCCGTGTGTGCGGCGCCATTCCTGGGCAGGCTGCGCTTTTCTCACGTGTGGCAGCTCTCCTTATGGGCGCACTCCTTGCACGTGGTGCTCCCCTTCGCGGGGGACACCCCTGCGTGGTGCGGCACTCCTTGTGCGCATCAGCACTGCGCGTGGGCCAGCTCCACACGGGTCAGGAGGCCCGGGGTTTGAACCCTGGCCCTCCCATGTAGTAGGCGGACGCTCTATCAGTTGAGCCACATCCGCTTCCCATGTATTGCCTTTAATGCCCATTGTCTCTTTCATTGCTGCTGGCAGGATTCTGAGCAGCGACACCTTAGAATCGGTCCTCGGGTAACTGCAGGGATGGGAGTGAAAGTCAGGAGAGCCCTGGGGCCCTCGGGGTCCCTAGAGAAGGGCTGGGGGTACAGAAGCAGGCAGGGTGGGTGGCCCAGCCCTGCACCCCCAGGGGAGGTGCTGCCGAGTCCCTCGAACCCCAGCCTCTGCCCGAAGGCGCGCCGCCTCCACCGGCGCCTCCGCCAGCTGATAATAGAATCTGTTCGCAACAGCTGCCTGGTGACAAGTATAATAAAGCGTATTAATGAGGCCATTATTACTCCCTAATTAAAAGCTAATAACTAAGAGTTAATTGCCTTTAAAAGATGAAGCAAGGCTGGGCTGGGATTTATCTGTTTTCCTTTGCTTGCCTGGATAGGCTGAAATTTTGGAACTAATTAATTGAATCAAATCTAACAGAAAACTAATAAGCTCTCCACGCCATCCGAGGCCGCTGAATTAAAAGGTGTTTGCTGCGCGCTCGGGCGATTTTCTCTCGAGGTGCCCGGGTCCTGAGGGAGGTAAGGCTGGGCGTGTACAGGGCCAGGTGGGGAGTGGGGCCACCTTCGCCCCCTCCTCACTCATCCTGACCAGAGGCGGCTCAGGTCCCAAGGGGAGGCCAGGACAGGCTGTTCCAGGCTCTGTCGCGAACTCATTCCATCATCATCATCGTCACCACTGTTGTCACCATCATTATTATTATTATAAATTTTTTATTATTTTTAGGAGGTACTGGGGATCGAACCCAGGACCTTGTACATGGGAAGCAGGCGCTCAACCACTGAGCTACATCTGCTCCCCCGTCCTTGTCTTTTTATTTTTAAAGATTTATGTTTTTATTTATTTCTCTCCGCCCCCGCCCAGTTGTCTGCTCTCTGTGTCCATTCGCTGTGTGTTCTTCTGCAACCACTTCTGTCCCTATCAGCGGCACGGGAATCTGTGTCTCTTTTTGTCACGTTATCTTGCTGTGTCAGCTCTCCGTGTGGGCAGCGCCATTCCTGGGCAGGCTGCACTTTCTTTCCCACTGGACGGCTCTCCATACGGGGCGCACTCCTTGCGCGTGGGGCTCCCCTACGCGGGGGACACCCCTGCGTGGCAGGGCACTCCTTGCGCACATCAGCACTGCGCATGGGCCAGCTCCACACGGGTCAAGAAGGTTCTGGATTTGAATCCTGGACCTCCCATGTGGTAGGCGGACGTTCTGTCAGTTGAGGCACGTCTGCTTCCCATATATATATATATAAATTATATATATATAAAATATATATATATAAATTATATTTATATATATATATAAATTATATATATATAAATTATTTATTTATTATTATTTTTAAATTACATTAAAAAAAATATGAGGTCCCATTCAACCCCACCGCCCCCGCCCCCCACTTCCCCCACAGCAACACTCTCTCCCATCATCGTGACACATCCATTGCACCTGGTAAGTTCATCTCTGAGCATCACTGCACCCCATAGTCAATGGTCCACATCATAGCCCAGACTCTCCCACGTTCCATCCAGTGGGCCCTGGGGGGATCTACAATGTCCCGTAATTGTCCGTGAAGCACTATCCAGGACAACTCCACGTCCCGAAAACGCCTCCACATCTCATCTCTTCCTCCCGTTCCCCACACCCAGCAGCCCCCATGGCCACCCTTCCCACACCCATTCCACATTTTCTCTGTGGACATTGGATTGGTTGTGTCCATTGCACATCTATGTCAAGTGGGGGCTTAGATTCCACATGGATACTGGATGCACTCCTCCCGCTTCCAGTTGTAGACACTCTAGGCTCCATGTTGTGGTGGTTGACCTTCTTCAACTCCATGTTAGCTGAGTGGGGTCAGTCCAATAAATCAGAGTGTAGGAGCTGAAGTATATATATATTTTTAAAATAGGAACATTATTCACACACGTGAAAGCCCCCCGTTTAAAGTATACAATTCAGTGGTTTTTGGTGCATTCGCAAAGGTGTGCAACCATCACCTCTATATAATTCCAAAATATCCTCACCCTCCCGTAAAGAAGCCCCGTCCTGGGTAGTGGTGACTCCCAGCCCCCTCCCCTGGGTCCCTGGCACCCTCGGATCTGCTTGTTCTGGACATTTCCCGTCATGGAGTCAGACAACGCGTGTCCTTTTGTGTCGGCCTTTCCCTGAGCATCGTGTTTTCTAGGTCCTCCGCACTGTAGCACGAATCCTTTTCACAGCTGCGTAATATTCCATCGTAAGGACGGACTCCACTGCGTTCCTCCTTTCACCTGGCGATGGCCAGTTGGTTGTTTCCACTGTGGGGCATTGAACACGGTGCTGCTGTGAACACCACTGGCAAGTCTGTGTGAGTCTTTGAGGCTGGGTCTATACCCAGCAGTGGAATTGATGGCTCAAGTGGTCATTTTCGGTTTAACTCTGCTGTTTTTCACAGCGGCTGCCTCGGTTTACGTTCCCACCAGCAATGCAGGAGGGCCCCAATTTCTCCCTGTTCTCTCTAGAGCTTATTTTCCATTTTTTAAAAGAAGTGTATCTGGGAAGCAGATGTGGCTCTAGCCGTTGAGCACCTGCCTTCCACATGGGACGTGCCCGGTTCAGTTCCCTGTGCCTCTTGGAAAAAACAAAACAAAAACAACAAGCAAAAAATAACAGGAGAAAATCAACTCAGGGGAGCCCATGTGGCTCAGTGGTTGAGCACTGGCTTCCCACACATGAGGTCTTGGGTTCAATTTCTGCTCCTGGTGCCTCAAAAAAACAGAAAAGAAAAAAGTTGTAGCCATCTATATTAGTCAGCCAAAGGGGTGCTGATGCAAAATACCAGATATTGCTTGGTTTTCATAAAAGATATTTTTTGGTGTAGGATCTTACAGATACCAGGCCATAAAGCATACGTTACTTCCCTCACCAAAGTCTATTTCCATGTGTTGGAGCAAGACGGCTGCCGACGTCTGCGAGGGCTCAGGCTTCCTGGGCTCCTCCCTTCCAGGGTCTTGCTTCTTCCTGGGCTCAGGTTTCCTTCCTTCCTGGGGCTGGCTTCTCTTTCCTCTGTGAGCTGACTCCCTGGGGCTCCAGCTTAAGGCTTCAGCATCCAACTCCAACATCAAAACCCCTCACCTTTGTCCTTGGCCGTGCCTTTTATCTGCCCTAATGACGTGGCCCAATCAGAGCCTCATCATAACTCCATCACGCCCAGGTACAGACCAGATCACAAACATAATCCAATACCTATTTTTGGATTTCATAACCAGGTTCAGTTGGTAGTGCCTCCTAAAGAGCAGACATGGAAATTACACAGTAAATGGACACAGAGGGCAGACATCAAACAGCTGCACCATCCCAGTGAGTGTGAAATGTTGTCTCATTGTGGTTTTGATTTGCATTTCCTAACGGTTAATTACATTGAGCATCTTTTCATGCACTTAATGACCATTTGTATATTTTCTTTGGAGAAGCCCATTGCCCATTTTTAATTGGAGTTTATATATATATATATATAAAAGATTTATTTGTTTCTCCCCCCTCCCTCGTTTGCACTCGCTGTGTGCTCGTCTTCATTTTATTAGGCACTGGGAACCCAACCAGGGCCCTTTCATGTGGGAGGGAGGCACCTAATCGCTTGAACCACCTCTGCTCTCTGGTTTGTTGTGTCTTTCATTGTGTTTTCCTCCTTATCTCTTTGTTGCATGCTCTTGTTGTGTCAGCCTGCTACACCAGCTCACCACGTCACCTCGCTGTCTTGCTCATCTTCTTTAGGAAGCACCGGGTACCAAACCTGGGACCTCCCGAGTGGTAGGCAGGAGCTCAACTTCTCAAGCCACATCTGCTTCCTGTGGGGATTTATATTTCTGATATTGAGTTATAAATTGTTTTAAAAATATTTTCTGGCTATTAAACCGTCATCAAATATGATTGGCAAATA
Organism: Dasypus novemcinctus; assembly: GCF_030445035.2. NCBI lineage: Eukaryota > Metazoa > Chordata > Mammalia > Cingulata > Dasypodidae > Dasypus > Dasypus novemcinctus. The sequence goes on along the minus strand of NC_080691.1, from coordinate 81,037,320 downwards.
GTTGCTCCCATTCTGTAAGTTGTCTTTTCCCATTCTCGGTAAGATCCTTTGAAGCATCAGTTATTCTAATTTTGATGAAGTCCACTTTATCTATTTTTTCTTTTGATGCTTGTGCTTTAGGGATCATATCTAAGAATCTATCACCAACTCCAGGTCATGGAGATTTACACCTACGTTTTCTTCTAGGACTTGGATAGTTTTAGCTCTTCTTTTAGGTCATTGACCCATTTTGAGCTCATCTCTATACGGTGTGAGGTAGGGCTCCAGCTTCCTGCTTTCTCACGTAGATGTCTGGTTATCTCAGCCTATTTGTTGAAGGTGCTGTTTTTTCTCTGTCTAATGGACATGGAACCCTCGTTGAAAAACATCTGGTCATAGATCTGGGGTTTATTTCTGGACTCTCAATTCTATCCCGTTGATATTAGATATACAATCTCATGCCACGGCCACGCGGGGCCCCGTGGCCCCTTCCTCCGTCCTCCAATCCCTCTCTGCTTCTGTCCCAAGTCTCCTTCTCTAGCTCTGGCCCTCCTGCCGCCCTCTTATAAGGACCCTTGGTGATGACATCAGGTCCCCCAGTCAATCCAGGTAAATCTCCATCTCAGGGTTCTTAATCCCATCTGGAAAGTCCCCCGTTGCTGTGTTAGGAACATTCACAGGGTCCGGGGATGAGGATTTGGGGCATTCCTCCACTAACCCCAGCGGTTTCAACTGATTCACCTGATTTTTTTTACATTAAAAAAATTAATTTGGGGTTGCAGATGTGGGTCAAGTGATTGAGCTGCTGCCTACCACATGGGAGGTCCTGGATTCAGGACCCGGTGCCTTCTGGAGAAGATGAGCAAGACAGTGAGCTGATGCAACAGGCAGGTGCAGTGAGCTGATACAAGATGACGCAACAAGGAGACACAAAGAGGAAACACAATGAGAGACACAACAAAGCAGGGAGCAGATGTGCCTTAAGCAATTGAGCATCTCCCACATAGGAGGGCCCAGGTTCAGTTTGTAGTGCCTCCTAAAGAGCAGACGTGGAAATTACACAGTAAATGGACACAGAGGGCAGACATCAAGTGCAAACAATGAGGAGAAGGAATAAATAAATAAAATAAATCTTTAAAAAAATTAGTTATATCCATATTAACAAATTCCTCAGATAACACATGATAAAACTACAATAACAATCAATCCGCTTTAGTCAGCAGTTACACTGTCCCCTTAGCTTTATTCATGCCTCAGTCTTGGGGGATTTGGGATAAGGTTCACTCTGACTACTTCAGGCTGAGCAGGGATATAGCTATTATGGGGCAAATGGAAAGGAATTGTTTTGCTTGCAGTTGGAGGTACTCCTTGCTTTTGGGCTGGAGCTGGTCCATCACGATTGTATTGTTAGTTGTCCAGGGCAAACCCAAAGAACTGGAGAGAATTGGGAGAGGATGTGGCTCAAGCAGTTGGGCACCCGCCTCCCACATGGGAGGAACCAGGTTTGGTTCCCGGTGCCTCCTAAAGAAGTCGAGCAAGACATTGAGCTGATGCAACAGGCTAGTGAAGTGAGCTGATGTGACAAGATGATACAATGAGACAATACAGTGAGGAGACACAACAAGAGACATAACAAGCAGGGAGAAGATGCGGCTCAAGCGATTGGGCACCTCCCTCCCACATGGGAGGTCCTGGATTCAGTTCCCGGTGCCTCCTAAAAAAGAAGATGAGCAGACATAGAGAGCACACAATGAACAGACACAGAGCAGACAGCAAGCACAAACGAGGGGGGCGGAAAAATAAATAAAATTAAAAAAACAAAGCAAAACTAGAGAGTAGAGTTGACTACAACTCTGCAGGGTTTCAGACTTCCACTGACTTAGGAACAATCCAAAGGCTTTATGCCTCTGAGAAGTACACTTAATTATATTGGAAAGTATAGGTTCAAATAAAAGAAGTAGAAGAATCAAGTTTAGGCAATATATAAATAACTATGCTATATTGGGGAAACAGCACTTTGTAGTTTCAGATAGAGCCTGCCAAGGGGGCTTTATTTTCACGTGGCTATGTGGCTTGCCTCTGGTGTCTGGATATCCCTAGGGCCTTTGGTAGCACTTTAAAAAAATTTATTTCCCCACCCCCTTGTTTGCACTCACCGTGTCCATTCGTTGTGTGCTCATCTTCCTATTAGGAGGCACCAGGAACTGAACCCAGGACCTTCCATGTGGGAGGGAGGCTCCTAATCACCTGAGCCACCTCCGCTCCTTGCTTTGTTATTGCATCTCTCATTATGTTTTCCTCCTTGTGTCTCTTGTTTCATCTTGTTGCATTAGCTTGCCACGCCAACCCATTGCGTCAGCTCGCTGTCTTGCTCATCCTCTTTCAGAGGCATCAGGAACTGAACCCATGACCTCCCATGTGGTAGTTGGGAGCTCAATCACTCAATCCCTATCCACTTCCCTTCGGTAGCACTTCCGTTCCCCTAATTTTATTTAACAAACACTTAGGCAGCACGCACGGCTGTCGGTCCCTCCTATGTCGAGCGGCTCATTCAATCCCCAGAGGACTCTATGTCATGGATACCCCTTTTCAGTGATGAGGCTCAGAGAGGTTCAGAGCTGCGCCCAGCGCCACACAGCCAATGCTCTCCCTTTTTGCTCATGCTTGACTATATTCACCCTTTCAATCATTCGTTTATTTATGCGATAGATGTTTGATGCCCCCCCTGCCCCCGCTCCAATCTCCCCAGGTTGGGGAGACCAAGTCAGTGCCAGCCACGCCTGGCGCCGCGTGGTCAGTGCCGCAGCAGGGCTGCCCGGGAGACGGGCTGCGGGGCCACACACCGTCCTGCCATCCCGTCTCGGAGGCCGGAAGTCCCGAGCACCGTGAGGGCAGCGCCGCGCTCCCGCCCAGGCCGCCGGGGCACGTTCCTTGCCGCCTCTTCCAGCGTCTGTGGCTGCAACGTGCCTTGGCTTGTGGCCGCGCTCCGGTCTCTGCCTTCTCCCCGCGCGCCTGTGCCCGTGTCCAAAATTCCCTTCCTCTCGGAAGGCGGGAAGTCTGGATCGGAGGCACCCCGGGGCCCAGCTCCTCGGGAGGGGCTGGGAAGCCCCTGCCCCGCCGCCAGCTTCCCGCTCGCCACCAGCCTGCGCGTGCCGGGGCTCCTGGCGGCGACCGTCCGTCTGTCCCCTCCTCTTCTTCTTAGTCACGGACTGACACCCGCCGCTGGCCTCGAGTCCATCAGCAAAGACCCGATGTATGGAAAAGGTGGCGTTCACAGGCACTGGGTTGAGAGCCTGGACGCAGCTTCTGGGGGACCGTGGCTCGCCCCGCAGCGCGGGGTTCTGGAGGATGAGGAGGAGTTTCTTTAGGAAACGGGCGCGAAGAGGCCGGGGTGCGAGTGGGCAGGGCGGGGGGAGATGCCGCGGGGCCTCGAGCTGCGCCGGGAGGCGAGGGGGGCCCTTGGATCGCCAGGCCGGTAGCCCCCTCCCCATCGCGCCAGGCCCTTCTGTGGCGCCCTGTTGCCCCCGGGGTAAAGCCCAAACCACGACGACTTACGAGGCCCTCCCGGCCTCCGCTTCCCGCACCCCCCACCTCTACGCTCCAGGCAGCGCCTCCACGCGCTCCCAAAGGCGTCGCCTCGGAGCGTCGACCCTCGCTGTCCCCTCGGCTTTCCCCACCTCCCTCCTGTTGATCCTTCAGCTCGAGACGTGGATGTCGCCTCCTCCAGGAAGCCTTCCTGCCTCCCTGAGTTTTCCGTGCTTTGCACCATCTCCCTGCAAGCCCTGGGGGCAGAGCCTAGCTGGGCTGGCGTCTTCCATCCCAACCGGGGGATATATATATATATTTTAGAGTAAAGTTAATAGAATACAAGGAATGTTACATTAAAAAACATAAAAAAACAAAACACGTAAGAGGTTCCCATATAACCCATTCCCCAGCCCCCACCTCACCATTTTTGTAAACTGTATTTTTTGGAAGATACATACATAACAAAAAAATGTTACATTTAAAAACCTAAGAGGTTCCCGTATGCCCCCATGCCCCCACCCCACTCCTCCCACGTCAGCACCCTCTTTCATCGTGGTGGCGCATCCATCGCACTTGGTGACTACATCTTGGAGCCCTGCTGCACCACCCGGATCATAGTTTACATTGTAGATCACACTCCCCCAGCCCATTCAGTGGGTTATGGCAGGAGATATAATGTCCAGCATCTGTCCCTGCAACATCATTCAGGACAACTCCAAGTCCCAAAAACGCCCCCACCTCATATCCCTTCTCCCCCCCCCCCGGCCCTCAGCAGCCACCGCGGCCACTTTCTCCGCCTCGATGCTGCAAGTCCTTCCGTTGCTAGCCGCGAGCGGCCTGTAGTAGAACACCAGCAAGTCCGCTCCAGTCCACACTCTGTTCCTCCGTCCTGTGGCCCTGGGCTGGGGACGTCCCCTCGCCTCTGCTCTGATGTGTAGGAGGCTTCCCGGGGAGAGGGAGGAGGGAGAGGAGACGGAAGGCCAGGGCGGGCTGGGCAGCTGGGGCGGCAGCTCCTGGGAGGCCCGAGCCCCGGCGGGGACGCTGGGCTTAACCAAGGGAATTTACTTGCTCCCAGGTTTGAGGCTGAAAGCAAGTCCACAGCAAGGCGCTGCTTCTGGAAACTGGGGCGCTCTGGGGCTGGCTCTGGCGCGCCTTGGTCCCTGTCGCCTGGCGAGGCACAGGTGGCCTCCCCCGGCCTCTCCCTTCTCTTTCCGGCTCCGCTGACGCTCAGCTCCTGCTGCTCCTTCTGTGACTTTCTCCTCTCTCTGTCCGAATTTTTTTCGGGTTATAAAGGAGTCCAGGAGGAGGGTCAAGACCCAGCCTGGGGGAGGCGGCCGCGCCCCAACCGAGGTCACCTCCTCAGAAGTCCCCCTCAGCCCCGGGAATGGGTTAAGTTTAAGGGCATGTTGTGTGTTTTTTTGGGGGGGGTGTACAGACAGCTCTGACCACCACTCAAGGGTATCAGGCAGAAGGTCCGGCCAGAGCAAAGGCCAGGAGGCGGAACTTTCCAGAAAGTTCCCCGTCTGCCCGGATCGGGCGCGCGCGGCGTCAGCGGCGCAGGCCGCATTGGACGTGCTTGTCACGTCGCCCCGATTACGCCGAGCATCTGGGTGCCGTGGCTGCCTGCCAGCCCCGGGCCCGAGCATGGCAAGAGCAATTAGCGAGTGACGGATCGCACTCCCGTTCACCTGGCTGCTGGCAAGATAATTGTTTAAGGGAAGCCCCCGCCAGGGCCATGCGCTCGGGGCGGCGTTTCCGGGCCCCCCTTCCAGCTAGGGCCACGCGGGCCCGTTCCCGCAGGCGCGCTGCCTTGCCCCTGGCGAGCTACGCCACCTGCCAGGACAGACCTTGGACCTTTTTTTTAATTAAAAAAAGAAAAGGAAGCGGATGTGGTTCAAGCAATTGGGCTCCCACCACCATAGGGAGGTCCAGGATTCAATGCCAGGACCTCCTGGTGAGGGCGAGCCGGCCCACATTGGCACAGCAAAATGACGCAACAAAGAGACAGAGAGGAGAGGCAATAAGAGAGATGCAGCAGACCAGGGAGCTGAGGTGGTGCAAGAGATCGAGCACCTCTCTCCCACTCCGGAAGGTCCCAGGATCGGTTCCCGGTGCCGCCTAAAGAGAAGACAAGCAGGCACAGAAGAACGCGTGGCGAATGGACACAGAGAGCAGACAGAGAGGGCTGGGGGGTGGGGGGAGAAATAAATAAATCTTAAAAAAACAAACATTTTACTTTGAAATGATTGTTGATTTCTAGGAAGTTGCAAGGACATCACATAAGGCTGTATACCCATCACGCAGTGTCCCCCAGTGACTCTAGTTCAACACCAAACCAGGAAATTGGATACAATGTATCAAGTTCTAGGCAACTGTATCCTGTGTGTAAATTCTAGTAACCCGCGCTGCCAGTGGGACACAGAATGGTCCCACGACTGCAGAGATGGGGTCAACCCACCCCACGCCCACGCTCCCCGTGCCGTTCACACCAGGCAGCCCTTAATTTCATCCCCAAGGTTACAAACTTTATTTCCAGAACGTCGTATCAACGGCGTCCTGCACGGTGACGTTTCGAGGGTCCCCCCCCCGCATCGCGCCCTTGGGATTCACCCGCGTTGTCCACGGATCCAGAGCTGGTTCCTTTCCGGGGCCGAGGAGCCTCTCCGGGGTCTGGAGGGCCCCGCTCTGTCCCCGCTGCACTGGCCGAAGGCCCTCTGGGTGGCTTCCCGAGGGGGGCGGTTACAAACAAAGCCGCCGAGAACATTCGCGTGCGAACGGAAGCCTGCTTCCCTGGGCAAAAAAAGGCCCAGGGCTGCGACTGCTGCGCGACACAGGAAGCGTTTTGCTCTCTGAGCCCCGGCAGAGTTGCAGCACCTACCCCCCGGGCCGTGGACTTACCCAGGCCAGCGAAGAGGGAGGGGAGGACGGTCACCCAGCACCCCAGGAGCCAAGAGTGCCTGCAGCTGCCAGCAGAATCGCGTCCATCAGCCCGTGGGGTCGAAGCCCCTCTCGATCTAGAGGTGGAGGGGACACCACCGTCCCAGGGTCCAGGGGATGGAGGAGTAGAGGATGGATTGGAGTGGACTTGCCGCTATTCTACTATGGAACTGTTGTGACTCTAGCAATGGAAGAAAGCGTAGCATTGATGGGGAGACAGTGGCCGCGGGAGCTGCTGAGGGCAGGGGGAGGGAAGAAGAGGTGTGGTGTGGGGCATTTTTGGGGCTTGGAGTTGTCCTACATGATGCTGCAGGGACAGATGCTGGATATTATTATCCTGCCTTAACCCACTGAATGGACTGGGGGAGTGTAAACTACAGTGTAAACTATAATCCACGCGGGGCAGCACTGCTCCAAGATGTGTTCACCAAATGCAACGATTGTGCCCCAATGATGAAAGAGGGTGTTGATGTGGGAGGAGTGGGGTGGAGTGAGGGTGGGGTATACGGGAACCTCTTATATTTTTAAATATAATCACACATTTTGTGTGATTTACGTATCTTAAAAAAAAAAGGATCTGCCCGACTACGGTTTCCAGAGCAGCCTCTCTGCCTGGGGTCTCCCTGCAGCCTCAGCCTGCGTCTCCTCATCCTCATAAACTCTCAGGGATCCACGATCCCCTCCAACCAGAGAGAATCCACCCATTTCCGGGGCCACGAGTGGAAGCGAATAGTGGCAGGGGTTTGAGTGGGGCGGTATCTCAGCAAAGAAAACTCGCAAGGTTTTAAAATCGTGGAGAGAGACAGAGATCATACAATATATGCCAATTTTTAAAAATGTCCTATTTTTTAGCTTGTTTATTTTTTAAATTTATTTTTAAAAGATACCTAGCTCACACAACACGTTACATTAAAAAATTATTATTTTTAAAACATACCTATTTTCACTGGAAAAGTTGTGAACTTCCAGAACGCTCCCACACGTGTGGCACTGCCCTGCAGCCCCTCCACCAAACCCACTGCCTTGTCGTGGGACATCTGCTGCAGATTCCAGAGAATATCGCCCGCCTCTTACGGCGCCCGGCGGCCCCTAGCATACCTTTGGTGCGTTTTCCCACACGCCCCTGCTGTTAACACAGCTTGCATCTCTGGCATCGATGCAGACTATTCCACACTTGCTGTTGACCCCAGCCCATAGGTGACATTAGTCGTGTTTTTCCCATGCTTCTCCCGTCCCACCCCCCTGCAATAGTGATGTGCACTTGTTCTAGTCCACAGAAGGACATCCTTGGATTTGTACCATCAGCCACGGTTCTCACCCGCCTCTGGGGTCCCTGTGTTTTTCGGTATGCGTGAACTCGCCTAGTGCAGAGTGTGCAAGGCAGTGGCACTCGTTACATTCACAATGTTGTGCAAGCATCACCTCCACCCACAGCCAAACTTTTTGCATCACCCCAAACAGAAATGCTGGCTCTCCCTTAAGCAATACGTTCCTACCCCCCCTCCTCCCCGACTCCTGGCAACCTGCAGCTCTGCTCTCTGTCTCTATGAATTTGCTCCTCCGGGATATTTCCCATAAGGGGAATCATACAATAGCTGCCCTTTCCTGCCTGGTTTCTTTCCCTAAGCAAAATTCTCCAAGGTCCATCCACGTTGTCGCGTGTGTCAGAACGTCATTCCTTTTCACGGCTGCATACTATTCCAGTGTCTGGCTGGACCACTGTTTGGTTTTCGGTCTCCCAGTCCACAGACGTTCGAATGGTCTCCACCGTTTGACTGCCGTGCCTAGTGCTGTAGGGACATAAGGATCCGTTAGAGTCCCTGCTTTCAAATCTTTTGCGTCTGTTCTAAGAAGTGGAATTGCCAGGTCACAACTTTTTGAGGAACCGTCCAACCCTTTTCCACGGTGGCTGGACCGTCTTACATTTCCGCCAGCCATACCTAGTTTTTCAATTTCTCCCCATCCTTGCCAACATTTATTTTCCGTGTTTTGTTTTGTTTTTCCGATGGCTGCCCCCGTGGGTGCGAAGGGGCGTCTCCTTGTGGGTTTGATCTGCATTTCCCTGATGACAATGGCCAATGAGCACCTTTTCAAGGGCTTATTGGCCGCAAACGAGGCAATTTGCTTTATCTCTCGGCTAATACGGCTTAATTGGCCGGTGCCAGAATGTGCTAATTCTTAGAATGAATAGAGTCTTTGTCAAGTGCTGAGGGAGGAATTTGGCATCTTTTCCTCCCACCGCATTGTAGCATTGTACGCTGGAACCACACACACCTCTGCCCGCCGCTTGGATTTTGCAGCAAATAGTCCAGGGCGTTCTTGGGAAGGAAGGAAATAAAAAACAATATTTGAGTCTCCATTGATTTCCCCAAGACCCTCTCTTTGTGGGCTTTGCCTTTCATTTCGAGATGGTTACAGATTCACAGGCAGTGGCGAAAACAGCACAGCGTTTCCCAGGGACCTTCGACCCAGTTTTCTACAAGGGTGACACCGTCTGTGGCTGTAGGGTCACCCCAAAGCCAGGACTCTGACATTGTGACAGCAGCGTTAGGGGACCTGCAGGGCTTGGGTGCGTGTATTGTTCTGTGCAGTTTTACCCCGTGCACGAATTCACATCACCGCCACCACAATCAAGACACAAAACTGTTTTGTCACCACGGATGGACTTCCTTTGTGCTCCCTGTTTTTGTTTCCAACCTTCACCTTTCCTGTACCCAAGAAATCACTAATCCATTCTCCATCTCTATAACTTTTTCATTTCAAGAATGTTACAGGGAAGCGGATGTGGCTCAAGTGATAGAGCTTCCGCCCACCATAGGGGAGGAACTGGGTTCCATCCCTGGGGCCTCCTGGTGAAAAAGAAGAAGAGAAAGCAGGCCCAGGTGTGAGCCAGTGCCCTGCGCAAGTGAGTCACACAGCAAAAGGATGACGCATCAAAAGAGAGACAAGGGGAGAGTCAAGGTGAAGCGCAGCAGAGACCAGGAGCTGAGGTGGCACAGCTGACAGGGAACCTCTCTCCCCATCAGAGGTCCCCAGGATCAAATCCCGGTGAATCCTAGAGGAGAGAAAATGAGAAGAGAAGACAACACAGACAGCAAAAACAGCAGGGTGGGAGGAGGGGAAGGGGGGGAAATAAATAAATGAAATTTTTTAAAAAGAATGTTATAGAGATGAAATTGGTTTCTAACTATGTGAGATGGACTTTTTTTTTCACTCAGCGTCATCACTTTGAGATCCATTCCAACTGTAGCATGTCTCAATAGGTAGTTCTTTTTCATTGCTGAGTAATATTCCAGGAACGACGTGCCAGTTTATTCTACCATCGAAGGACATCCGGCTTCTAGTATTTTGCTCTCATGAAGAAAGCTGTTATGAACATTTGTGTACAGGTTTTTGCATGAACATACGATTTCACTTCTCTGGGACCGATGCCCGGGGGAGCACTTGCCGAGTTGTACGATAGTTCCAGGTTTAGTCTTTTTTTTTTTTCCTTCTTTTTTGAGAAACCGCCAAATCGTTTTCCAGAGCGGCTGCCCCAGTTTACACTCCCACCGGCAACGTCTGCCTGCCCCGATTTCCCTGCATCTTTGCCAGCGTTCGGTGTCGTCAGGCATTTCTCTTCGAACCCTTCCGAGAGGCGGGCCGTGACGTCTCGTTTGTGGTTTGGACCTGCATTTCCCTGGTGGCTCATGATGTTGAGCTGCTCTCCTGGTGTTTCTGAGCCATCGGATGGTTCTCCTCTTTTAAAAAATCGAGGCTTACGGCAGAGCCGAGAGCCTGTATCTTCACCGCGCAGCTCGACGAGTTTCCACGTTGCCCTGAGCTGCAGAGTGAAGAAGCCGGGCCGTGGAAGGCAGCGCTTGTAGTCACGCAGGCAGCGGCCCTTGCTGCTTGAGGGGGACTCACACTGGCTCGTTTAAGTAACTCTGCAGGGACCCGGCACCTGCCATCAGGACACAGAGAACGGTCACCCTCCCAGTGACAAGGAGGGTGACATCCCCCGTGGCAAAGGGAGTGAAGGTGGCTTATCAGCTGATTTTTAAATAAAGGGATGCCCTGGATTGCTGAAGTTATCCTCATGTAACCCCCAAGAGCCTTAAAAATGGCAGAGGGAGAAGGAGATGCCGCGTGAGAAGGACGGAGGAAGGGGCACGAGTCAAGGGATGTGGGGGCCTCTAGAAGCCCAAGAGGCTCGGAAATTCTCCCCTAGAACCTCCGGAAAGGAGCGCAGCCGACACCTTGGTTTTAGCCCCGTGGGGCCTGTGGGAGAACTTCTAACCTCCGGAAGAGTCAGAGAATAAATCTGGGTTATTGGAAGCCATCACATTGGCAGAAATTTCATACAGCAGAATTAAAAACTGCGTGGTCGTCATAGATCAGTTTGTTTTGCTCTTGAACTTTAACGTGAATGTAATTATAGAAAATGTGGACTGTTGCATCCCACTTCTTTTCTTTGGCATGGTTTTGAAATGCCTCCAAGCTCTATCAGGAATCCCTTTTCATTGCTGCGTAGTATTCCATTTTACGGATGGACCTCAGTCTGTCACTGGGTGGGGGATGGACATTTGGGCTGTTTCCTGTTTTCTGGTGTTTAGCGAGCACATGTAACGCCACTGTAAGTATTTGTATTAAGTCTTTTTTTGCATTTCTGAACATGTGTTTTCATTTCTTTTTAGTATAGGATCCTCGCAGGTCTTAGTTAAGTAAATATTCACATATATCACAACCTGCCAAACTGCTTTCCAGAATGATGGTGCCGTGTTTTGCCATCGATGGGCATTTTAGTTTGTTCTGCCTCCTCAACACGTGCTGTTACCAGTTTTTAAAGTTTAGACATTTTACAGCGACACATCCAGGATGGCAGGCACTTGTCATACATGGCTCTATGCAATTAAATTAAACTTAAAAATTCACTTCCTCAGGCATGTCGGGGGCATTTCAAGTGTGCACGGGCCAGGAGTCATTGGATGGCGCAGGGAGGGGACATTTTCCACGGCGGCAGAGCGCTCCATCGTTCAGAGCTGTTGTTTTGGGTGTGAAGAGGTATTCTGTGATGGTTTTAATTTTCTGTTCTCAATTTCATTTGTACCTCGCCCCTTTTCTTTAAATCACCCAGGGTTGGATTCTGTTGCCTTCAGCCGAGAACCCTGGCTGATAGAGTTTTCCGGGAGAAACCAGAGTTGATGGAGAATCTCTCCATCAAATTGTCAATGGGGGAAGCAGATGTGGCTCAAGCGCTTGGGCTCCCGTCTACCCTATGGGAGGTCCAGGGTTCGATTCCCGGGGCCTCCTGGTGAAGGCGAGCTGGCCCATGCGTTGTGCTGGTCCACACGGAGTGCTGACCAGCGCAGGAGAGCTACCTTGCTGCAACAAAAAGAGACACAGAGGAGAGACAATAAGAGACACAGCAGACCAGGGAGCTGAGGTGGCGCAAGAGAGTAATTGCCTCTCTCCCACTCTGGAAGGTCCCAGGATCGGTTCCCAGGTCTGCCTAGAGAGAAGACAAGCCAGCACAAGAACACACAGTGAATGCACACAGCAGAGAGCAAGTGCAAAACTATAAGGAGGGGGGTGAAATAAATCTTTTTTTTTAAAAAAGACTTATCTATTTATTTATTTCTCTCCCCTTTCCCTCCCCCCACCCCGGTTGTCTGTTCTCTGTGTCTATTTGCTGCGTCTTCTTTGTCTGCTTCTGTTGTTGTCAGCGGCACTGGAATCTGTGTTTCTCTTTGTTGCGTCATCTTGTGTCAGCTCTCCGTGCGGGCGGCGCCATTCCTGGGCAGGCTGCACTTCCTTTCATGCTGGGCGGGTCTCCTTATGGGCGCACTCCTTGCACGTGGGGCTCCCCTACGCGGGGGACACCCCTGCGTGGCACGGCACTCCTTGCGCGCATCAGCACTGCGCATGGGCCAGCTGCACACGGGTCAAGCAGGCCCGGGGTTTGAACTGCAGACCCCCCCATGTGGTAGGTGGACGCCCTAACCACTGGGTCAAGTCCGCCGCCCCCCGAAATAAATCTTAAAAAACAAAATCGCCAGTGGGCATTAGCCCTAGACCCTTGGTACCTGGCTCCAAAGCGGAGGGGACAGAGGAGGCCCTGTTTTTCCAAGTCTTGGGCACAGCCCTGTGTCCCTTCCTTCCCACTGGGCCATGAACAAGTGCCCATCTCTTTTGCCACTCTCAAATCTCAAACCCAGGGACTTCTTGCCATCCCGCCCCTTCCCGGGACCTGCCCCTTCTTCCGATCCCGGCCACCACCTCCTCCTGCCTCGCTACACGAAAGCCAGGAGAGCTTTTGAAAACACAGAGCTTAACCTCTTTCTCCGTTGTTAGAACGTCAATTCAGGAGGCCAGGCTCTTGTGCCGATTTTATCGCTGCTGGATGCCAGGTGCCTAGAACAGAGCCTGGTACACAGTTGGTGCTCAATAAATGTTTGCCAAATGAACGAGCAGCTTACAACAGAGATCGAGGTGTTTCACCCAGGAACGACTGTCCCTCTCTTCTTCAGTGACAGAATCTCAGATGTACTGGGGTACCAAGGCATCAGCTAAAAGACGTCATTTCCCAGCCCCCTTTGCGACCAGATGTGATGATATTCTGGCCGATGAAATGCTAGCAGATGTTTGGTGTGGGATTTCTGGGAAGGCCCCTTTAAGAGAAGCTGGTTCAGCTGCAAGCTGTCCCCCACCCTCTTGCTCTTTCCTACTGTGGCTGGAATGCAAGGCGTGATGGCTGGGACTCTGGCAGCTATTCTAGATCCTGAGGTGACTTGAAAGCTAGAAGCCCCGCTCAGGAAGGATGACCTTCCCGAAGGGTCCAGGGAGCTGGGGTATTGATCCTCCAAATCCTGCCATCGCTGCTGAGCTTCCTGCTTTGGAGGGACAGTGGCCCCCCAGTGCCTCTGGCCCACCCTGCCTAGGGGCTGAGGGTGCTTCTGCAGCCAGAGAACGCCCTCAGCAGGGCTGGGCCTCATTTTACTCAAGACGCCCCTGCCCCACCCCCCAATTCCTGAACTGTCGCAAGCCCCTTCCGCTCCGCAGGCCTTTTCCCAGGCTCCTCCCTCCGCCTGGAAAATCCTTCGCCCTTCCTCCCTCCCCCTCCTCATCCGCTGAGCCTCGGCTTACATGCCACCTCCGTCCAGGAAGCCTCCCTGATTGCCGCCCTCTGGTTTAAAACCCAGACCCCGACACCTTGTTGTGGCTTGCCTTTGGAAAAGTTCTCACGGCCGATTACTTCTAGATGATTCAGGGTTCACGTTCTCTCTGCCCGCTTCCCCCCAACAACCCAAGACCCAGCGTTTCTGTATCTGGGGTATCCAGCTCGAGAGCCTCTTCGGCCCGGGAAGTGAAGCACAGCTCACGAGCCTCCTGGCGTCCTTCTGGTGGCTTCCAGGGACCCGCGGGGACCCCCTCGGCCCCCCACCCACCCCAGGGCTCCTGTAATTTGAAAGTCAATGTTTCGTCCGGAAGTTTGCCCTATCTGGGCACATCGTCTGCGCGGGCTAATTTTATTAAAGCTCCCCAAAGAGAGCCTTGAAAATTCATCAGCGCCTCTCTTGGACCAGACCTTCCTTTTACGCCGGGTGAAAAAAGATTAGGAGTCATCTGGGCCCGCCGATAATGAAACAGAAGATGCTCCGACATAATTCTTAATTAAACCGTAATGAGATAAGAAGTTGTCGCCGGCCCGGGGGCCTGGCTGCAGGCGCCCGCCTTCCCACCCTAACTCCGTGATTTATGACTCGTCTCCCTGCAGGATGTAATTAGTTTTTTCTCCCCTCCAAAAAAAAAAAAAAAAAAGCCAAAACCAAACATTATTTAGATTATTAAAAAAACAAAACAAAACAAAACTGGGCTGCAACTGGGATTGAAAAAAAAAACCTTGGTGGAATGTGAACTTCAATGAAAAATAGACGTGGGAGGCTGCAGAGCTCGCGGCGAGGAAGTGGGGTTGCCCGGCTCCCCCCGAGCCCCTTGTATTTCTTCTTGGTCCGATGGGGCCATTTAAGGGTCCCTGGGAAGCCCGGCCCCAACCCTGCTTCACTCCAAGCCTCGGAGCTGCTGCTGTTTCGAGGCGAGAGCTGAATTGTGGGACGTTCCTGAGAGCCCATCGCTGCAGGGAGATTTGGGGTCTGCTTGGGTGCTGCCCCCCAGCCCAGTCACCTGGGCTCAGACCTCATGGGGATTATTTTGGTGGCAAGTGACAGAATCCACACCCGCCATGCTGCAGGGGCGGGGACTGAGTGGCAGGATACGAAGGGGGACTTACAACAGGGGACCGGGGTTTGATGCAGCTGTCGACACCGAGGCATCCGGCTGTCCCCCTCTCCTCACGTCACTCGTCCAAGTTTCAGACACCAGGAGAGAGGGATACGCAAGTGGGCGTTGCCCACGAAGGCCCCCCAGGAGGCTTGGCACTGCGTTCAGGGTCTTTCACCGAGAGGCAGTACCGTGACGTCCCCAAAGCCACGGGCAGTGGGGGCCTCCCTGAAACAGAGCCTGGGGGCCTCAGGCCCCGAGAGATGACTGCTGCAGCTGCTTGAAGTGGGGGGTGTCTGGGCCCCCAGCAGGGATCATCCCATACTCCCAGGCTGAGCCGGACGCTCTGGCAAAATGACAGCAACAACCCAGATCCCCAGCACTATTCAGCCCCTGATACGCACCCAGCACTGCGCTCGACTGTTGTATCCGTTACCTGCTGCCGCGTAACAAACGAGCCCCAAACTTGCCGGCTTAAACTGAAAACATGTGTCAGGAATCAGAGTGGCGCCGGCTGCAGGGGAGGTGTCGGGCAGGGCTCGCCCGGCGCAGGAGCCCCCGTCCAAGCCCACTCACGCGGTTGTCGGCGAGACTCCGTTTTGGGTGGATTGTGGGACCGAGAGCATCAGTTCCTTGCCACAGAGAACATTCCAGAGGGCAGTTTGCTTGTTCAGAGCTGGCAATCAAGAGAGGAGATGCAAGCTGCTGTCTTTTGCAACCTCATCTGTTTCACCAGCTTTGCCGTATTCCATTGTAGAAGTGAGTGTTACGTCCCTCCCACAACCAGAGGCAGGGGGTCCCCCAAGTGTGCAGGAGGCGGGGAACCCTGGGTGGGGGCCATGTCAGAAGCTGCCGACCATTTGCCTCTTTTGCCCCATATTGCTCACTGCTGGGTCCCCACACCTAGCACCGTGCCCGGCATACAGTAGGCACTCGATAAATGTTTGCCAAGTCAGCAAGTGGCCACCAGATTTCCAGATTCATTCATCCGCTTATTCAACGAATATTTATTGAGCAACTGCTGTCCCCTGCCTCTTGGCAACCTCACAGTCTAGTGGCCTCGGGAGGCCCCCCCAAAGGCCTTTTTTTCCTTTCAGTGTTTTTTCTTGAGCTGTAATTTGCCTCCCTTAAAATGCACCACTTTCAGGCGTACAGTCCAACAGCGTTCGGTGTATCGACAGAGCTGTGTGCCCATCGCCACTTTCAGCGTCCAGGATATTTCCCCACGGCCCCAACGCCTGCCAAAGGAAAAACTGCGCCGGACATTGCTCCCCACGCGAGGACGAGAGGGGCTCGACTCTGCTGAGACCAAGCGCGGCAGGATTTTGAGAGGCCGGGGTGGTCTCCTGGGATCAGGCATTCGATTCTGTTTGCTTTTGTGCGATTAGGCCGGCCCCCGGGCTGGGGGGGGGGGGCTGGGCGAGAAGGAACTGCCGAGTTAGGGGCCCCTCGGCGCCTGGTGGGGAGGCCAGAGGCCAGGCCCGAAGCTTAGCCAAACGCATGGCAAACGGCCTTGGTCACCTGCCCAGGAGAAACCCCGTGCCCGTTAGCTGTCACCCCCGCTTCCCCCTGGCAGCCCGTGATTGACTTCCTGTCCCTCTGCGTTGGCGCCTTCTGGACGTTTCCCGTCACTGGGACCCGACAATCTGCCGGCCTTGGCGTCCCGCTTCTTGCGCTGGGCCCCACCTTTCCGGGGTCCCCCCGCGCCGTGGGGCGAATCGGAGCCCCCTTTCCGCGGCCGCGTCGCTGCGCCATCTGGTCTGCTTTGCCCGCTGCCGGGCGAGGGGTCCCCGCGGCCCCCGGCCCGCTCTGCGCTTCCGCTGAGCCAGGCCCTGCTGGCTCTTAGGGTAATTCCAGGCTGAATTGCCGGAGGAGTCCGACCTCGCCCCCTTCTCCTCGCGACCGTCTGGCTTTTTTTTTGGGGGGGTGGGGGCGCCAGCAGCCATTCTGGTGGCTGTGAAGTCCGGGGGGCTGCATCTCTGTAGGACGCCAGTGGAGCACAAAGCCCAGACCGGGCTGAGGAGGGCAGGTGGGCTCTGGGGTGCATCTGCGAAGCCCCCATCCACCCTGGACCCCCTGTGAGGAGGCGCCCGGAGCGCAGCGCGGCCGGCCCTCCTGGAAGCTCGCTCGGCCGGAGCGCCCCCCGACAAGGGGCTGGGGGAGGAGGGGGCGGGGGCGCCGCCCGCGGACAAAGGGCCGCGGGGACCCCCCCCACCCGGCCCCCCTTTTGGGCAGCAGTTCTTTGTCCCGGTAGCTGCCTCCGCCCCCGCCCCGCTGCCCCGACTGAAATGCAAAGCGAAAAATTCGAATGGGCCTTTTCTCCCCCTTTCTTCGCGACGTTAATGAATTCAGCTTAGCAGGTGAAGAAGCGGCCGTGGAGATGTTTCAAAGGCGCCGGTCGGTGTCCTCCGGCTCCGCTGGGCTTGGGGGACAGTTGCCCGAAGCCGAGTGGTCGCGGCCGCTGGGGGTTCCTGGCCCCCCCCCCCCGCCAGAGTTCTCCTTGCTCCACGCCTTTTCTTTCGGGCGGTGTACCCCGATTTAGGTGTGGCTACATTGGGTCTTGAAGCACGTGCCCGCGGCTGTGAGCCCGCTGTCATCGGGGCCTCGAGGAAAGGCGATTTTGGTTAAGGTTGTGGCCCAAGTGACCGAGATTTCCTGGAGGCCTTCCCAGGTAAGGAAAAGGGGCTCAGGCTTAGAGAACTGCGCGGAGGGGCGGGGAGCTGGAAGGCCACGGCCCCCGTAAGAGAAAGCAGAGGAGGTGACCGCGACTCCAGGTAGGGGAGCAAGCCCAGAACCCCCGACGCTGCCCGAGGCCAGCACCAAATGTCACAGATTTTTGGGTGAGAAAGCATCGCCTCGCTGACACCTCGATTTTGGACTTCCAGCCTTGAAACGGCGAGCCCACAAATCCCCGTGGCGTACGCCAACCCCTGCTGCGACATTTGTGACAGGAGCCCTGGCAAACTTAGCAGGAGATCTGAGGGTGGCAAATGGTGTCACCTGCCTTGGGGACAGATAACCATACAAATAAATATAAAGGAAACAAAAGTATGCTTCTGGGACCTTGTGGCAGTTTGATGTTGTTGATGAATTCCAAAACTAGATACTGGATTGTGTTTGTGAACTGGTCTGTGCCTCTGGGCCTATTAGATTGTATTGGATTCAGAGGTTTCCCTTTTACTTGATTAAATAATGACTGAGGCTTTAATTGGGCCACATCAGTAGGACGTTGAGTCCCCCGTCCCCTTGGTGGGTGGGGACTCACAGTAGAACAGCACCGCAGAGAAGGGAGTTGGAGCTTTGAGCAGGAGCCCCTGGGAGTAAACACGCAGGAGAACAAGAGGAATAGAGAAGGCTCCTTAGACACAGCGGAGGCCCTGGGAGGAGAGACGAGCCACTTGCCTGATGGTTCACAGCTGGCCTCGTGGAGGGAGCGGAGCAGCTGAGCCTGGAGAGAAACGAGCCCCGGGAGAGAGACGAGCCTTAGCCCAGCCGGCAGCTGCGAGGAAGAAGCCGGGACCACGGAGCCTCAGGAGGAAGAGGAAGCCTGAGCCCCGGCAGCCGTCGGCAGCCGTCTTGCCCCAACACGGGGCAACAGACTTGGGTGAGGGCAGTGACTTAGGCTTTACGGCCTGGTGTCTGTGAGCTCCTACCCCAACTAAACACCCTTTATAAAAACCAACCGGTTTCTGTTATTTCGCAATGGCGCCCCTTTGACTGGCTAACACAGACCTCGTCTGCTCCAAGCCTGATGTCCTTTAAAAACAAACAAACAAGGAGAAGAAAAGGATCTAGCACCCTCACTCCAACGGTTCGGTCTTTTTCCTGGCTGCTTAATATTCCATTATCTGATGAAATGCAGCTTCCAGTTTTCAAGTCTTTGTACCAGAACGTTCATAGCTGCTTTAGTTCCAAACTGGAAACAACCTCAATGTTTACCAAAAAACAGCTCGGGTGAATAAAGCGTGGTGTATTCATATCACCGAATATTGAACAGCAACGAAAAAGAGCAAACCGACATGTAGGAATCTCCCACCATAAATGAGGAGTAAAAGGAGCCAGACCCCAAAGAGAACATTCTACATGATTTCACTTAGATGCGTCTTAAAGACCAGGCAAAACTAACGAACGATGCTAGAAATTGGGCTGGGAAGATCGCCCTGCATGGGGGCAGGAGGGAACCTGCCGGAAGGGCTGAAAACGTTTTATTATCTTGACCTGAGAGCAGGTTGGGGGTGAGTAAACATATGTGAAAATTCATCTAGCCGAACATTCAAGCTTTAAACTGTAACTGGTTGTAAATTATACCTCAATTGAAGAAAAACGGGTGGAGATGGAGAGGCTTGTCAAAGGAAAAAACCGCACCACACGGCGTTAAGCAGCTTTGCTCAGGGGTTCCGGTAGCAGAGGAGAGAGCAGGACTCCACTTCACACAAACGGAAGGGCAGGGAGGGGAAGTGGACTTGGCCCAGCGCTTAGGGTGTCCGCCTACCACATGGGAGGTCCAGGGTTCAAACCCCGGGCCTCCTTGACCCGTGTGGAGCTGGCCCATGCGCAGTGCTGATGCGCGCAAGGAGTGCCGTGCCACGCAGGGGTGTCCCCCGCATAGGGGAGCCCCACGCGCAAGGAGTGCGCCCCGTAAGGAGAGCCGCCCAGCGCGAAAGAAAGAGCAGCCTGCCCAGGAATGGCGCCGCACACACGGAGAGCTGACACAGCAAGATGATGCAACAACAACAACAAAAAGAAACACAGATTCCCGTGCCACTGACAACAATAGAAGCGGACAAAGAAGATGCAGCAAATAGACACAGAGAGCAGACAACCGGGGTGGGGGGGGAGGGGAGAGAAATAAATAAAATAAATCCTTAAAAAAAAACAACAACAAAAGGGCAGAGATTGGGGAGGAGAAGCCCCGGAGGTTGGCAAGGGGAGCTGACCACTGAGCGGGGCGAGGTCTCCTGGGTGGCTGTAATTAGGGTGGTTTGGGGGCGATTCGGGGGCTGGGGTGGAATGTTTTCCTTTGCGGTAATTAGACCACCTGGCATCTCTTAGCGCTGGCGGAGGAGGATGGAGATAAAGACCAGGCTGTTTAGAGACCTCTCAGGCCAAAGGGAGAAGGGGATATTTAGAATAAATATCCAAAGTTGTCTTTTTTCTTAAGTTTTGCAGCGAGTCCCACCGTTGCAAAGTTCTCTGCAGTCCCACGCTGCGGAAGTGGTTTCCAGATGGCCAGGACGGGGTGTGGGAGGGCTGGAGAGCGAATTTAGCAAGATGAGCATGGCTGGAAGCACGCAGGAGACCCAGACTCATCTTGTTGCCGAGACCCAAACAGAAGAATCAAGAGTGATCTATGGGGGAGCGGTTGTGGCTCAACAGATAGAGCGTCCGCCTACCATATGGAAGGTCCAGGGTGCAAACCCCGGGCCTCCTGACCCATGTGGAGCTGGCCCATGCGCAGTGCTGATGCGCGCAAGGAGTGCCCTGCCACGCAGGGGTGTCCCCCGCGTAGGGGAGCCCCACGCGCAAGGAGTGCACCCCGTAAGGAGAGCCGCCCAGGGCAAAAGAAAGTGCAGCCTGCCCAGGAATGGCACTGCCCACACAGAGAGCTGACACAGCAAGATGATGCAACAAAAAGAGACGCAGTTTCCTGGTACTGCTGATAAGGATAGAAGCGGTCACAGAAGAACACACAGCAAATGAACACAGAGAGCAGACAACTGGGGGGGAGCGGGAAGGGGAGAGAAATAAATAAAATAAATCTTTTTAAAAAAAGCAATCGATGTACCTTAAAAAAAAGACAATTTAATAAAAAATAAAATAAAAAAAGGGAATTGAAACAGAACATCCAGATCTGCGGTTTAAATTTACGTGGTGCCCTTTTCTGGGCCACCTGAAATCATCTCACTTCCGGTCAGTTCTATCCGCCGTCTGTGTTGGGAAACCAGGACAGCCCTGGTGTCACCCAAAGGGGATCAGGAACAAGGGGTGGACTGGCTGGGCAGAGGCCCGGGGGGCAGGTTCCAAGGGCTCCCTCCCCCCAGAAAGCGCTGTGTGGAGTTGGACACGAGAGTGGGGCGTGGGTGGGAAGGTGACGCCCCACGGAGCTGGCTCTGGATGACTCTGCATTGAAATCCGACTGTGGAGGCAGCTTGCAAGTGAGGCCTGAGCGGAATTGCTGGGACGGCAGTTTTGAGTTGGGGTGAACACTGCCCCCCTCCCCAGCCCAGCCCACCTTAAAGAAATTAAAACCCTCCCCTCCACATGCATGTGCAAAACCTTTCTGGACTGCCCCCCTCTGCGTTCCTGTTCTCTGCGGGAAGAACCCCAGTGGACATGGCCTGTCTCCTGCCGCTTGCCAGCGAGCTTTGCGGAGGCAAGAATACTTCTCACTCACTCTTGACTCTCCACTGCCTGCCCACAGGCTTGCTCAATGTAATGAAGGCTCTGGGGCCAAAAAGGCCAGGTTCAGATTCTGGCTCTGTCACTTCTTGGCTGTGTGAGCTTGGGTGAGTGGCTTAACCTCTCCGTGCCTCTGTACCTTCTCACTGTGATATGAATTACTACAAGGAGCCCCTCAATATGGGAACAGGTTTTTAAGTTTTTATTTTTATTTTTATGATCATGACAGAAGCCCAGAGAAAACGGCGCTTTCGGCAAGATTTAACTCCAGTGCCTGCTCTGTACCCGTTCTTGCAGGCTGCTGGAACTCTCCCCATAGGGAGCTAATTTTCTAATAGTCCATCCAAAAATGGATGGGAAAGCTTTTCTTCATTTTTCAAAATGAATTCTTTAAAAGCACGTTGTGGAGACTTCCAGGAAGATGGCAGCCTAGAAAGACACGCGACTGAATTCTCCAGAAAAATAGCTCGAGGACAGGCTGAAACCGCCTAGAAAAGGATCTTCTAGGGTTTAGGGCACCAGGCGAAGGCTGCCCAGAGGAGAGAGGGACAAAGGAGGGGAATCGCGACCACAGAACTGGGAGTTGAAACAGTGGCTGCTGCTGGCACCCTTCCCACGCTAAAGACACTTTATTTTCTAAGATTTATTTTTTATTTATTCCTCTCCCCCCGCCCCCACCCTGTTGTCTGCTCTCTGTGTCCATTTGCTGTGTTCTTCTTTGTCCGCTTGCATTCTTGTCAGTGGCACTGGGAATCCGTGTCTATTTTGTGTCGCGTCATCTTGCTGCGTCAGCTCTCCATGTGTGTGGTGCCACTCCTGGGCAGGCGGCACTTTGTTCATGCAGGGCGGCTCTCCTTGTGGGGAGCACTCCTTGCACATGGGGCTCCCCTACGCAGGGGACACCCCTGCGTGGCAGGGCACTCCTTGCATGCATCAGCACTGCGCATGGGCCAGGTCCTCACGGGTCAGGAGGCCCTGGGTTCAAATCCTGGACCTCCCATGTGGTAGGCGGACGCCTTATCAGTTGAGCCACATCCATTTCCCTAAAGACATTCAGAATTCTCGGGCCTCTGGGCCTGCGACCACAGACAAAGGGGGCCCCAGGGATCCACCACCCCAGGAAAGGGCAGAGGGAGGGGCACAGCCCAAGGCTGACTTAGCCTCTGACCCACAGATTTGCTCTCCTGTGTCCAAGAGCCCTTCCAGGCCGGGTGGGGCTGCACCGTTGTTTGACTTGGAACCTATAAGGGGCTCAAGAGATTCGACCCCCCCAATCTCCTTCTCTACTAACCTGGCCTGCCTGGGGAGGACTCAGAGGGAGGTGGAAATATTTCCCACCTGGGAAAAGAGAGGGGGCTGCCAGAGAAGGCTGAAGAACTGTCTCAGAGAAAGTTTGAATGACAGGGCTCCTACCTCCAGACAGGAAGCCCTGCACGTCGACCTGCTGTGCTGCAACAGAAGTATGTTGTGCTTTTGGACATGGGTATCTACCTCTTCCATAGAGTTGGGACATTGTCCACCATTATTTCCTCAGGCATTCTTCCTGCCCCTTTTCCCTTCTCTTCTCTTTCTGGGACACCCATGGCATGTATGTTCACTCATCTCTTGCTGTAATTATTCCCCTGAGAACCTGTTCAATTTTTTCCCATTCTTTGCTTCATCTGTTCTGCATATTCAATTTCAGAAGCCCTGTCCTCAAGCGTACTGATCCTTTCTTCTGCCTTTTCAAGTCTGCTGTGAACTGCCTCCGGTGTATTTTTTATTTTGCTTATTGTGCCTTTCATTCCCATAAGATCTGCTATTTTTCCATATATGCTTTCAAATTCTTTGTGGGAAGCAGTTGAGGCTCGATGGGTAGAGCATCCACCTACCATATGGAGGGTCCAGGGCTCGATCTCTAGGACCTCCTGATCCATGTGGTGAGCTGGCCCACACGCAGTGCTGATGTGCGCAAGGAGTGCCGTGCCACAAAGGGGCGCCCCCTGCATAGGGGAGCCCCACGTGCAAGGAGTGCGCCCCGCAAGGAGAGCCACCCCACACGAAAAAAGCGCAGGCCACCCAGGAGTGGCACTGCACACACAGAGAGCTGACACAGCAAGATGAGGCAAAAAAAAAGTGACACAGTTTCCCAGTGCTGCATGACAAGAATGCAAGTGGACACAGAAGAACATACAGCAAATGGGGACAGAGCAGACAACGGAGAGAAGGGGAGAGAAATAATTAAAACAAATCTTTAAAAACAATTCTTCTTTATGCCTGCCCAGTGTCTTCTTGATATCCTCAGTCTCCTTAGCCATCTGATTGAATTTATTAAGATTTGTTTGAACATCTGTGATTAGCTGCCTCAACTCCTTTATGTCATCTAGAGGCTTATCTTGTTCCTTTAATTGGGCCATAGCTTCCCGTTGCTTGGTGTGGATTGTAATTTTTTGTTGGTGTCATGGCATCTGATTTACTATATATATATACTTGGTCCTTTTTCTGTGTTCAGTCTAGGGCTTTCTATTTGACTGGCTTTGTGCTACAGTCCCTCTTTGACCCTTGGTTCCTCTGAATTTGGAACTTTATAGTAGCTTGAGTTCAGCCAATCTGAATTTTTTTCAGCTCTTTTTCATCTATTTCCTGCCCTTTCTCCCTTGCTGGTTGTGGGATAGGAGCCGAGGATGTGGCTGCTGCTGTAAGCTGTGGAAACAGATGCTGCCTGCATCGTCCCAGGAACCAATGAAGCTTTTTTTAAAAAAGGACTTATTTTATTTATTTCTTTATGCCCCCTCATTTGCATTTGCTGTGTCTGTTTGTTGTGTGTGCTGATCTCCTCTTTCTAGGAGGCACTGGGAACTGAGCCCAGGGACCCCCCTGTGGGAGGGAGGCACCAATTGCCCAAGCCACCTCCGCTCCCTGCTTTGTTGCATCTCTCATTGTGTTTCCTCACTCTGTGTAGGTGGTGTCACCTCTCTGCTTCATCTCGTCGCATCAGCTCATTGCGCCAACCTGCCGCATCAGCTCATTGCACCAGCCTGTTGCACCAGTTCATCATCTTGTGCATCCTCCAGGAGGCACCGGGACCTGGACCTCCCATGTGATAGGTGGGAGCTCAGTCACCTGAGCCACATCCACTTCCCCCAGTGAAGCTTTCTTTTTTCTTTTAAATATTTTACTAGAGAAGTTTTTTTCATCTTTTTATAAAAATTGTTTTTCCAATGAAGCTTTGATTACGCTTTCTCCCCCGCCAGGGACAGGGACAGAGCCGCGGCCACGTGCAATAATCCAAGCCATGCAAGCCAAGACCGGCTGCTGTAGTTGTCCGGGGAGACCCATGAAGCTCCATGCCCCTTCCTCCCCGGCCTGGGGTGGGGATGGAGCCGCAGGCGTGGGCAGCGAACTAAGCCGTGTGAGTCAAAACTGACCACAGCTGCCCTGGGGGACCGTCCAAGCACCGCCCCCCACCCTCCCCTGCCAGGGGCAGCGACGGAGCCACGGGGTGGCCCGACGGTCTATCCCGTGTGGGCTGAAGGCAGATTCAGGTGCCTGGAGAGGCTGGCGCAGCTCCTGCAGCTTCCTCCCTGCCGGAGGTGGGGCTGGAGCCAGGCTAGGGCTTCTTTCCACTGTCTGAGTGGAGAGAGGCCGGTCCCTGCCTGGACTGTGATTTTCAATCAGCCCCGCTTCCCGTCACGCCGGAGGCAGAGCTGAAATGGCAGCTACTGGCTTCTTTCCAACGTGGACAGGTTCAAACTTAAGCTGTTGTAGGAGTGGACTTCAGCCCCCTGAGTTTACTGTTGGCAGCTGAAATCGGTGCCCAGCCGTCTCTTCCTCCCTGATTTTTGGGAAATGTAACTTCCAACTCCAGCCAGGGACTAACTCTCCTGATTTCAATGTTTTTTTAATTTAGTAAGATTTGCTTTTTGTCTAACACAGTGTTCCAGGTGCACTTGAGAAGAACGTATTTTCCTGCTGTTGAGTAGAGTATTCTATACATGTCCATTAGGTCTAATTCATTAATAGTGTTATTCAAGTCCTCTATTTCCTTATTGGTCTCTGTCTAGATGTTCTATCAATTATTATTATTTTTCTAAGTTTTATTTTTTCGCTTTTTTCTCTCCCCACCCCACACTCCCTCGTTATCTGCTCTCTGTGTCCATTTGCTGTGTGTTCTTCTGCGTCCGCTTGCATTATCGGGTGGCACCAGGAATCTGCATCTCTTTGTTGCATCCTCTTGATGCGTCAGCTCTCCGTGTGTGCAGTGCCAATCCTGGGCAGGCTGTGCTTTTTTCATGTGGGGCAGCTCTCCTTGTGGGACGCACTCCTTGTGCGTGGGGCTCCCCTATGTGAGGGACACCCCTGCGTGGCAGGGCACTCCTTGCACGCATCAGCACTGCGCATGGGCCAGCTCATCACACAGGTCAGGAGGCCTGGGGTTTGAACCCTGGACCCTCCATATGGTAGATGGACACTCTATCAGCTGAGCCACGTCCAGTTCCCTCTATCAATTACTGAAGGTGCTGTTTTGAAGTCTCCTGTTATTATTTTAGAAGTATTTCTCCCTACAATGCTATCAAAGTTTGCACCTTGTATTTTGGGGCTCAGTTGTTGGGTGCATATGTTTCTGTTATCTCTTTCCGCTGGTTTTAACCTTGGATCCATATGTAATATATATTTTTATATTTGTCTGTTATTTATATTCATCTGTTATAAACTTTTTTGGCTTAAAGTCCATTTTCTGTGATAATAATATAGCCACTAGAGCTCTCTCTTGGTTACTGTTGATTTGGAATATCTTTTTTTAAAAAAAGATTTGTTTATTTTTTATTTATTTCTCTCCTCTTCCCCACCCCCCAGTTGTCTGCTCTCTTGTGTCCATTCGCTGTGTGTTCTTCTGCATCCGCTTGCATTGTCAGGCGGCACTGGGAAACTGCGTCTCTTTTTGTTGCATCATCTTGCTGCGCCAGCTCTCTGTGTGTGCGGTGCCGCTCCTGGACAGGCTGCACTTTTTTTGTGCAGGGCAGCTCCCCTTGCAGGGTGGACTCCTTGTGTGTGGGGCTCCCCTACGCGGGGGACACCCCTGCGTGGCATGGCATTCTTTGTGCACATGAGCACAGCGCATGGACCATCTCACCACACGGGTCAGGAGGCCCGGGGTTTGAACCCTGGACCTCCCATGTGGTAGGCGGACGCTCTATCCGTTGAGCCAAATCCTCTTCCCTGGAATATCTTTTCCACTCTTTTACTTTCAACTTCTTTTTGTCTTTGTACCTAAAGTGAGCTTTTTGTAGACAGCACATAGATGGATTATACTTTTTCACCCAATCTTCTAGTCTCTGCCTTTTAATAGA
The DNA here is from genome assembly GCF_030445035.2 of Dasypus novemcinctus. Classification (NCBI taxonomy): domain Eukaryota; kingdom Metazoa; phylum Chordata; class Mammalia; order Cingulata; family Dasypodidae; genus Dasypus; species Dasypus novemcinctus. Next base: position 81,010,888 of record NC_080691.1, on the reverse strand, counting down.
GATGCTTAATCTATTGGCCTTTCAGGTAATAACTTAGAAGAGAGAATTCACATCTGCGATTTAGTTGTTTTCTGTACATCTTGCATATTGTTAGTTTGTCAATTATTCCATTACTGCTTTTTCTTATATTTAATTCCTTTTTTCTAATGTACCCTTTTTGATTCCCTTCTTCTTTCCTTTCCTCTATGTTTTTTAGTTGTTTTTAGAAATTACCTTTGTAATTGCAGTTAACATGCTGCATTAATAACAACCTAGTTTGACAAGCACCAACGTAATTTCAGTAGTATGCACTCTGCTTTTATGTATCTCCATCCTTCCCCCTCTATACTGGTAACATCTCAGCTTCCATCTTGACACACTGTATGCCCAGTAACATAGAACTTAACTGTTTTACATATTTGTCAGCTACAATATATGGGGGGAAAGAAAAGCAGTTACTAGGTCAAAGTACAAAATGACAGGGTTTTATATTTATCTATATAGCTACCTTTACCCCACCATTCCTTATTTTTGCTTATGGCTTTGAGTTATTTTCTAGTGCCCTTTTATTTCCGCCTGAAATTTCTTACAGGGCAGGTCTTTTGTTAATGAACTCTTTCAGCTTTCATTTATCTGTAAATGTCTTAACTTCTCCTTCATTTTTGAAGGATAATTTTGCTGGATATAGAATTATTTTTTTAAAAAATTATTTTAAACTAAGACCCATGTACAATTTTATTTTATATACTTATTTATGTCCCTCCCCCCCATTGTCTGCTCTGTGTCCATCCACTGTGTGTGTTCTTCTGTGTTTACTCGTCTTCTCTTTAGGCGGCACCGGGAACCGATCCTGGGACCTTCTGGAGTGGGAGAGAGGTGCTCAATCTCTTGTGTCACCTCATTTCCCTGGTCTGCTGTGACTCTTATCGTTTCTCCTGTGCATCTCTTTTTGTTGCATCATCTTGCTGTGCCAGCTCGCCACACAGGCCAGCTTGCCTTCACCAGAAGGCCCTGGGATCAAACCCTGGACCTCTTGTATGGTAGAGGGGAGCCCAATCACTTGAGTCACATCTGTTTCCCTGGAATTCTTAGTTGACAGGTTTTTTTTTTTTTCTTTCTTTATGAATTCCAAATATGTCATCCCATTGTCTTCTGGGCTCCAGGGTGTCTGATGAGAAACATGCTGTTGATTTTAGGGACCCCTTCCATGTGACAAGTTGCTTCTCTTTTGTTGCTCTCAAGAGTCTCTGTGTTTGGGAATTTCACTATAATATGTCTTGGTGTAGCCCTTTAAGAGTCTATCTTGTTTTTTGTTGGGATTCCTGGATGTGTATTTTCATGTCCTTCAACAGCTTTGGGAAATTTTCAGTATTTCCTCAAGTGCTTTTTCTGTTCTTTTCCCTCTCTCCCTTACTCTGCAGCTCCAATGATGTGTATGCTGGTATACCTGACGGTGTCCCACAGGTCCTTCAGGCTTTGTTTATTTTTCATTTTTTCCCCTTCTGCTCCTTACACTGGATAATTTCAATGGTCTTATCTTCAAGTTCCCTGATCTTTTCTTTTGCCTGTTCAAATCTCCTGTTGAGTCTCCCTAGTGCATTTTATAACAAATCAATTTTACTGATGCATATTAATAAAGCGTAAATCCATCCAAAGTGTGAAATCACATAGCTGTGCATTTATCGCTTCCATCATTAGTAGAGCATTTCATTATTGCGATAATAATAAACAATAAAGACCTCACCCTCTCTCAATCTCTCTATGCTTCCCCTGCCATGCATAGCTGCTTTCTGCTTCCATCTCTCTAGTTCATTTGTATTCATATTTTGTAAAAACAGTCATATAGGCAATATTACCCATATTCACATTTTCCATGTTAATTACTGTACTTTGCAGTTCCAACATTTGCTTGGTTCCTTTTAATAATTTCTATCTTTTAATTTTGTTCAGATAACGTTCTCCTAATTTCCTGTAGTTCTTCGTATATGGATTCCTTTAACTCATGGAGCATATTGAAGACACTGGATTTAAAATCTTTGACTAATAGTTCCAATACATGAGCTTCCTCAGGGATGGTTTCTGGTGAATTCTTTTTTCCTGTGAACGGGGCATATTTCCTGTTTTGTGTGTATATGCTGACGTTTTTGTTGACAACCTGATATGTTGTAACTTTGGAAATATAAGTCTCCCATTCCTCTGGGATTGCGAGTGTTTTTTTTCTTTTTTCTCCTTGTTAAGGTCTGGAGCTGTCAACTTGTAACTTTTCCAAACTTTTTTTTTTTTTTTTTTTTGCTCCAAATGGGGAATACGAAGAGAAGAGAATAAAGAGAAAATAGAGAGACTGGCCTCAGAGCCAAATCCTCAGTGATCTGAAGTAGCTGATCAAAAGCAGTGATTAACGATCAGACCACACACCCCCTCTCCAGACTGGGGGAACTTCACTGCCACCCCGCAAGCTAAATGAGGAATCCAGGTGACAGTCCTCACTGCTGCTTGCCACATAGTAGAGCAGTGTGGATGGGAGACAGGAGGTGGAAATCATCAGTGTTTACCACAATCTACCAGCCTCTTCCTTTTCAGCTTTTCCTTGGATGCTGCACAGCACTCTGCTCCACTCCGAAGTTCCAAAATGGTCAACTCATTTCCAACAGCCTGTTCAATCGCTATTTTTGGTGGAGGAACGGATTCCTGGAGCTTCCCACTCTGCCAACCTCCCACAATCTTATTATTGTTAATAAAATTTAAGCTTATTCTCTTAGGTTGCCTTGGTAGGCAACTGCATCTTTTGCAATAAAATTTTGTCTTTTCTTTTCCCATCCCTGCAGCTCATTTCTTATTCTTGTCTGATTGTGTTGGCTGGGTCTCTAGTATTATGTGGAATGGTTGATATGGTAATGGGTATTCTGTGTCGCATTTCTGAATTTAATGGGCATGTTTCTAAGTTGGGCATTTGCAAATTATGGCCCAACTCCATCCTGCTGCCTTTTTTTTTTTTAAGATTTATTTATTTTTATTTATTTCTCCGCTCCCCTCCTGGTTCCTCCCATTGTCTGCTCTCTGTGTCCATTAGCTGTGTGTTCTTCTGTGTCTGCTTGTCTTCTCATTAGGCGGCTCCAGGAACCAATCCTGGGACCTTCCGGAGTGGGAGAGAGGCGATTACTCTCTTGTGCCACCTCAGCTCCCTGTTCTGCTACGTCTTCTTATTTTCTCTCCTCTGTGTCTCTGTTGTGTTACCTTGCTGCGCCAGCTTTCTGCGTTGGCAGGCACTCCTGTGTGGGGTGACATTCCCACATGGGCCAGCTCGCCCTCAGCAGGAGGCCCTGGGCATCGAACCCTGGCCCTCTTATATGGTAGACGGGAGCCCAATGGGTTGAGCCACATCTATTTCCTGTGCCTACTTTTGCAAATAACATTTTCTTGGTACACAGTCATGGCCATCACTTATGTATTGTCTATGGCCACTTAGATGTTGACTAGTTGTTCTGCAAAACCTAAACCATTTACTATTTGGCCTTTTACAGGAGAAGTTTGGGCACTGCTGTATAAAGCATTACCAAGTTAATTTATCAAATTATGGAAATTCCTTTCTATTCCTAATTTACTGAGTGTGTTTGTTGGACAATTAGATATTTTTTAGCAAATACTTAGAGGCAATCATATTTCTCCAATCATTTTTTTCCATTGATAGATGTTTTTCATTCCAGATACACAAAAGTGATAAACGATAAAATGGATGTCAAATATTTAACACCCAACTTAAAAAGTAAAACCCTACACATCTAGTTGGATGTGCTGAATACACACCCTTCTCTGCTGCCTAGAGGGTGCAAGTATGATGAATTTTTGGGAGGTCCTGGGTTTGGTTCCTGGTATCTCCTAAAAAGAAGATGAGCACACAACAAACAGACACAGAGAGCAGACAATGAACACAAACAACGGGGTGGTGAGGTGGGAGGAATAAATAAATAAATCTTTAAAAAATTATAGATTAGGTTTTCTAAGAGTTTTATAATTTTAGCTCTTCCATTGACCCATTTTAACTTTTGCATATGGCGCGAGGTAGGAGCCCAACCTCATCCTTTTGCATGTGGCTGTCTGGTCGTCCCAGCACCATTTGTTGAAGAGACTATTCTTTCACTATTGAATGGTCCTAGCACCCTAGTTGAAAATCAGTTGGGCACAGACATATAGATTTACTTCTGGGCTCTCAGTTCTGTTCCATTGCTGTCTCTTTATGCCAGCACCACACCATTTTAAATTTTGAAATCAGGAAGTGTGGATCCTTCAACTTCGTTCTTTTTCAAGATTGTTTTGGCTTTTTGAGGCCCCTTTTGATTCCATGTGAATTTTAGATCAGCTTTTCCATTTCTCCCAAAAGTCACTGCGTTTTTATAGGGATTGCATGAAGCTGTAAATCACTGTGGGTAGTATTGTCATATCGATTAAATTTTAATATGTTTGCTGCTTTTGTGTTTATGCTTAACCAATATATATATTTGCTTTGCATGCTTTTAGATGTTCTACAGATGGAATTACACTGTGCATTTCCTTTAACTTGCGCCTCTGCTTCATGTATTTCTGAGATTCATCCACATGGGTTGCATAGTTCTGATTACATTATAGTCACTGTAGCATCATGTTGCATTGTAGGAGTACCCATTCTTTATACTGAATATCCATTCCTTCTGCTGAAGATTGTTTAAAAGCTGGCTCCAATTTCTAATTACAAATATATATTCTGCCATAACCCACTGAATGGACTGGGGGAGCATATAAACTACAATGTAAACTATAATCCACACAGTGCTCCAAAATGTATTTATCAAATGCAGTGAATGTGCCACAATGATGAGGGAGGTTGATGTGGGAGGAGTGGGGGGGTGGGGGTGGGATATGTGGGAACCTCTTATATATATATTTTTTTAAGATTTTTTATTTTTCTCCCCTTCCTCCCCCCCCCCATTGTCTGCTCTCTGTGTCCATTCACTGTGTGTTCTTCTGTGTCCGCTTGTATTCTTGTCAGTGGCACCTGGAATCTGTGTTTCTTTTTGTTGCATCATCTTGTTGTGTCAGCTCTCCGTGTGTGCAGCACCATTCCTGGGCAGGCTGCGCTTTCTTTCGTGCTAGGTGGCTATCCTTACAGGGTGCACTCCTTGCACGTGGGGGTCTCCTATGCGGGGGACACCCCTGCGTGGCAAGGCACTCCTTGCACGCATCAGCACTGCGCATGGGTCAGCTCCACACGGGCCAGGAGGCCCTGGATTTGAACCTTGGACCTCGCATGTGGTAGGTGGATGCCTTATCCGTTGGGCCAAATCCGCTTCCTGTCTTATATTTTTAATTTTAACTTTTTTTGTGCTTTATGTATCTTTAAAAAAAAAGACAATGTAATAAAAAATTAATTTAAAAAATTTTCTAATTACAAATAATATGAGTATGAGCACACTTATACCCGTTTCCTTAGGTGCATGGATAAGAATCTTTGTAAGGTGTTTATCTACAAGTAGAGTTGTTCAATCAAATGGTTGTGCACATCTTCAATTTATTAGGTACTTCCCAGTTGCCCTTCAAAGTTCCAGTTTATTCGCACTCTTAATAATGTGATCTTCTAAATTTAGACCATCTTTGCTTTCCATAACCCATTCTCCACGGATCACAACATCCCACTCTTAACGAGATACTAGATTTACTTTACTAGTATTTTCGTAGCCTTTTATCTTTAACCGTCTAGGTCAATAAGTGGGATGAGCTCATTTCTGTCTTGGATTGTTCTTGAATAGTTTGGGTACCTCTTTTTCCTCCTTATCGTATGACATAGTTTATAAAAGATGCAGATTTGTCTTGTCTTTGAAGGTCTGGCAGAACTCACCAGAGAAAATATCTGGGAAGGTGTTTAAACATCTCATTAAACATCATTTCAATATTTTCTAAGATTATTCCCTTTTCTCTATGACTTCAATTGATTTTAATTTATTGTCCTTGATTTTTTTTCTATTTTATAACTTCACATTTAGTGGTATAAAGTTGATTATATATAGTATCTGCTAATCCTTACATCTCTCCTCTGTGAAAGTAGTTGTTCCCTTTGTCATCCTTAACATTCCTAAGTTATGCCTACTGTTTACACCAAAGGTCTACCACTTTAATGAATATTTCTAAAGACCCAGCTTTTTATTTTGTTGTTGCTGTTGCTATAGATTTCTTTCATAATTTCTGCTTTTCTTAAATTTTCCTTTGACTTTCCTTGTGTTTGTTTCTTTTCACAGACGCTTGAGTTGAAAGTTTAACTGTACTTGTTTTCAGTTACTTTTCCTCAGAGATTTGTAAAAGGCTACAAATTTCCCTCTGAGTACATTCTTGGCTGTTTATTTTTCTTCAGTGTCTCCCTCCCTCCTGTAAATGTACTTAAGGTCTAAACTTTACCTCTGAGTACGATTTCAGCTTTCATTTGTGCTTTCTTCCTTCAGCTTCAACCTATCTCGGAAGTTATGTTTTGCTTTTTCTTGAGCTCATTGTTTTAACATTTCAACTATATGGATTTGAGGATGGCACATAACCCCTCAAACCTATGTAGTTGGAAATGTTAAAACAAAGTGCTGTTGTTGATTTATCATTTTATTGCTTCATGGCTTGTGAGTGAAATCTGAATGCTGAGCTTTTTTTGGTCTACAAATTTTCCTGATCACTCCCAGTGTCTGGAAAGAATGTAACTTGTCGGGTACAAAGTCTTATGCATTTCTATGTGATGGAATTTGATAGTGTGTTATTCATCTCCTCTAGAGCCTTTATTATTTCCTCTGCTTGGATTCTCGGCTTCTGAATCTGGGTCACTCTCCTGGACAGCTGTGGTCCTGTGCATTTCTCCTCAGGGATGTCTGTACTTTTAAACATTTAAATTCACATTGTTAGGGACAAGGTATGCATTTATCTAGGGTCTCTGCATTTCTCAGGGCACTAGGCGGCTTTGGCCTGACAGATCCTGAGTGCTCATCTGGGATGTCCCTCCCGGTGCAGCCAATGCTGACCATGTGCAGGTAGAGCTCCCACTAAGGCTGGTGGATATGGCCAGACCGGGTTCAAGTCCAGGCCCCACCACTCTCCATCTGTGTGACCCTGGTAAGAGGGCCAAACTCTCTGAGCCTCAGTTTTCCGATGTGTCCAATGATGCATCTTTGGAAGGATTAAACAGGAGTGCATGTGCCAAGGATACAGTAAGTGCTCAATAAGTGGGGATGGTTATTATGGTATCCTGTGTTGGGGCCAAGGTAGCTCTACATGCTCAGAGCCTTGAGGGTCATGTCTACGGGGTGAGGCTGAGTCAATTCATTAGGCACCCAGCTACGAGCTCCTTAAGCGCTAAGGGTCTTGTAGACACTGACATTGACTTTCCCTTGAAGATCTTTTCCAGTCTCCAGCCAGGATGGTAAGGTAGCAAGGTATACCCTTATTCACAGTGGGAGGGATATGAGGCTCAGGTAGCCCAGAAAGGAGAAATAAGGAAAGGTCTACTAAGAGGGGCTTCTAAGATTGGGCATTGAGGACTGAATAGGCGTTCTCTGACAGAGTAATTTGTGGGTGAAGTCTTGGATGATTCATGTAGGGCCATGCCTGGGTTAAAGTCTGACTTTTCTGTCCCTCTTGTCCCACAACTTTCCACTAAAAGAGGAAACTCCACCCCAAACCCAAGTCTTGAAAATATGAATTTAGGCGTTACTAAATGCAAATTTTACATGGTTCCTCTCCATCTTCCTCCCATTTCAGTACCTGTCCTTCCCACTATTATTTGTATATCTCTTCCCTTGTATTGTTTTCTTGATTGTACCTAAGATTTACCTACTTTTGGTGCTTTCAAAGAATTTTTTGTTAATGCAAGAGAACAACTTCAAAAGTATCATTGTTGATTAAGCTCCACTTTTTAAAAATGTGGGTTCTTTTCTATATATTTGTTTAGAAAGCTTAGTTCTTTTATTTTTTAAGTTCACTGATTTTCACTTTTTCTTGCTTTGGGGAAAAAAATGTGCTCAAGGTTATAAATTTTCCTCTGGGTGCTTCTTTGGCTGTATCCCCACAGGTTTCATCTAGCTTCTGAGTTGCTCAGTTGTAAAAACATTATAATTTCTATGTTGATTCCTTCTTTACCCTATGCCTTATGGGTTTAAACACTTCCTGTTGTAGGCTTCTGGGTGAGTCCATTGCAGAATCAACACCTCTGGGCTAGGATTGGGATATTTTATCTGTTATTAGTTTCTTAAGAGTTTCTGAGGTTCTCCATCACTGAGTTTTATAAGGCTTATTATTGAGATTTATTATTCTTTTTATTTCTCTCTCCCCTCCCCTCCCTCCGTTGTCTGCTCTCTGTGCCCATTCACTGTGTATTCTTCTGTGTCTGCTTGTATTATCAGGCAGCACCAGGAAACCACATCTTTTTTTGTTGCATCATCTTGCTGCGTTGGCTCTCCGTGTGTGTAGCGCCACTTCTGGGCAGGCTGCGTTTTTTTCATGCTGGGCAGCTCTTCTTACAGGGCGCACTCCTTGCACATGGGGCTCCCCTACACGGGGACATCCCTGCATGGCATGGCACTCCTTGCACGCATCAGCACTGAGCATGGGCCAGCTCCACACGGTCAGGAGGCCCGGGGTTTGAACCGTGGACCTCCCATGTGGTAGACGGATGCTCTATCAGTTCAGCCACATCTGCTTCCCAAGGCTTATTTTTTTTAGCAACGTTCCGTCTGTGTTTGAGAATTTGTGAGGATGTGGGGTGGCAGGTCTACTTGGCCACATTGAGCAATCACATCTTATATATTTATTCTTTGGATACTTGATGTGTTTGCTTCTAAAAAGGGCAATTCCACGCTTCCTGAGAGGGACCCCTGCTTTGGGTAAGATCACCCCTTCCCACCCTTGCAGCGTCTCTGTGACCTTGACATGGGGGCCTTTGTCCCACTCTGGCTCCTGTGGGTGGCTTCTCGAGTCAGGCCAGACGGAGCCCATAAAATGACCTTCCCTCCAGCCCCCCATCCTGGGGCAGGCAGCATGGTGTGGTGTTTGGGGCCCTGGGTGAGGGTGACCGGGGTACAAATCCCAGTTCTTCCTCCTGCTCGCTGTGTGACATTTGGTTGGTGTCTGACCCTCTCCGAGCCTGTTTCCTCATCTGGAATCCGGCCCCATAACTTCCCATCTCAGCGGTCCTGACTTGTGGTAGATGCCCCTTTACAGAGACTATGACGAATGAAAACACGGGGCAGCCCCGGGCATGAGGTCCAGAGCCGCAGGGTTTAGAGTTCGAATCCCTGCCTGGTCACCAACTCGCTGGGCAACCCTGGACAAGCAGCAAAGCCTCTCTGGGCCAACTCCTCGTCAGACTGTCTGCCCGGATTTAAATGAGAACGTCGCCTCTCCAGATTCCCACCCACCCCCACGGATGAGATGGGATGGGTGGGGTACAACGAAGACGCCACCACGGGACCGGGGTCGGACAATCTTCCTTTAATACAAAGTCGATATATCTACATACACAGAGGTGGGAAACCACCCAACTGCTTCCGTTTGAATAAACAAGTGTTGAAAGCAACGACAGATTTGCTCTCGTACAAAGAGAAAAACGCACTTGCTGGGGGGGGGGGGGGTTCTCCGGTCCATCTGCTTTTGCCCCAAAAAGGCCCCGAGGGTCCCAGGGGAGACTGGGCCCGACCTGGGGCAGCACCCAAGCAGCCCTTCTCCCTCCCAGAGAAGGGGAGCCCCTCCCTCGCGGTCGGCCCCCCGGGGCTGGGAGCCAGGGACTCCGGGCTGCCAGGGCGGCCTCCGTGGTCTCGTGGACCCGATGCCTGTGGTCCCAGGTCTCCCCTCTCCCCCCGCCCCTCCCCCTACCGAGTGGTCCTTGATATGTCTGAGGATTTGATTTAAAAATCGGAAAACAGAATCGAAAAAGGAAACAGAAAGAAGCCAAAAAAACCCCGGGAGCGAGGGGGTGCGTTCCGTTCTCACAGGAGCTGGGCACACCCTCCGATGGTAGCAAAAAAGCAAGCCGGGGGGGCAGCGGTCGGCCCGGCACGTCTGCGGAAACGGCCATCACACCGCACGTGGCGACAGTGAAAAAATAGACGGTCTTTGAACAGACTGGGAGTAAGCGGAGTTTTTTCTTTTTCAAAGTCATTGACCGGCGAGGCGTTTTGTTTCTTCTTAAAAAAAAAAAAAAAAAAGATAAAGAAAAAAATATACACTATTAAAAAAAAAAAGTCACTGGTTACAGTTACACTGAGAGTTTAAAAGAAAGCTGAATTCCAACCCTCCCCCCTCAACCCGGCGCTCCCCCCAGGTGGGCACGGCTGGAAGGAGACGCCCAGCTCGCCCGGGAGGACGGGGTTAAGTCGCCGTCCTCTTCTGGTTTGGGGGAGAACCCCTGTTTGCTTCCTGATCCCCCCGCCCCCCCACCCCGGAATCTCTGGATTTGGAATTGGAAGGAAATGAGGAATGTGCCAAGTATCGGAAGGCGGCGGGCGGTGCCCGGGGTGGGGTGGGGGGTGGCGACCCCGTGCCCCGAGTCCGCGCGGGGACGCAGCTGCCGCTCCTCCTGCCCGGCCCGCCGCGGCTCCCGGGCCTCCAGGGGTCGGTGGCCCGGCGCGGGCAGAGGCACCCGGGGCGGGCGGAGTCGGGCCGGGGGCGAGGCCATGGCTTTAGGTTGCATAGTGGTCAAAGCTTCCAAGGTATTCCAGCGCCGCCTGGTAACAAAACTGGTACTCGTCCTGCAGGGAGGGGGGACAGGCTCTGTTGGGGCGGCCTCGCTCCGAAACCCCCCAGGACTCCCTACTGCCCTCCGGGGGCGCATCCCCAAGCCCAGCGAGCAGCGTCGCGGCTCCGTTCAGGTCGACGCAGGGGTCATGGCCCTCGAGCCCAGCCGCGAGGGGTCCCGCCGCCCCCCCTACCCCTGACAGCCCGGCGAGGCCGGGTGGGGGGCCGCGCCCGCGCCCCGGGAGGAGGCCAGGCCCACGTCACCTCCGTCTGCACCATGGCGGGCCGCTGCGTCCGCAGCATCTTCACCGTCTGGAAGATGTCCACCACGCCCTCGTAGCGCATCCGCTCCAGCACGATGCTGAGCGTGATGAAGACGCCCGTCCTGCCGACCCCAGCGCTGTCGGGGACAAGCGGGGCGGGGCTGGTTCAGGGCCAGGCGCTCAGGAGCCGCGGCCCGCAAGCCCGCCTGGGGTGGTCCGCGCTGTGCCTCGGTTTCCCCCCGCCCGGCGATGGGCTCACCTGCAGTGGACGGAGATGGGTCCGTCCTGGCCGAACTGCTCCTTGGTCTTATGCACTTGGCCGATGAAGTCGATGAAGCCCTCCCCCGACTTTGGCACGCCCTGCTCCGGCCAGTCCGTGAACTGGAACTGCCGGACCGTCCGGGACTGGCCGTCCTGGAGCGGGGAGAGCCGGGCCCGCTGCTGGTTATGTGGCAGCCGTGGCTGTGTCCCCGTCCCCGCCAACCTCTCACCCCGTCCGCCATCAAGCATGGCTACTTGGCGTTCGCCGACCAGCCACGCCGCCTTCCACCGAGAGGCTCCAGGCCCATCCTCACCGCCCAAGGACGTCACCGTCCTCTGCCATCTTCTACCTTCACCGTCCAATGGTGCCATCCAACAAGGACATTCTCCATGCCTGGCCCAACTGCCTGTCTCCCCCTCTCCAATCCCGTCCACCGTACCCAATGTGACATCCAACGACACTGTCTACCCTCACCATCCCATAAGGGTTTTCCACCCTCTTCCACCCAACAGCTACCCTTCCCAGTCCCATCCTCCATCACCATCATTCTGTCTTCCTCTACCGTGTGACATCTGAGCATCATCCCACCATCATCTGCCATCCAGTGGCTCCATCTTTTACCATTCACTGCTGGTAACTCATCATCGTCTACCACTCAACAGCACCATCCAGTACCATCGTCTTCCACCCATCGTTACCCAACAGCTTCACCTTCCATCATCCACTCACACTCTATCTTCGAAAACACCACCCAACATCTTCCATCATTCATACTGATTACCCCAATTTTTATATGAAGGTGTCATCCAACACCATCATCTCCACAAATTCATCAACTTTGACCATCCAAAGGTATCATCTTCCACACCCACCACTCAACCATTCTCCTCCCCAACTCCTATCTTCCTACCACCCAGCAGTGCCATGCAGCTCCATCATCCTCTGCCATATTCCAGCCTTCACAAATCCAAGGGACCCTTCTCCACCACCCACCTCTGCTAACTCATCCCTCATCATCACCCAAGAGGACCACCTTCCATTGACATTCTCTGGCGGTTTGAGATTATTTCATGCATCTCCAAAAGAGAAAGAGTATGTTTGTAAGCTGACTCATTCCTCTGGGTGTGATACCCTTGGCATTAAATGCAACGGAGGGGCCTTTGAATAGGTTACTTTGTAAGACTGCTTTAGGGCTTTTGATTAGACTCTCAGTGAGGCGTGACTCAGGCTGAGTCCCCACCCCCTTGTTGGGTCTGATATAAAAGGACACGCAGACGACAGACACATGGAAAAAGGGAACTGCCATGTTTGAGCCTGCTGTGTAAGAGAGAGGACTGCTTAAGCATGAAGCCCCAAGAGGTTGGCATCACGGACCAACTCAAGAAGAGAAGAGCCTTATGCCTGACACCTCATAGCTGCAACTGGGAAGAAAGCAGAGCAGCTGAGCCTGACAGAGGAAGCCTGGAGGGGGAGGCTGAAGGCTGGGCAGAGGGCGGCGGCCATCTTGCTTTGCCATGTGGCGACCTGCCGGGATCAACGGTAGCTGACTTTGGTGAGAAAGCGTCAGTGACTGAGCCTCAGTTTGAACTTTTCATGGCCTTGGAACTATAAGTTTTACCCCAAATAAATCCCCTTTAAAAAGCCAACAGATTTCTGGTACTTGGCATTGGCAGCCAACCTAAATCAGAAATTGGTACCAAGAGCGTGGGGTTGTGCTGCTTCAAGTACCAAAAGTGGAGGAATAGTTTTATAAATGGGTAAGAGGTATTTCCTGAAGGAATTGTGAGACGTTTGACAGAAAAGGTCTAGATTGCTTTGAAGAGACTGCTAGTAACAATATGGACCCTAAAATTATTTCCAGTGAGGACTTAGAAGGAAAATGAAGGAACTATTATTGGAAACTTGAAGAAAGGCAATCACTGTTTGGATGTTGCAGAGAACTTGGCAAGATTGACTCCTGACGTAAGATGGAAGGCAGACTTTGAAAACGATGAGCTTGAACATTTAGCAGAGGCGATTTCCAAAGTCAATGTGGAGACTGTAGCCTGGCTTCTCCTTGCAGCTTATAGCAAAATGCGAGAGGAAAGAGATATGATAACTATACTGTGGGGCACAAAGAAACCAGAGATGGCTGATTTGGGAAATTACCAGTATCTAGAAATCAAGCCCCCAGAGGATACTGCCCCATTTGAGGAATGAACCACACTTGGAACTTATAAGTCAAGATTGAAAATGCTGTTATCCAGGAAAGACTTGCGGAAAGTCTTACTGTCTGATGACTCAGAACCCTGTACCCTGCATGCTAAACCAACAAGCTTTTAATGAGATCTGTATGAATGAAACCATTGTCAGTCTGGACTGAAAGGGACAGGGAGGGGAGAGATGGAAGGGAAAACGGCTTCAAGAGGAAAACCTTGGAAGTTAATCATCAAAATGGTGCCATCCTCTGTCATATCCTCCACCACCATTTGCCATCCAAAATCGCCATTTCACCCTGATGTTCTCCATCTCCCACCACTCAATGCCTCCTTTCTCCAATCCCATCTTGCACTACTTTCTGCTCCTATTCATCAGTGCTGTCTTCTACCATTGACCATTGAACACTGGCTATCCTCCATTATTCATTTTCCATTGATTTTCTCCATCTTCCACCCCAGCCACGCGTTTGCTCTTCTCCAATCCCTTCTTCCCCTATTTCTCACTGGTAACTCATCACTTTTGCCAGCCCATAGATCATTTTCTATTAGCATTCTCGGTCTTTTGCTATCTATATGTCCCATTCTCCAAATCCATTTTCCTACCCTCCAGAACCATCTCTTTTTACCATCTCCCAGTTCCATGTGTGATAGGTTGAATTACAGACCCCAGAAAAACAACAAGACATATTCTTAACCTTATCACCATTGGCTATGGAACCTTCTGAAGATGTTCTGTTTAGCTAAGGTGTGGACAACTGAATCAGGATAGGTCTTAGTTCTATTACTGGAGACCGTACAAAGAGAATCTCTGTTTAGTCAACCCACTGTGTGGTATGTGTCAAAGCAGCCTGGAAATGAAGACAGTTTTTGGTACCGGAAAGTGGGGTTCTACCATTAATTCCTGAAGCAGAAATGGCTTTGGAAATTGGGTAATGGGTAGAGGCTGGAAAAACTGAGGTATTTGATAGAAAAAGTTTGGATTGCTTTGAAAAGATAGCTGGGAAATATGCATTACTAGAAATTAGAGGAAAGGCGATCCTTGCTATAAAGTAGCAGAGCCCTTGACTGAATTGTGTCCTAGTCCTGGACTGAAGGTGGAATTTATAAGCAAGACTTGGGTCTTTAGCTGAAGAGGTTTCCAAGCTAAGTATGGCTGGTACAGCCTGGTTTCTCCTTGCAGCCTACGGTAAAACGCAAGGAGGAGTAAAAGCTGAGGACTGAACTTTTAAGCACAAAGGCATCAGCAGTTGATGACATGGAAAATTCTCAGCCTATCCAGATAATGTGCTCCAAGAGTAGAGCAGGAAGCAGCTCTCTCCAGTCGGACATCTCAGAGGAAGCCAGGGTTGGAAATAAGAGTTATTTGGGAAGGCTCTGCGGGAAGTCCTTTCATTCGATGGTTTGGACCCCCGTGAACTAAACACAAAGTCATCAAGAATTTCGTGGGGAAATGGACTTTGGCCCAGTGGTTAGGGCGTCCGTCTACCACATGGGAGGTCCGCGGTTCAAGCCCCGGGCCTCCTTGACCCGTGTGGAGCTGGCCCGTGAGCAGTGCTGATGCGCGCAAGGAGTGCCGTGCTACACAGGGGTGTCCCCCGCGTAGGGGAGCCCCACACACAAGGAGTGTACCCATAAGGAGAGCTGCCCAGCGCGAAGGAGGGAGCAGCCTGCCAAGGAATGGCGCCGCCCACACTTTCTGTGCCACTGATGACAACAGAAGCGGACAAAGAAACAAGATGCAGCAAAAAGACACAGAAAACAGACAACCGGGGGAGGGGAGGGGAATTAAATAAATAAAAATAAATCTTAAAAAAAAAAAAAAAAAAAAAGAATTTCGTGAACTACGTATGGACAGAGGCACTGTCGGCCTGGACTGAAAGGGACAGGGGAGGGACGAACTAAAGAATGAATGCAAGAGATTTGGAGGTGAGAGATTTCTTTGGGCAAGAGAACCGGCCCACCCAGGTGGGTAGAAGGGGAGGGAATGCCCCAGGGCTTGGAGAGGGTGGGGCTCCCATCCCATTTGGGGACAGTCCAGGTGCCACCCCAATGTTTGGAGATGGTGGGGTCTAGATGCCAGCATTGAGGTAGAGTGTGGCTGTTGTACAGGCACTTTGTGGGGGCTGGCCTAATTTTAAGGCACTGATAATGGTCACAAGTGAATCTCTGACCTGGAAATCTAATGGGGTTTTGGACATGTTTGGGACCTGTGACCCCTGTTTTCCTTTCAATTTCTCCCTCTGGAATGCAAACGTCTACCCTACACCTGTCCCACCGCTGTATTTGGGAACCCCAAGATCTTGTTTTCTAGGTTTCACCAGGTCCCCAGACTGTCAGATTTTACCCCACGTACATTCCCTTTATAAAAGTCAGCCTGTTTCTGGTATTTTGTGTCGGCAGCCTTAGCAAACCAGAACAATGCTCGTACCTGGTTTTGATGAGAGTTTGGACTTAGAGTTGTTCTAAAATGGCTTAGGGTTTTCGGATCTTGTGATGGAAGGAATGTATCCTGTATCTAGGAAGAACATGTGTTTTTTGAGTCCAGAGGGTGGACTGTGATAGGTTCACTTATGTATCCCAAGAAAAAAAAAACTAACATGTTCTTAATCATGATCCCATTCCTGCAGTGTGAACCCACTCTAAATAGACCTTTTGAGGATATCATTTTTTGTTAAGGTGTGGCCAACTGAATCAGGTTGGCTCTTAACGCCGATACTGGAGGCCTTAGAGCAAAAACACCATGGGAGGAGCTGGAGCCGGAAGAGAAAGGAGAGGACATCACCATGCGATGGGAGAACCAAGGAATCCAGTTATTACTGGTCAGCCAGAACGCTACTAGCCGTGGCAGGAAACCAGCCTTTAGCTTCCAAAAGCACGAGCTAATAAATCTCTATTGTCGAAACCATCCCACCCAGTGGTATCTGTCACAGCAGCCTGGAAATGAACAAACCACCCGATAGCACTGTTTTCCAAGGTTCTCCATTCCCTGCCACTCGAACTTTACACCCTTCTCCAATCCACAGTCCACCATCCAAGGGTGCCCTCTTGTACCACCAAGAGCACTCTTCCCAACGCTGGTTATTCATTCATCTGACTTCAACATCCATCCACAGACTTTACTCATCCCGTCTGCCCATCTTCTCCGATTCCCTCTCCGTCTCCCAGCAGGGCCACCTCTCAGCTAACGGCCTTCAGTCGCCACCTAACACCCACTGTTCCTCGACCACCCAACACCGCCATCTTCCACTGAGCCTTCGTGGGCCAACACCACCCGTTCTCCATCCCCTCTGGTCCACTGCAGCCGCCCTTCCACTCCACAGCTGCGTTCTCCACCACCCGTTACCATCACACCCCCAAGCCCCCGTGCCACCTTCCACCCTCTAACGCCACCCTCTTCCCCAACCTACGTGCTGCTGCCTCCAAGGAAATGCCCCATTCACTCCCATTCTCCGGACCCCCTGGGGTCACGCTCCCTGGAGAGTGACGGCCCACATGGTCCGGTGGGGACAACAGGGTCAGCACCAGAATGCGGCCCTCTCTTCTGCCCACACGGTGGTCCGAGTGTTTGGCCAACTGGTCAACTCTTCTTCCTCCCAGCCCCTCCCGGCAATCGGTCCCCGCACTCACCCGGGCGTCTGTGACCTTGAACTCCCGCAGGATGTACTGAGGCATGTTGTATTCTGCCATCGGATCCACCACAAAGTACTGGTAGCGGGCGGAGCGCTCGGCTGGCCAGTACTGGTGGCACTTCTCCTGCCGAGGGGGTGGCGGCTACGGTCACCCCTGTGCCAGCGCCAGCCCAGCTGCCCCAGCAGCTCCAGCTCACTGGTCCAGCCTGGGCCCCGCCCACCCAGGCTACCACTGCAACCCCACCCATCCAGCCTGTGCCCCACCCGCCCAGGCTCCTCCCACTGAGCACACCCACCATGGGCCCCGCCCACCCAGGCTCCTCCCACTATGAGCACACCCACCATGGCCCCACCCACCCAGGCTCCTCCCGCTACAAGCACACCCACCATGGGCCCCGCCCACTCAGGCTCCTCCCACTACGAGCACACCCGCGATGGGCCCCGCCCACCCAGGCTCTCCCACTATGACCGCGCCCACCATAGGCCCCGCCCAGGCTCCTCCCACTATGATCCCGCCCAGCCTGTGCCCCGCCCACCCAGGCTCCCACCACTATGAGCACACCCACCATGGCCCCGCCCACCAGGCTCCTCCCACTATGAGCACGCCCGCCATGGCCCCGCCCACCCAGGCTCCTGCTATGAGCGCACCCACCATAGGCCCTGCCCAGGCTCCTCCCACTATGATCCCACCCAGCCTGTGCCCTGCCCACCCAGGCTCCTCCCACTACGAGCACACCCACCATGGGCCCCACCCACCCAGGCTCCTCCCGCTACAAGCACACCCACCATGGGCCCCGCCCACTCAGGCTCCTCCCACTACGAGCACACCCACCATGGCCCCGCCCACCCAGGCTCCTGCTATGAGCGCACCCACCATAGGCCCTGCCCAGGCTCCTCCCACTATGACCCCACCCATCCAGAGCCCCCGCCCACCCAGGCTCCTCCCACTACAACTCCACCCACCCCCCCAGCCTGGGCTCTGCCCGCTTAGTCCTTCTGCTCCAGCTCGCCTGTCCAGCCCCACCCTTCTGTCCCAGCCCACCTGTCCAGCCTGGTCCCCGCCCACCCCAGGCTCCTCCCACTATGACCCACCCACCCTGGGACCCGCCCACCCAGGCTCCTCCCACTACAACCCCACCCACCTGTCCAGCCTGGGCCCTGCCCACCTTAGTCCTTCTGCCCCAGCTCACCTGTCCAGCCCCACCCTTCTGCCCCAGCTCACCTGTGTCCAGCCCTGGCCCTGCTCACCCAGGCCCCTCCCACTGGGACCCCTCCCCCCGCCCTTCTGCCCCAGCCCACCTGTCCAGCCCCGCCCCGCCCACCCCAGGCCGCCTGGCCCCATCCCCGCCCCGCACTTACCCAGCCTCGGCCCCGCCCGCCACGGCCCCCCAGGCTCACCCGGCCCATCTCCCTCAGCTTGGTGAGCATCACCACAATGGTCGAGTTGTTCTCCCAGAGCATGCGCCAGAAGTCCTCCGTGGTCTCCGCCAGCGGCCCCTGCGTGGCGATGTAAGCCTTCTGCTGCCTGCAGGGTGTGCAGGGGGTGGCGGGGTGTGAGCCGGGGGCCGGCGGGCAGACGGAGGCCTGAGAGAGGGCTGAGCCAGGACCCCCGGCGGCCACACGCTCCTCACGGGGCCTTAAGCTGCCGTCGGCTGTCCTCCCTCACCCCAGGGCCTTTGCACGGCACTCTCCTCTCTCTGCTTGCAACATCCTCTCCTAAGCCAGGATCTTCACCCTCAGCACTAGTGACATTCGGGCTGGACTGTTCTTTGTGGTGGGCGCCGCCTGGGCCCACCCACGATGTCCCCAGGCATTGCCAAACGTCCCCTGGGCGGCAGAACTGCCCCGAGAACCGATGACGTTAAGAGGCGCAGATGGAACCACATTGTGGACAGCAGCCATCAGTTAAATACCGGACACGCCCCCCCGGGGGCCCCGGCGGGCGCCGTACCTGTAGCCGTCGATGAAGCTGGCGTTGATGTAGTCCGAGCCCTCCACGCCCCGGATGGGCTGCAGACAGACCCGCGTGCTCTCGTAGGGCATGATGTTCACCAGGCGGTTCTTGAACTTGTTACAGGGCAGGTTGGCACTGATGAAGCGCGACGTGTGGGCCTTGGAGTTGGCCAGCCGCTGCGGGGCGAGGGGGCCGGGGATCAGCGCGCGGCGGCCCTCGTGCACCCCCCCCCCCTCCCGCCCGGGCCTGCCGTCTCACCTTGAACTCAAGCTCCATGCCGGTGACGTGCTCCCCGGGCTCGAGCTGCGCCAGCTTCTGGATGTAGGCGTAGAGGCTGCGCGCGGGCACCTCGGTGCTGCCGCAGCCCACGGCCTCCAGCAGCGCCTCGTGGATGAAGCTGTACTGGTCCTCCGTCTGCACCATGTAGTTGCGCTGCGACCGCATGAGCGTCACGTGCCCGTACACGTCCACCGTCTTCTCGGGCTTGATGCGCTCGAGCATGGCGTCGATGACGATGAAGCAGCCTGTGCGGCCCACGCCGGCGCTGGGGGGGGGGGGGACGGCGACGACGTTGAGGGGGGCCGGGGCGGGGGGGGGGAGCGGCGGGGGGGCCCCGGGCGGCCCTCTTACCTGCAGTGGACCACGACGGGCCCCGCGTCAGGCGGGTTGCAGGTCTTCACCCGCCGCAGGAAGGCGAGGAAGGGCGTGGGGTACTCGGGCACCCCGTGGTCCGGCCACGCCGTGAACTGGAACTGGCGGACCTCGCGCTTCTCGCTGGAGCCGTTCTGGGGGGGACGGGCATGGGGACGTGGCTCGTCACCGCCGGGCCCGCCCCGAGCTCCCGACTTGGTGTCCCCGCCCCCCGTGCGCGGGGCAGTGCCCGTGCCCCCATGTCCCCCCCATGTCCGCCCCCCGTGCTTCAGGGGCACAGGCCACAACTCAGGGTTCGGTTTTGCCCTGCCCCCTCTCGCGTTGACTGATGCAGTCGGCTATGCCTTCATCCAGCCGCCTCTCTTCCCCCTCCTACGGCGGCCCCTGGGGTCACCGCCGCCTGGTCCCACCCCATCCCCCTGCCATGCTCTGTCTTCTCTGAGCACCAGAGTCGGGGCCGGTCCTCCTCTGTCCACAGCCCTCCGTGGCTCCCACCTTCCCAGGGGACACGCCCCGCCCTGTCCCCTCCTTGCCCCCCCCCTTGCCCACTCCGCTCCGGCCCCACGGGCTTCCTCGCCCCTCCTCAGGACCTTTGCATGGCCTCTCCCTCTCCCGGGAAAACCTCGCCTCCCGAGCTCCACGCACCAACGCCCCCCGGCTCTTTCTCATCCCCCGACACACACGCCCTATCGTCCTCCCTGGCATTATCGTTCTCCTTCAACGCTCAAGATTCCTGGACGTTTTACACATTTGGCCTGTGCCCACGGGGTGGTGAGCTCCACCGGGGCAGGACAGTGTGTCCGTCTGTCCCTGCTGTTCGGGAGCCTGGCATGTCCCCGAACACGTACGTGTGGGACACACGGGTGAACGGGAGTTCTTGCCCCCACCTGCCCTGTCCATCTCCTCGGTGTCCCACGCTACCCAGGCCAGCTGTGTCGGGGAAGGTCAAGTGCATGTGGGCGTCGAAAGGCTCTCGGGGAGCCGGGGCGGATCTGGGGTGTGCCTGGGGACCAGGCGAGTCCCCTCGGGCAGGCGGTCCCCAGCGCGGGGCGCTACCTTGTGCAGGGAGAACGTCCGCACGCAGAACGTGGCCAGCTCGATGGTGTCCAGCAGGGTGACCTGGACGAAGCCGTACGTCTCCGTGCCCCGGTTGGGCCAGTACTGGTCGCACTTGATCTGCGCCGGGCAAGAGGGCGGGGTGAGCGGCGGGGGCACCGGGGCAGCCGCGGGCCAGGGGTGGGCTGGGGGGGCCGGGCCTCACCCGCGACTTCTCCTCCAGCCGCGTCATCATGACGATGGTGGCCGAGCGCTGCTCCCAGACCATGCGCCAGAAGTCGCCGAAGGTCTCGGGCAGCGGCCCCTGCGTGGCGATGTAGGCGTTCTGCCGCCGGTAGCCGTCCACGTAGTTGGCGTTGATGTAGTCGCTGCCCACGATACCTGCGGCCGGGGGCCAACGGGGCACGCTCGGCTCTGGCCTCCCGGGCTGGCTTTTGGGCTGCTGCCTCCAGGGAGCCCTCCTGCCTGCCTGTCCCTCTGGGGCTCTCCCGCTCAGGGCTGTGAGATTTGGGGCTGGATGGTCCTATGTTGGGGGGCCTTGCTGCGCCCTGTTGGGTGTTGCTGGCATCCCTGGGCAACGCCCGCTAGATGCAGGAGCACCCCTCTGCCCTCTGGCTGTGACGGCTAAGACCGTCTCCTGACATCACCAAGTATACCCGGGGCTGGAAATGCCCCAATTGAGAACCACAGATGGAAAGGATGGAATCACACATCACGGACAGCAGCCATCGGTTAAATACCGGTCCTAAGGATTCACGGTGACCTCTGGCTGGAGCTGGACTGGGCCAGCAGCCATCAAGTCCCGATCTAAAGATTCCCAGTGACCTCTGACTGGAGCTGGACTGGGTCAGCAGCCATCAGTTAAATACAATCTAAAATTCTAGGTGGTCTCTGGCTGAAGCTGGACTGGGCCAGCAGTCATCAGTTAAATACTGGTCTAAAGAGTCCCAGTGGCTTCTAACTGGAGCTGGAC
The DNA here is from genome assembly GCF_030445035.2 of Dasypus novemcinctus. Lineage (NCBI taxonomy): Eukaryota > Metazoa > Chordata > Mammalia > Cingulata > Dasypodidae > Dasypus > Dasypus novemcinctus. Next base: position 80,989,192 of record NC_080691.1, on the reverse strand, counting down.
TGGGCCAGCAGCCATTGGTTAAATACTGGTCTAAAGAGTCCCAGCGGCCTCTGGCTGGAGCTGGACTGGGCCAGCAGCCATCAGTTAAATACTGGTCTAAAGAGTCTCCCAGTGGCTTCTGGCTGGAGTTGGACCAGGCCTGTGCCCAGAACCAGGCCTCGGGTTCCTCATCCGCCCACACTGGCCCTGGGCAGGGGGGTGTGGGCCCTGTTTGCCCCCGTGGCTGGGTCAGGAAGGGCAGGGGGGGCGCCTGGGGCCCTGCCCACTACCTTCGACGGGCTGGAGGATGACACGGGAGTGGTCGTAGGCGATGACGTTGGCGTAGCGGTTCTTGGGCTTGTTGACCTCCAGGTTGGAGTGCTCCCAGGTGAACTGCTGCCCTGGGTCGATGGACTGCGGGGGGGGCGGCAGGGGTCAGGGTGGGGGTGGGCGGCGGGCCGGGCCAGGCCGGGCTGGGGCGGGGGCGGGCGGCTCACCTCGTACTCCTGGGACAGCTTGAGGCTGTCGTTGGCTTTGAGGCGCTCCGTGTGCTCGGCCATGTCAGCGATGGGGATGGGCGGGTGGCTGAGCATGCCTGGGGGAGGAGGAGGCCCCGCCTGTCACTCAGGGGCGGGGGTGGGACGGGGCGTGCTCTGCCGTGTGAGTCCCCGACCACTGCGGTTAGAAGGGGGTGTCGGTGGGGCAGGGGCGCGGGCGCCGTGTCTGAAGGTGGAGGGAAGGCGGCTGTTGCTTCGGGGCCGAGCCCAGCACCCCCGGGTGGGGGAAGGGGTCGGCCCGGCTCCCAGGTGCCTGCCCATCCTGGGGTCCCCACGCCCCCCGCCCCGACAGACTCAAGCTCCCAGCTCTTCGTGGCGAGAAGCAGGTGGGTGGTGCGGACACGGAAGCAGCAGGTGCAGCCCCGGAGCGCCCCCAAAATTCCCACGGGGTCGTCCCTGGGCAGGGGGCGGGGGGCTGCCACCCCTTTCTGTCCTTCTGGAGTCAGTAGGACTTCCAGAAAAGCCTTCCTGCTGGAGTGGATGGAGCGGGGGATGGGGACACAGGGAGGCGCGCGCGTTCCGGGGAGGCTTGAGCTCGCTTGGGGGGCCCCCACTGTCCACCCCTCAACTCACGAGGGGCGGGAGGAGATCGAGTGAGTTTCTCCCCGTCCCCCCCACTTTGGGCCTTTTGTTTGTTGATCCTTATTCTTCAGAGCCCCCCCGGGGGGGGGGTGCTGGGATGGGGGTGGGACCTGTCCCCTAACAGAGGCCGACATGGGTGGGCATGGCAGGGCTGCTGGCGCGACTGGCTGAAGCCCCTCAGACCCCCGCCGCTCCCCAGGAGCCCACCCCTGAGGGGGCCCCAGGCCGCGGCCCCCCGCAGGCACACCTTGCCCAGGGCCCTGCCCGCGGTCACGCACGCCCCGGACCTCAATGGCCCGGCGGCCTCCTCCCCCCGCTCCCCGGAATTCGGGGTGCCCCGGAATGGAAACAAAGGGGGGGGGTGCGCGAAAGGAAGCCAAGAACAGAGAGACACAGGAACTAACTTTCCAAGTGAAACCCCGGCTCCCTGAGGGGGCTGTTGAGGCCTGAATCTGCAGAAACAGCAAACAATAAACAAATGAAAACATGCGGGGGTGGGGTCCCCTCTCCCCCGCCCCGCGCCGGGCGCAAGCGGAAGTCGCGATGGGCAGGGAGAGGAGGAGGGACGCCGTACCCCGGGCTGGCTCCTGGTCCTAAGACGCCACCCTGGGAAGACCCCAAGTTTTAGGCTCCTCTGCGAGTGTGTCCCCCCCACCCCAGACCGGCCTGGCCTCGGGGCCCCCGCTGGGATTAGCACAGGGGATTTGGGGGAAGCAGGATGGTGAGGGAGAAACTGGGGTACGGGGAGAGGACATACGGGCCCATGCTATGAGCTTTGATGGGGACAGCAGCCATCAGTTAAATAGATGTATCTGAAACCTTTATCTGGCTGGAAACAGAAGTGACATGAGCCAGTCCAGACACAGAAAAGAGAAGGAGAAGCATTAGGAATAGCATGTGAGGCCGTGCATGAACCCTTAAGGAGGCTGCAGCCATCAGTTAAATACACATTTAAAATCCTGCTTTGGATAAAACTGAACCGACATGAGTCAGGTCAGAGCTAGAGTAGGAAAGGTAGTAGGTTAGAGATGACAACGTAAAGGCAGGTGTGAGCCCTCGAAAACTGCAGCCATCAGTTAAATACACATTTAAAATCCTCCTTTAGGAATACATTAGAGGTGACAACCTAAAGCCATGCATGAGCCCTCAAGGACTGTTAAACACGCATCAGTTAAACACACATTTAGAATCCTCTTTTGGATAAGAACAGAACTGACACGGGCCGGTCCAGAGACAGGAAGGATGAGGGGACTACATTAAGACAGGCATTTGAGGACAGGCATGAGCCCATGAGAAGGACTGCAGCCGTCAGTTAAATACACATGCTCACAATCCTCGTTTGGATGGAAAGAGAACCGACACAAGCCAGTTCAGAGATAGGAGGTGGTGACCAGGATGGAGGTGGAGGAGCCCACGGAACCGGGCTGTGAGCCCATAAGGAGAACAGCAGCCATCAGTTAAATAGAAAATTCCTTATTTGGTGAGAGTCAGCTGGTGTGAGACCGTGAGAAAGGAGGAGCTGGGGCAGCCCAGAGATCAAGGACAACACCGTGGTGGAGTTCTTCCACCAGGCAAGGAAGGTGACCTGAGCTGAATCCTGCTGGGGACATGGTGGGGGTTGCTTCTGCTTCTTGCTAGGGGCAGCTGTCAAGGGACTGCGGAACACGGCCAAGGAAAAACCTCAACACCCACCCCCACGTGGCCTGCAGGCTACATATTTACGGAGGCACAAGTCTTTCTGCCCGGAGAAATGAGGTATTATTCTGTTTTGTTTTTTTCTTAGATGCCCTTTAAGCTCCCCAAGAGGGCAGGAACCACCAGTTAAATGCAACTCAAAAAAAACAAAAACAAAAAACCTCGCTTAGTTGCAGGAAGAACCAACCCACTAGCGCGCTGAGCCCGGGTTTACCTGCAGTGGGAGCCATTTGGGAACCAAGGATTTGACCGCAGTGGGCACGATTCACTGGGGGGCAGTGGCGGGGGGCTCCCTGTTCCCCAGAGCCACCTCCCCCGCTGGGTGTGCCCCAGGGAGCCAGGGTTCAGCGTGTACCTGGCGTCTGGAAGTTGATGCGCCTCATCTCCACGGGGTCCTTTGGATGGTGGGGGGCCAGGTCGGCATTGTTCAGGAGGCATTTGGTGCGGGGTTCCGAATCCTTGCGTTTACTTTGTGGGGGGCGGCGGGGCGGGGGGGGGGCAAGCAGGAGAGGCCGGTGAGCACCGGTGAGAGCCGGCCACTGAGCCACCTGCAGGGCAGCCCCCGGGGGCCCAGTCCCCCCGCCCCGGCCTTAGCCTCCGGTGGGCAGGACCGCTCTCACCTGTCGGGTTTGCTGTTCCGGAAAGCGGGCACCAAGGGAACAGAGGGGAGAGCAGAGAGATGAGGGCACGCGGGCCGCGCAGGGCCTGCCCCTGCTTTCCTTAACCTCCTTGAAGAACGGGGCTCGCCCTTCCTGGGGGTCCCCCCAGCTCCAGCACCGCCCCCCCCAGCTGGGACAAGTCCCATGGGCCCCTGTAAATTTCATCCTCGTCCAAATGGGGCAGCGGTGGCTTCTGCCCTCCAGTGCTTCCCTCTGGGACACCCCAGGATCCTCCCGAGTGGGGTGTGGGGTTCACAGGAGGAGTCGAGCCGCTGGATGGTTCAAGCCCTCCAGCGCCACCCAATCCCCGGCCGTGTGACCGACTGAGGGGCTTAGCCGCCTGGGTGGGCCTCGGTTTCCCCAGCTGTACCCCGGGGGCTTCGGGGCCCATCCTGGGATGGCCCTCGCCAGAACCATCTCGCCCACGCCCGGGAAGCTGTCCCTGCCGCTGGGGGGTGGCGGGGGGCCTCACTTCTTGTACAGCAGGATGGCGATGACGATGCAGATGATGAAGACGACGGCCAGCACGGGCCCGATCACCCAGATGAGCCCCTCCTCGCCATCCACGATGGGCTGCGGGTCGGGGTTGTCCAGCTGGAAGGGGTCTGAGAAGGGGCTGGCCGCGAACGTCTGCAGGGACAGGGGCCTCCATCCGTGCCCGCTCTCCTCGGACCCAAACCTTCAGACCTTTGTCCAGGCTGTTCTGGCTGCCTGGGAGGCCATTCTTTGGCAAACTCCTATTCATCCCTCAAAGCCCTAGCTCCCAAGTCCCTTCCTCCAAAAAGCCTTCCCCTTGGGATTCCTCCAGCCTCCAATTCGCCCCGTCTCTGCCTGGCTCTGGATCTGGTTCGGCCTGAGAGTGGGTGCCACGGGGAACTTACGGGCTCGCTCTTCTGTAACACGGCCAGCACGAAGAGGACGTATCGGTGGCCGGGCTCCAGGCCCCGGTTGTCGAAGCCCCCGTACTGCTTCTGGTCACCGGGGTGGAAGGTCGCCGGCAGCACCGAGAAGCGAGCCGCGATGTAGGGCCGCGGCACCTCCAGCTGGCGCGAGTGCCGCAGGCTCCGCCTCTGCAGCCGGGAGATGTCCTGGATGAGCTGGGGGAACAGAGGGACGGGCAGCTCAGAGTCTGGCAGGGAGCGACCGGCCCCACAGGAAGCCGGCACTCCATCGGGCCCCGTGAGTTGAGCCCCGGGCCCTTACCTCCTCCAGGTCCATGTCCTCGGGGCTGCCCAGGGGGTTCAGGAACTGGCCGCCCCGAGATCTGTGCAGGGGCACCATCACGATAAAGTAGCTCCTGTTGAGACACGGGGCAGAGGGAGAGAGGGGCTGCTCGGGGGCATGACCGAGGGGGCCGCCGGGGAGCCCTCCCTCCCTGAGTCTTCCCTTCTGCTCTCCATGCTATACCCCAACTACGAATGACCACGATTCCTGGTTCAAGCCTCCAGGCCTTTGACAACAAACGCAGGGAAGTTTTCTCAAAAGGAATTCCTAAGACGTAACTTCACTAAATACATCAGTGATAACCTCAACTCTGCCTACAAAGCCCGTCCCAGGCATTTCTACTCGACAAACTCCTACACATCCTCCAAAGCCCCAGCTCCAGTGCCCACATATTCCTCTAGGTCTTAATTCTTCTCTGCCTCCTCTCCTCAATGGGTGACCCTGGACCTGGGCCACACCTATGTTTGGGGAGCAGACATAGGACCACTTTCGGTGACAACAACTCGTTGTCACGACCGTCACGCAAGTCGGGGCTAGCGTGATCCCCATTCTATACAGGTGGGGGAACTGAGGCACAGAGAGGTGAGGTGGCTTGTCCCGGTCGCCAAGCTGGCTAGCGCAGGTGTTTCTAGGGTTGGGGAGAGGGGGAGACTGGTGGGGGGGTCAGGCGTACTGGACGGGCACGGGACTCTGGCCGTCGGGCAGGTACACCATGATGAAGCCATCGGCGTCGGGCTTGGGGGCCACGCTGGGCTTGCCGCTGAGCAGGTTGAAGGCGGTCCAGGCGGTGACCGTCTGCTGGAGGCCGCCCAGGCTGCTGCCGCGGTTGGTCAGCACGAAGTTGTAGAAGGTGTTGGGCTTGAGGTGCGTGATGAGCCTCTTGGTGGTGCGGCCATCCACGTCCAGCGTCAGCCCGTTGTACTGGATCTGCGGGCCAGGCGGCTGAGAGGGGCCTGGGCCTGGCCCTGGGCTGAGCCCCGCCCTGGCTGAGCCCGCTAGCTGAGCCCAGATCCCGGCTGAGCCCCAACCCCGGCTGAGCCCTGATCCCGGCTGAGCCCCGGTCCCTGGCTGAGCCCTGATCCTGGCTGCCCCCTCAGCTGAGCCATGGCCCTGGCTGAGCCCCAATCCCGGCTGAGCCCCGATCCCAGCTGAGCCATGGCCCTGGCTGAGCCCCGATCCCAGCTGAGCCCCGATCCCAGCTGAGCCCCAGCCCTGGCTGAGCCCCGATCCCAGCTGAGCTCCCCCAGCTGAGCCCTGGCCCCGGCTGAGCCCCGATCCCAGCTGAGCCCCAGCCCCAGCTGAACCCTGATCCAAGCTGAGCCCGGCCCCGGCTAAGCCCCGATCCCGGCTTGAGCCCCGATCCCAGCTGAGCCCGGCCCCGGCTGAGCCCCAATCCCGGCTGAGCTCCAGCCCCGGCTGAGCCCTGATCCCAGCTGAGCCTTGGCTCCAACTGAGCCCTGATCCTAGCCAAACTGCCACTCTGGTTAAGCCTCAACTCTGACTGAGCTCTGAAACTGGGCAGAGGGCTGATCCCAGGCTAAGCCTGAATCCAAACTCAGCCCAACCCTGACTGAGCCCCGAACCTATGTGAATCCCAACCCTGGCTAAGTCCCATTCCTAGGCAGAGTACCAATCCCAGACTGAACCTGAATCCTATCTCAGCCCCAACCCTGACTGAGCCCTGATCCTAGGTGAATCCCAAGCCTGGCTAAGTCCCATCTTCAGGCTGAGCCCCAACCCCAGGCTGAGCCTCCATCCTAGCCGATGCCAATTCTGACTGAGCCAATCACAGACACAGTCCCAAACCCAGTTGAGTCCAACTCCAGACTGAGCCTCAATCCCAGCTCAGCCCCAACGCTGACTGAGCCCTGATTGTAGGTAAATCCCAACCCTGACTAAGTCCCATCCCCAGGTGGAGTCCCAACCCCAGATTGAGCCTCAATCTTAGCTCAGCCCCAATCCTAACTGAGCCCTATTCTCAGCTGAATTCCAGCCTTGGCTGAATCTCAGTCTCACACTGAGGCCAGACCCCACATTGAGCCCAACCCCAGGCTGAGCCTCAATCTTAGCTGAACCCAATCCTGACTGAGTCAATCTCAGACATGGCCCCAAACCCAGCTGAGTCCCAACTCCAGACTGAGCCTCAATCCCAGCTCAGCCCTAACCCTGATTAAGCCAATCCCAGACTTGGCCCTGACTCAAGTTGAGTCCCAATCTCAGAATGAACCACAATCTCATCTCAGCGTCAATCTGGGCTTAGCTCCAACCCTAACTGAGCCCTGATCTGAGCTGAATCCTAGACCCAGACTGAGTCCTGAACCCAGACTGAGCCTCAATCCCAGCTGGCCCCAACACTGACTGAGCCAATCCTAGACTCAGTTGAGCCCTAACTCCAGAATGAGCCTCAATCCCATCTGAGCCTCAACCCTACCTCAGCCCCAAATGTGACTGAGCCCTGATCCTAGGTGAATCCCAACCCTGGCTAAGTCCCATCCCCAAGAAGAGTCCCAACCCCAGACTGAGTCTCAATCCTAGCTCAGCGCCAACCCTGACTGAGTCAATCTCAGACACGGTCCCAAATCCAGTTGAGTCCCAACTCCAGATGGAGCCTCAATCCCAGCTCAGCCCCAACCCTGACTGAGCCCTGTTCCCAACTGAATTCCAGCCTTGGCTGAGTCCCAGCCCCACACTGAGCCCAACCCAAGGCTGAGCCTCGCTCCCAGCTGAGCCTCAACCCTGACTGAGCCAATCCCAGACTCAGTCCCAAATCCAGTTGAGCCCCAACTCCAGACTGAGCCTCAATCCCATCTGAGCCTCAATCCTAGCTTAGCTCCAACCCTACTGAGCCCTGATCCCAGTTGAATCCCAGTCCCAGACTGAGCCCCAATCCCAGACAAACCACCACTCTGGTTAAGTCCCAACTCTGGCTGAGCTCTGAAACTGGGCAGAGGGCTGATCCCAGGTGAATCCCAACCCTGGATAAGTCCCACCCTCAGGCCAAGTCCCAACCCTAGACTGAGCCTCAATCCTAACTCAGCCCCAACCCTGACTGAGCCCTGATCCCAGCTGAATTCCAGCTTTGGTTGAGTCCCAGCCCCACACTGAGCCCAACCCAAGGCTGAACCTCAATCCTAGGCAAGCCCAACCCTGACTGAGTCAATCCCAGACATGGTCCCAAACCCAGTTGAGTGCCAACTCCAGACTGAGCCTCAATTCCAACTCAGCCCTAACCCTGACTAAGCCAATCCCAGACTTGACCCTGACCCAAGTTGAGTCCCAATCTCAGACTGAACCGTTACCTTATCTCAGTCTCAATCCAAGCTTAGCTCCAACCCTTATCCCAGCTGAATTCCAGACCCAGACTGAAACCTGACCCCACACTAAGCCTCAATCCCAGCTGGCCCCAACCAACCCCAACTGAGCCAATCCCAGACTCAGTCCCAAATCCAGTTGAGCCCCAAATCCAGACTGAGCCTCAATCCCATCTGAGCCTCAATCCTAGTTTAGCTCCAACCCTAACTGAGTCCTGATCCCAGCTGAATCCCAGTCCCAGACTGAGCCTCAATCCCATCTGAACCCCGACTTCAGATCAGCTTCAACCCCAGCAGAATCCAGATCCCAACCGAGCCTTCACCCTGGTTGAACCCCAGCCCCGACGGAGCCCCACTCCTGGCCGCCGAAGCCCCTGGCCCCGTCCGCCCTGCCCGCACCTTGTAGGGCGTGGGTGAGTTGTAGTTGTCGGGGAACTCCCAGCTCAGCAGGACCGACGTCTTCATGATCATCTTCACCTTAAAGTTCTTGGGTGAGACTGCGGCGGGCAGCGGCCGAGCGGGGAGAGAGCAGAGGAGAGGCCGGGTGAGGGCCGGGGCCAGGCGGGGCGGGGGGCGGCCCAGGTGCTCCCTGGGGACCTCTGCGCCGGCGCCCGTGGCCTTCCTACCTGGCCCTGTCCCGGCCCTGCCTGCCCTGTCCCCAAGTCCCTGCCGCTGGAGACGGCCGCGGGGTGGGGGGCTGCGGAGAGAAGGGGGAGGAGGGGGACGGAGAGTGGGGACGGGGTGGGGTGGAGGGGGCGGTGGCGCCACCGAGGCACGTCCCACCTTTGCCAAAACGCCGGCGCCGGGGGGTCCGGGCTCGCCTGGAGCGTTCCAGAAGGAGAAAAGCGGCCACTTACCTGGGCGGGGGAGAGGGAGGGGACTGGGGCGGGGGCGGGCGCAGGGCCCGGTCCGTCTTGGGTGCGGGCGATGCCGCGCGCCTACCTTGGTCCCGCAGGAAAGTCCGGTAGCGGACCGGGGGGCTGTAGGGGCCGGGGCCGTGGCGCGTGTGGGCTCGCACTTGGAGATCGTAGGCTGTGTCGGGCCGCAGGCCCCGCAGCGTGAGCGCGTTCTCGGCGCCGGGCTCGGGCGCCGCGGCCAGCTCGGTCTCTCGGGGGGGGCCGGGGGCGCCGGCCTCCCGCACGGCCACCGTGTACTTGACGATGGCGCCGTTGCGCTCGGCGGGCACAGGGGGCAGCCAGCGGAGCAGGACGGTGCCGGCCGAGGCATTGCCGGCCGCCTCGAGGATCTGCGGGTGGCCGCGCGGCGCGTCCTCCGGCAGGGTCAGGACCTCGGCCGCCTCCTCGCCCAGGCCGCCGCGGCTGCGGGCCGCCAGCCGGAAGACGTACGTGGCGCCCTTGTGCACGCCCGTCGCCGTGTAGTGGTCCTCGGAGGGCGGGAACTCCAGCGTGGCCAGGGGCGCCGCGTCCTCGCGGCCGAACCGCAGGCGGTAGCCCAGCACCTGGTCCTCGGGGGCGCTGGCCGGGGGCTCCCAGCGCGCCAGCAGGCTGCCCTCGGGGGTCTGCTGCACCGACAGGGCGGGGCGGCCCAGCACTGCGGGGACATGGGGCGGGCGTCAACGGGGGGAGGCTCGGGGGGGCGTCGCTGGGGGGGACCGAGGGGAACAGTGTTCCGGGGAAGAGGGAACGGCACGTGCAAAGGCCCTGAGGTCGGGCTGCGCCGAAGGAGCCTCGCGGCAGCCCCTTCCTGTTTAACTCCTTTCCTTGTCTAACTGCTCCTCGCCTGAGCAGGCCGGAGCTCTGCCGGATGGAACCCTGCGGCTCGTGCGGGTTCTGGGGTCACCCCGAAACCAACCCGGGCTTCTAGGCCAGGACCGCTGGGGACGCCCAGGGTGGGGGGAGGGGGTGTCCTGCTTGGCAAATGCCGCTCTGACGCAACGCCCCCGAGAGGAGGAGGGTGCCGTGCCGGGCGGCGGGAGAAAGAGAGACCACGGGTGGCTGCCTGGAGGCAGCGGCGCTGGGGTTGGACAGCGGGATGGGCCGTGTCCACCTGGGAGGCCTTGACCGTCGGGCAAGTGGGCAGAGGGGGGACTGCGGACGGAGGCCGTGGCGGCGGGAGGGTTTGGCTGTCCCTCGAGCACGCCTGCTCTCCTTCCCTCCCATCCCCACACCGGCCTCTTTCTCTTGGTTCAATGTTCCGGGGAGAGAAAGCGCCCCCTTGAAGACCAACGGGAGGGGTCTGGAGGGGCCAGGAGGGGAAACTGAGGCAGGGCCGCCCATCAAGGTGGCCCCCAGGCACATCGGCCCGAAAGGACAACTGGGGCGGGGGGGACGGGGGGAAGCACCTGCACGAGGCAGAGCCAAGCCCCAAAGGGCGGGAAGGGCGGCGCGGGGCCACCCACCCGCTCCCACCGCCCCCCCCCCCCCCGGCCTACCTGCTCCCTTCGTCACCACCACCTTGGGCTTGCTCCGGGTGCCGTCGCCCTTCATGGTGTAGGCGGCCACCGTGATGGAGTACGCGGTCTCGGGCTGCAGGTTGGCGATGACCATCTCCTGCGGGCGGGGCGGCGGGTCAGCGCGGGGGCGGCGGGGCGGACGCACAGGCTCACGCGCAGTCAGCAGCACACGGCCCCCCGGGGTCCCCGCCTCGTGGCCAGGCCCCCGCGCCCCCTGGCCCTCTGCCCTCCGTGCCCCCCGCGGGCCTCCTCCCCGTTCCTCCGAAACGCCGGGCTGGTCCTGCCTCAGGGCCTTTGCACGTGCCACATGCCGGCCTCTGCACCCATGGGAGCCCCCAAGGGGCCGTGGGCTGGCTCGGGGCGGGGGGGGGGTCTGACCGTCCGCCTCGCAAACCCGGGCAGCGGGTTCCGAAACACCCCGCCGTCATCAGAACGAAGTGACGGGTTTACGCTCAAATGAGTTCTGTTAAAGACGGAGGAGACAGCTACCCCGATCGGTTTAAGGAGCTCACACCGGCCGCTGCTCTGGCGGCTCGTTGCGTCTGCCGTTATCTGGGGGGCGGCATTGCTCTACCCGGCCACGCCTCGGTCACTCAAAACCGACGGCCGGGGGTACGTTTACACCAGAGCAAGGGGCACGGCTGGAAATGGGCGCCCGGCATTTCTATCCTGCCCCGGCCACTTTGGAGCCGCACGTGCACCTGCATCTCGTGACCCGCTGGGGGGGCGGGCCCGGGGCGCCCAAGCTTCTGCTACGCCCCAGCGTCTGGGGCAGGACCGGGCCGTTAGGAGGCACTCTGTAAACGCCCGCCGGCCCACCCGACATTCAACATGCGTGCCCCCGACGCGCACACCGAGTGGGGCCGCGGGCGCCCTGGCACGGTCACACCACGTACGTGCACACATCCACAAAGTCCAACATGCCCGGGAGCTCGGGGAGGGGGGGTGCGGGAGAGGAGCAGGAGGAGGGGGCGCCGACGGGGTCTCCCACCCCTGAGCCTGGCGCTCAGGCCCTTCTGGGGCCTCGGCGCTGGGGGGCGCTGAGCTGGAGTGACTCCAGGCTCGTTTGAGGGGCCGAGGGCGGCCCAGAGAGGGGCAGAGACTTGCCCTGAGAGGCACAGCGAGCCTGGGGGGAGGGGGTCTCCTGTGAAAGCCGTGAGGGGTGACTGGCCGTGGTGGGGTGCCGGGGGCAGCCCATGCCGCCCCTGGGAGCGCTTGGCTCTCTCAGTGCTCGTGGGCTATAACAGAGGGGCGCCTGAGCCAGCGAGAGAACTTTCTAGGCCAGGCAGGGTGGAAAGGGCGGCTGAGTTCTGAGCTGCCGCTAGCTGTTCCCGCTGGGGAGGGAGGGGAGGGACACCTGGGGAGGGCAGGTATTCCAGGTGTGCGTGGAGGGGGAGGGGTAGAGAGGCAAGGCTGCGGGGGAGGGGAGCCAGGGGGCGCCTGTGGGAATCGGGACTGCAGGTGGGCGGGGCCTGGGGGGATCCCTGGGGCGGGGGGAACCTCTAACCTGCGCCCCCCGTGGCGAGAACATCCCGGAATCGGGACTGCAGGTGGGCGGGGCCTGGGGGGGGACACGGGGGGAGGGGGGGCTGGGGGACCCTGGGGGGGAGACCTCTAACCTGCGCCCCCCCGTGGCGAGAACATCCCGTTCGCCGATGGGGAGGCAGGCCCAGGGGCGGGAGAGCCGGGGTCTGGGGTGCGGGGAGGACTGGGGGGGGCGGCACGGCACGGCCCGCGGGGGCAGCACAGCAGAGGGGGCGCTACTCACGTATTCGGCCGTGTCGTCCGTCTCCCACTGAGGCGGGAGGAGGCGGCGGGGGAGAGAGGAGGGAGGTGAGCGGGGCGGCGGCAGAGAAGCGGGGGCGCGGGGGGGGGGGGTCCCGGGGCGCCCGCCCCCCCCGGCCCCGGGGCGCACCTGGGCGTCGGCCAGCATCACGTCCTTGATGCGCGGCGGCCCGCGCGCCTCGGCGCCGTCCATGCGCACGTAGTGGACCTGGTAGCCGCGGATCTGGCCGTGCTGGCGGCCGGGCGCGGGCGAGCGCCACAGCACGCGGATGGCCGTGGCGTTGAGCGCCTCCGCCTCCACCTTCCGCGGGGGCGCGCTGGGCACTGGCGGGCAGGGCGGGGCCGGTTACCCGGGGGGAGGGGGTGTGGGTGCCAGGGTGCCGCCGCTGTGCCGGCACACAAAAGGGAAACTGAGGCCGCCCGCCACCCCACCCCGCTTCTGGAGCCTGGGTCGTCTGCCCCCCCGGGACCCTGGGGTGGGAGCGTCCTAAGACCTTAACCCGCAGCGTCCCCGTCCATCCCTTTCGAGGCAGGCGCTCGTATTCCTGTTCCACAGATGGGGAAACTGAGGCCCGGAGAGCCGACGCCACAATCGCCCAGGGCGAGGGGACCTGGCGGTCCCACGCCATGTCCCTAAGGCCCCGGGCAGGCAGGCCCACCGGGAGCCCCCGCCCCCCCTGCCTCATTTCTCCCTGGGGTGGTCCTAAACGAAGGCTGCGCTGGAACTTTCCGGGCTGACGGCTCGGGGAGCACACCGGGCTTTGGGGACCGAGGAGCCACGGCTTCACCGGGAGCCTCCGCTGCCGGCCTCGGACCCCACGCCCGGGACCACCCACTCGACTCCGCAGCTTCGGACTTTCTAGCTGGCCGTTGGCCATGGGGGGAATGTTCTCGCCACAGTACCCCGCCAGGGCTACAAACCAGGGTCTCTAGCCCCCCGACAGCCGGTCGCTAATGGCACCAGCACACAGCTGGCAACGGACTTGCCAGGTACGAGGTCTCGAGAGAGGGCAAGGTCCCGTCCGGGGGGTCTAAATCCCAGGTTCCTGGGAGCTGACGGGGCCTCATTTTGTTGTAGGTATTACTGTTTCTTGTTTTCACGGTTTCCATCATTTTTTTTTCCTTAGGGGGTTCGGGGGATTGAATCCAGGACCTTGGACGTGGGAAGCAGGTGCTCAACCACCGAGCGCCATCGCTCCCCAATGAGAGCTGGTTTTATTGCTCGTTTGCTTTTAGGAGGTACCGGGGATCAAAGCTGGGACCTTGTACATGGGAAGCAGGTGCTCAACCACTGAGCTACATATGCCCCAACAAAAGTTGTTTTTCTCATTTGTTTGTTTTTAGGACATACTAAGGATTGAACCCGGGACCTCATACATGGGAAGCAGGTGTTCAACCACTGAGCTACATATGCCCCAGTAAAAGCTGTTTTTCTCGTTTGTTTGTTTTTAGGACATACTAGGGATTGAACCCGGGGCCTCATACATGGGCAGCGGGCGCTCAAGCACTGAGCTACACCCGCTCCCGTCCACTGCTATTTATTATTATTTTTGGCCTGAAATGCGGGGCTGCTAGTTTCCACTTGTAGGCTTGAGGCTCAGGAGAAGAATGCTTCCAAGCCCAGGTGTCCCAGAAGGTCTAGAACCATAAATTCCAGGTTCAAGGAATTTTAAGACCAAGGGGTACCAGTAAGACCCCGTTTCCTGCACACCTACTGTGTGTCGGCTACCGGGCCAAGAGCTTTAGAGAAAACAACGCCCGGGATTTCTCGGGGAGGCTGCTTTCCCGGCGTCATGTCCCCCTATGGGGCTGGCTGCGCCCGCTGACCACCGGCCCCGTCTCCCAGCGAAGGCAGGCTCCAAAGCGGGGACCCTGGGGCCGGGGCCCGCGGGGGGGACCCCGGGGCCGGTGCTCACCGTCCTCGTCGGTGCTGACGACCACGGGCGAGCTCTCGGGCCCCGGCCCCACCTCTGTGTGCGCGGCCACGGTGACGCGGTACTTGGTCCACTTCTCGAGGGCCTCCAGCAGTATCTGAGTGGCGGTCGGGGGTATGCCGTCCACCTCCTGCGGGTCCCGGTCGTCCGAGCCCAGCGGTCGGTAGCGGACGCTGTAGCCCACCAGGGCCCCGTTGTGCGTTTCTGGCGGCGGCGGGCGCCAACTTACCAAAATGGCCGTGGAGCGGGTGCTGACGCATTTAACGTCTTGAGGGGGGGCGGACGGTTCTATTGGGGGGGGGAGAGCGTGGGGGGAGGGAGGCGGGATGGGCGGGGGAGGGGGCGGGGAAACAAAAGATGGGAAAGAGAAAATAAAAAAGAAGATGATAACAAACAAAACAGAACCAAACCAAAAGAGAAGTCGAACCCAAAAGAAGTGGGCGGCAACGAAAAGTGAGATGGGCGGGCGGGCGGGGAGGGGGGCCGGGAGGGCTGGCCAAGAACGCTGCGCTCACCACCCGGGGCGGCACCTGCCGGGCGCACAGTAGGGCTCGGGCAGAGGGCAGCCACGGTCCCCACGGGGCACATAGCTGCTGCGGGCCTGGCCCCGTGACTGGGGGAAAAGCATCGTGAGAGCCCACTTAATAGGCACCTACTAGGTGCCAGGCTCTGTGATGAGGGCCTCAAAAGCAACAGTCAATGCACCTGTTTGCTCGACCCCTACTATGCACAAGGCATCGTGCCAGAGGAATACAGTAAGAGCCACGGCGACTAGTCGCCCACGATGTGCCACTATTCCAAGGAGAAATAACAGTAAAGCACCTTAGGTGCTGAATACCTACTGTGTGCCAGTGTCAGAGCAATAAGAGCCCATTTATCTGGCACCTACTAGGTGCCAGGCACACCACCAAGAGCCTCATAGAATAACAGTAAACATACTTATTTACTGAACACCTACTGTGTGCTAGGCACTGGGCAGGGGAAAGGCAATAAAAGTCCCATTTACTGGGTACCTACTATGTGCCAGGCACCTGCCAAGGGGCTTCACAGTATAAGTAGAAGTATGTGTTGACTACCTACTGTGTGCCAGTGTCAAAGCAATAAAAGCCCATTTATCAGGCACCTACTAGGTGCCAGGCACACCACCAAGTGCCTCACAGAATAACAGTAAACATACTTATTTATTGAGCACTTAGTGTGTGCCAGGGGAAAAGCAATAAAAGCCCTATATACTGGGTACCTACTATGTGCCAGGTACCTGCCAAGGGCTTCACGGTATAACAGTAGAAATACTGGTTGACTACCGACTGTGTGCCAGTGTCAGAGCAATAAAAGTCCATTTATCAGGCTCCTACTATGTGCCAGGCACACCATCAAAAGCCTCACAGAGTAATAGTAAACATACTTATTTACTGAACACCTACTGTGTGCCAGACTCTTTGCCGGGGAAAGGCAATAAAGTCCCATTTATTGGGTACCTACTATGTGCCAGGCACTCGCCAAGGGCTTCATGGTATAGCAGTAGAAATATTTGTTCAATACCTACTATGTGCCAGTCCCAGCAATAAAAGCCCTATTTATCGGGTACCCACTGTATGCCAGGCACCTGCCAACGGCTTCAAAGAGTAACAATAAACATTTATTGACTGAACACTTACTATGTGCCAGGCACCGTGCCAGAAGAGCAATAAAAGCCCCATTTATTGGGCACTTACTGTATGCCAGGCATGGCACCAAGGGCTTCAGTGAATAAAAACAAAAGCTCCATTAACTGAGCACCTGCTGTATACCAGCTACTGTGCAAAGAGCTTTAGAGAAAATAACACCCAGATCTTGAGCACCTACTGTGTGCCAGTTAGGATGCCAAAGGCTTTATAGGACAATAATGAGTGCCTACTTATGGCACACCTACTATGCACCAGGGACTGTTAGAATAGAACACAGTCCATGGTTAGTGTCTGCTGTGTGCCACGATCTTGATAGATTATGGTTCTCCTCTTTTGAGCCCCTACTGTGCAGCCAGAACCACCCTAAGTCCACTACAGATGAATATAAGTTTCATTTACTGAGCACCTACTATGGACCCGGCATTTTACTAACCTTCTAAAGACTGAAAAACAGCGGTTGTCATTTATGCAGTACCTACTGTGTACTATGCACTGTGATAAGAACTTTATCAGGTAACAGGTAGTAAGGCCCCAATATTAAGCACCTACTATGTACTAGAAGCCATACCTTCTACAGTAAGTTAAAAGCGCTCGATTCTTAAGCACCCACTGGGTGTCAAGCACTGTGCTAAGGGGTTTATTAGATACCAGTAATACTCCCCACATATTAAGCACTTACTATGCACCAGGTACTATACTAAAAACCTTCTAGGTTAAATTACTATCTCGCTTAAGCACCTACTGTGCGCCAAACACTGTTTTAGGGGCTTTATCAGATAACGGCAATAGCCCCCATATATTAAGCACCTACTGTGGGCCAGGCACCGCCTTAAAGAGCTTATGTAAAAATAACAGTAGGTCTTACTTATTGAGCACCTAACTTTGTGTACACACCACGCTAGGGACTTTGCAGACTGACAGCAGTGTCCACCTGAGCACCTACTATGTGCCTAGTACCAGGCTAACCTCTTTATAGCAAGAGCCACTTATTGAGCACCTACTGTATGCCAGATACGGTGCCAAGGGCTACGCAAAATGGTATTCACAGCCCCCAGGTTTTGAACATCTGCTGTGCCTGGAACCGTCCAATCCTTTAGATTGAAAACTGCATTTACGGAGCACCTACAGCGTACCAGGTGCTGTACTAAGGGCTTTGTGGAATAACGACAGCCCCCACAGGGTAAGTGCCTACTGTGTGCTGAGCCCTGCACTAAGATCTTTGTGGAATAACAGCCACGGCCCCCACATACTAAGCACCTACTCTGTGCCTAGCAAGGCATTATGCACACTCCTGAGCAGCCCTGCATTCTGTGCACCTACTGTGCACCCAACGCCCACGCTCTTTACAGACAATGGGCCCCACTGCGCGTGAAGCACCATCCTCTGCGCTTCCCACGGACTGTGCCATTTAATTCCCATCAGCCCCGAGGGGTGGCTGGAGCCCGTCACCCCCCGCACCCCGGCCACAGGTGGGGAACCCCATCTCTAAGCCTGCCTCCCCCATTTTCTACAAGCTGGCTGCCTACCGAGCGGGTGGCAGGGCCTCTCTCCGGTGCTTTTTGAATCTCACCTCCCTCAACCCTTCCCACAAAACCCCCGAGGTGGGTCCCCGTGATGGGCGAGGCGCCTGAGGTGTGGGGGTGGCCGCAGGAGCCTGAGCCCAGGCTCGGTGGGTGGCCGTCACCGGCTCGAGCCCGCTGCGGGCGGCCGGCCACACTCCCCCAGCGGCTGGCGGCCTGGAGCCCATCTCCCCCTCGCCGCTGGCTTTGCTGCGCGTCCAGACGCAAGGACACCCCAAGCCGCCGGCAGGCGCTTACGGAGCCCCACGTCCGTGCGGAGGCCCGTGCGGGGCTGGGCGCGGGGCCAGAAACGCATCAGAATCCCCTGCCCTCAAAGACGCTGGCCTACCACGGACCCCAGCGGCTTGCTTCTGCTATTAATAGAATGACCCTCCCAGTCTCGCTTGGAGGAAAACACCAAGCACCCCTCAACTGGATCTAAATAGGCTCCTGGGGCCCCCTCCTCTATTTCTTGACCAGCCACCCCAACCAAAAGTGCCCAGGGAGGGGATCAGGCAGAAGCGGAACAACCAACCAAGGAATGAGCTGGAAGGAACGGACTTGCTGAGAAAGGGAGGGGGGGAGGAAAAAATAAATCCAAAACCATAATAAAACAAGAAACAGCGGTGATGGTGATGATGATGAGAAAAACCATAATAAAAGAAAGAAAGACGCCTTCCAGAAAATTCCCAGTCTGGTTACCTACCTTCCACTCTTCAACCGCTAACTTACAAGACTTTCTTACGAGGGAGGAGGGAACGGCGGGACGCTGCGCTACGAGGCCAGACCGAGCTCGTGGCGGGTCTCTGGACGCGGGCGGGCCCGGGAGGGCGGGACGGCGCCGGGAGAGACGCACGTCTGAGTGGTCTGGCCTCCACCTACCCTTGCGTTCAGTCTAAGGCACCCACAAGCCCACGCGGGACACGCCTGGCCCTGAGTCTCGTCTGCCGGCGCGCTGGGGCCCCACCCGTCTTGGGGTGGGAAGCGGGGAGGCCCCTTTTCTCCCCACTCCCTGTACTGGGCCGCCCCGGAGGGTCGCGTGGCCGGGCCGAAGCTGCTTTCCGGGCGGCCCTGGAAGGCCGCGTCCTTCACAATCCGGCCCAACCCGCGTGATGTTTTGGGGGGGGGGGTGTTGGGGGACCCCACAAGGCGTCCCGTGGCGGGGGAAGGCCCAGCACAGCGGCCGGGGGCTTCCGGAGGCCGGATCGGGGCTCGGGGTTGTCCGTGCCACCCAGAGCTGCTGGGCCGGCGCGGGGGCGGGCGGGGGCACGCCGGGTGGGCCGTCTTTGTGCGCCTGCTCGAGACCAGCGTGTACTCACCTTGGCGGCACCTCTGCCGGTCCCTCACGTGGCCTCCCGAGCCACGGGCCACCCTCACTGACTTCCTCTCACTCACAGACACGCCCGGATACCCCGGAGCCGGCGAGCGCGTGGCTGGGGGCGGGGGGGGGGGGAAGGGGGGCAGGGGTAGCGGGGGGGAGGGGAGGGATGGGGGGGCGAGCCGCGGCGGAGGCCCGGCCCGCGTTGACGTGGCCCTCACTGACCCTTTCGCTCTCTGTGCCGCGCCCGGGGCGGGGGGGGGCTCGGCGGCCTCGAAGCCGGAGCCGCTTTGGAGACAACGCAGGGCGGATGCGCCGCCGAGACCGAGAAGGGGGCGACGGCGGGGGTAGGTGGCGGAAGGAGAAATCATGAGGGGGCGACGTAGGCCGCCATTGAGAGGCCACGTCGGGCTCGGCCGAGCGGGCGGGAGGCGGTGGGGTGGGGGGCTGTGGGAGGGGGACGGAAGGGGCCTGCTCGGGCCCCGAGTGCCGAGGCCACGGCCGTGGGGGCGGGCCGGGTTCGGCCGCTTTGGGGGGGGGGTGCGGTGGGGAGCCACGGCGTGGCCCGGGGGCCACGTGGGCGGGCCGAATTGCCTGCAGCAGGGAAGCTGGGTGAGCGGGGCTGGACCCCCGGAGATCCCGAAGCCGAATCTGGGGCCCGAACGCCCACTGGCGCCTGCGCCGCCGCAGCCCGCCCACCCCGGAGTCGGCTCGGCCCCCACGTGGCCCAGGCCCTGCCGTGGCGTCCCGAGAGCCCCAGGGGGCCGTGTGGGACGCGGGGAGGGTCTGTTTGGTGTCCTTGGCTCGCACTCTCGAACGACAGGGGGCGGGCTCGGTTTCCAGCTTCACCGCGCCCCGCCCGAGTCACCAGGACGTGGGTGCCGCGTGGCTGCCCAGCCGCCCCCAGGCCCGGGGTGGGGGAGCGCGTAGGGTGCAGGGGGTGGGGGGTGCCCGGCCGCCTCTCCCCAACCAGGGGGGCACCGGCTGCTTCCTTGTCCCCGAGGCTCTGGCCGGGTCGCCGGCCCCCGTGGGAACCCCCCGGGCGCTGGTGGGGAAACCGAGGCGCGGCAGGGGCGTCCGCGGCGCCCCCCTGCCCCAGCGGTAGGCCGCGCCCCGGCGGCCCGTGCGGGAGCCGGGCTGAGGCCGGCGCGTCCCCCCCGCGGGCAGCGCGGCCCGGCGAGACACCTACTGGACTGCAGCGTGCGCTGCCGCACCACGGGCGTGTAGGCGCCCAGGCCCTGCGGGGAGCGCGCCGCCAGGCGGAAGGCGTACTCCGTGTGCGGCTTGAGCTCGTCCACCACGAAGGCCGTGGTCGGGTCGAAGGTCCGCCCCACCTGGGGGCGGGCGGGGGGCAGGGAGGGATGGAGGGAGGGGGAGAGGGCAGGACAGAGGGAAGGAAGGACAGAGAGATGGAGGGACGGAGGATAGAGGAACGGAGGGACGGAGGGACAGAGGATGGAGGGACAGAGGGACAGAGGGACGGAGGATGGAGGGACGGAGGATGGAGGGACGGAGGGACAGAGGGACAGAGGATGGAGGGAGGGGGAGAGGATTGGACAGAGGGAAGGAGGGACAGAGGGATGGAGGGACAGAGGGATGGAGAAAGGGACAGTGACAGATGGACGGAGGGACAAAGGAACAAAAGAACAGAGAGACGGGGGGATGGAGGGACAAAGGGATGGAGGGACAGAAAGGGACAGTGACAGATGGACAGAGAGACAGAAGGATGGAGAGACAGAGGGACAGGGACAGAGGAACAGAGAGAGAGTGGGATGGAGGGATGAAGCGACAGAGAGACGGAGGGACAGAGAAAGAGCGGGATGGAGGAACAGAAAGGGACAGTAACAGACAGATGGACAGAGGGATAGAGGATGGAGGGATGGAGAGAGAGTGGATTGAGGGACAGAGGGACAGAGAGTGGGACAGAGGAACGGAGGGACAGAGAGAGGGACCGAGGGACAGAGGAACAGGGACAGAGGAACGGAGGGATGGAAGGGCAAAGAAAGGGACAGAGTGACAGAGAGGGACAGAGAGACAGAGAGACGGAGAACAGATGGCAAGACAGAGGGAGGCAGGAGGAGCCGTGAGGAAGGGGAGAGAGAACCAGCAGGGAGCACAGGGCGCGGGGGGGGGGGGAAGGAGAGACGGGGACACGGAACACGGCAGGACGCAGGCCAGGGGGCAGTCAGCGAGCAGGACAGAGCGGGGAGGGGGACAGTGGGGGGGAGAGAAGGGGGGGAGCATGAGGGACGCCCCGCGCGCCGCCCCGCCTCCTTCCTGTCCCCCCGGGCCCCCTCCCCCCTCGCCCCCCCTCCCCCCCCCCCCCCGCCTCCCCCTCGCCCCCACCCAGTACCTCTCGGCCGTGGTCGCCCTCCCGGAACAGGAGCTCGTACTTGATGATGCTCTCCTGCCGCGGGGGGCTCCACGACAGCCCGATGCTCGTCTCCGACTTGGCCTCAGCACGGAAGTTCATGGGCTGGCCGGGCACTGCGGGTGGGGGGACAGGGGCAGGAATGAGGGGAGACGGGGCTTCCCACCCCAGGATGCCCTCGTTCCCCCTAAAAGACACACGCGGAGCGTGGCGCTCAGCCCTGCCCTGGAAGGACGCCTGGCATCCGGATGCTTCCAGATGCTTCCAGAATGTTCTCCCACTGCTCGTTTTCCTGGGTTCACACTATCGCCCTGCATCATCGGTTGTCCACCCCAATCTCCCCACCCTCAGTTCTCCCAGTGGGGGAAAAAATTCTTTTAATCCCTATGTCAAACCACGCCAGCGTCCCTCCACCTTCCAAATTAAGCCGTGGTGAAACTGGCGGGACGGTGTTTTAAAACACGAACCTCCGTCCTGTGTGGGCTCAGCAACCCCGGCGTTCTGATCACCCCATCCCTCCGCTCAGGAGGGCGCCTGAGCCTCTCTGGATTTTAGATTTCGCGAGGACCAGAAGCCCAGAGCGCCGAAATGCTGCTGCGCATCCCGCGGCCTGAGCTGTGTGGGAAGCCGGCCCTCCGCCTTAGTGCCGTGTACTCTATCGCTTATTATTTCTAAGCAACCGCCTGGTGTCTCCACTAGAGGCGACAGGCTGGCGTGCTCAAACGCAAACGCCGTCGGGGGTCAGGCAAGGAACTGCACCCTTTACTCGAACGCGATCTGATGGGACGCCCGATCGCCGCAGCCCCGAGGGGTCGCCGAACCTGACTTTTCAAGGGGAGTCGGGGTTTCGGGTCTTGTGGGACAACTCCCTGCTCTCAAACGCCCGCACGGAGATTCTTTCAGGGCAGGACGCATCAAACGGCCGCGCGGCTCGCGGGGCGAGGGACGGTCCCGCCGCCCCGGCTCTCACCTCCCTGCTGCGTCTTGACCTGGATGGGGTCCGAGAGGGGCCCGTCGCCCACCGAGGTGAAGGCCAGCACGCGCACGGTGTAGGTCTCGTCCTCCAGGAGGCTGCCCACGGTCGTGAGCAGGCTGTCGTCCACGTTGTGCTTCTGCCAGTTGCCGACGGGGTGCTCGGGCTCCATGGTGTAATAGACGCGGTAGCCGCGGATCAGCCCGTTGGGCTCCACCGGCTCCTCCCACTGGATGATCATGGTGGTGGAGCTCAGCATCCGGGCCTGCACGTTACGCGGCGCGCTGGCTGGGGCCTGCTCGCCGGTGCGGGTGACCACGGACTCGCTCGGGGGCCCCTGGCCGATGGAGTTGACGGCCGACACCCAGATCTCGTACTCGGAGTTGGGGCTCAGGCCGCCGATGCTGTAGCGCGTCGTGGTGATGTCCTCCTTGATCTGGTAGGGCCCGTCCTGGCTCTTGGATTTGTACTCGATGACGTAGTAGGACACGGGGTCGGGGTTGCCGGAGTCCCAGGTGATGGTGATGCTGGTGGCGGTGTTCTCGGTCACCACGGGGGTCCCGGGGGCTTTGGGGAGAGCTGTGGGCAGGAGGCGGGTCATAGGCTGGCCGCGCTGGGGGCGGGCCCCAAGGACTGTGTGGCCTTTGGTCACACTACTGCCCTCTCTGAGCCTTATACCCTCAGTGGCGATCATGGACATAATGACCCCTACCCTGTCATCTGGAGCAAGGGGTCACCAAGCTACGGCCCCCGGGCTGACGCCTGTCTTTGTAAATAAAGTTTTATTGGCAAGCAGCCAAGCTCGCTTATCGGAGGCGGCAGCTTTTGCGCTCTGACACCAGGAGCAAAGTCCTGGTGAGAGGTGTTAGATGGCCCATCAAGCCGAAAATATTCACTAAGGAAAAGAGTTACGCTTTTACGGAAATGTTGGCTGCTCCTGGTCTAGAGTTCTCTATGGCTCCCTCCTTCCCGGCTGCACAGGCCTCAGGTATGCTCCCACCTCACATCTGCTGTTCCACGGAAGCAGAACGCTCCTCTCCTGGACAGCCACGTGGCTGGCGCCCTCTCGAGCGCCATTCCTTCAGGCCTTTCTCACCAACCTGGCTGGGAGCACCCTCCCCAGCCCCGAGCCCTGAGATCGGCTGGTTTTCATGCTTATTCTCATTTTAGGCACGGCCGGGCCACAGAGACCCCACCTGAGAATTGTGACTTTCCTCCCACTTGTCCCAGGACCTCAGGCCCCAGAGCCCGCTGCCTCGGACACTTTATACAGCTCAAAAGCGGGCAGTGGCCAGCATTCCTCGGAAGGGGCCAGGCGGTAAATACTTTCAGCTTTGCAGCGAGACGGTCTCAGCAGTGGCTCTGCCGCCGCAGCGCAAGAGCAGTCGTAGACAAGACATAAACTGACGGCCGTGGCCGGGTGCCAATAAAACTTTATTTACAACCACAAGCGGAGGGCCGGATTGAGGCCCTGCTTGGAAGCACGAGAAGAGTCTGAATCTCGCCACCCCCCTGGGAGGCCCCTCTGTCCTCTTGTTCTCCTCTGAGCCTTTGCATGTGCTATTCCTCTGGCTAGAACACTGCTCCCTGTCCGCTTTGTCTGACTCACGCCCGTTCAACTTTGATTTTCCCAACTGGGGGCAATGCCTTGCCTGGGAAACGTTGGCTGATTTACCTTTCCCCGGAGGTGGGACCATCACTTGAACCTGAGCTGTGTCTCCACGTCCCCTACTGCTCCCCAATAGGTCTGTACTTTGGTACGGGCCGGGGCCTCCCGCCCGGAGCCGGGGGTGCCCCCCCCCCCCGCTCACATTTCACCGTGATCTGGGCCACGGCCTCGATGACACCCAGGCTGGACATGGCCACGCACGTGTAGTTGGCCGAGTCCTTGACGTCGGTGAGCTCCAGCACGTTCCGGCCCACGGGCATGTCGTCCTCGGGCGTCAGGTCCTCGGCCCCCTGCATCCACTTGACGTAGGGCATGGGCGAGCCCACGGCCACGCAGGTGATGTTCACGTTTCCACCTGGCATGATCTCGTGGCTCGTGGGCAGGATGGAGAACCGCGGGGCTACGCGGCGCACTGGGGAGGCGCGGGGCGGCCGGGGGAGGCGTGGAGGGGGGAGATGCACGGGGCGGGGGGGGGGGGGAGAAAAGAAAGACAAGCAGGAGGAGAGAGAGAAAGAAGGAAAAAAGGAAAAAAAAAAAGTGGAAAACCATTTAAACAGGGCTGTTTCCTTCTCCCCGGGTGATTTTCTTTTTTTTTTTTTTTTTCCAAACAAAAAGAAAAACGGAACGGAACAGAACCAAATTAAGAAACCAAAGGCCAACGCAAAGAAACCAAAACTTCAAAGGAAGGTACTTCACAAACAAGAGAGAGAGAGATACCGATATATAATAGAGAAACATGAAGCATTATTTCATAGCAACAGGGGCTGGAGACCAGACGGGCTGGTCCCAGCACAGGGACGGACACAAAAATTTATCAGCCGTTTCTCATCTTTGGTGACGGACGTGGCTTTAAGGTGGCGCCCACCCCCCCTAACGCCCACCCGCTCCGGAGTGGGGGGCAGCCACTTCCGGAAGGTTGCGGAAGGTTCCGGAAGCCGGGCGGGGGGGGCGGTTCTGGAAGGGTCTGGCTTCCACTCTTCCCTGTTTCTATGGTGATGAGAGTTGGACCCAGGAGGTGGACGGGGCTCTGGAAACCCGGCCCCCTGACCCAGTCCCCTCTCAGCGGTCGTCCCCGTGGCCCCCCGACTTCCCCCGGGGCCCTCGAGGAAAAAGATGAGAAACACTAATGAAATTTTTGTGGGGTTTTTTTTGGGGGTGTAGAAACCCTTCTAAAAGCTTCTGTCGGATCTGACAAGTTTCCATCGATAAATGCAGCTCTCCGAGTCACAAACACCATGCAAAACAGATGGAGAGAGAGAGAGAGAAAGAGAGAATGAGAGTGAGCGACAGGCCAAAGGAGGGAGAGAGGGGGGTGGGATGCCAAAGGGACGCCTCGTCTCGGGGCCACCATGTGGGTGCGAGAGAGAGGACACAGAGGAGCAGAGAGCGATTCAAAAAAACCAAAGCAGACGGAGAGGGACAGAGAAAAAGAAAGGGGGGCCCACTTCCAATGCTGCATGTTAATTCCAGCCGATGTGACCCAATGTGACGTGTCACATTTTCACATCACAGCCCTGGCAGAATAATAAATAGGATGTTTGGAAGAAGAATCAATAATAATCCAAAAACAACGGGGGGGGGGGGAATGAACTTGAACGCTGGGGAAAGGGGGGGTATGTTCTGTGAGTTTCTCAGCGGGGAAAGCGGGTGCGGCTTCGGTCCCCCGAAGGCGCGGGACGCGTTTCGGGGGGCTCCATTTTCAGAAGTCGGGGGGGGGGGGGCGTGGGGCAGGGAGCAAGGGTGGTGGGGGGACACCCAGGGGTGCTGGGGAGGACTGGGGGACAGCCCGGAAAAGCCTGCGGGCCGAAAAGGGGGTCCTCTCTGGGTAAGAGCTGAGGGACTCAAGGAGCCACGTGGGTGGTCCCGAGCTGGGGGGTGGGGGGGCTGGGCAAGACGGAGGGGAGAGTCTTTCGCTGTGCCCGCGTGCCCCAGATTTGCCTATGGTATTAGGGGAGGGGGCCAGTCCAAGGGGGGTGATTTGGGGGTCTGGCCAACCCTATTGGAGGAGAGCCCCAATTTCCACCCTGCTAGCCTCGGTGCCTGCTGGAGACCCCTGCCCCCTGGGTCTCGGCTGGATGCCAGAAGCAGGGGGACTCTTGTGGGGGGTGGGGACTGGGGAGGGTCGGGGGGGGGGGCAGGCAGCCCTTCGGAAAACGGAGCCCCACGAAAAGTCCGGAGTCCCGCTAGGGATGGGATGGGGGGAGGGGAAGCACGCTGGGCGGGGGTGGCGGGTGGGGGGCACAGAGGGGCCATGCAGCAGGATGGAGGGGTGGGCGGGGGGCTTGAGATAGGGGGGGCTCTCTGGCAGGGGTGGTGGCGGGGGGTCGAGGAGAACGGGGTCCAGCCGGCCGCTGCGGGCCAGGCCAGCCGCGGGCATCCACAGCGAGGCGCGGGGGGGCGGGGGTGGCACGGCGACTGCGAGGTTGCCATGGAAATGGAAAACATGACGTGGGGGGGGCAGGGGCAGCATGGCACTAAGTGATCGAGGACAGAAAACGGGCATCGACGCTCAAAACAGAACCAGGAAGGACCAATGAAAAAAAGAAAAAAAAGCAAGCCCAGAAAAGAAAAATAAAATTCAGAACCGACAAACGGAAAACCAAACCAAACCAAACCAAAACCCCTCCAACACAAAACGAAAAACCCTGAAGCAGGAAGAACAAAAAATGGAATGGGAATGGGGCTGAAAATCGGGGTCTGAAAGGGCGTGGGGGGTGGGGGCTGTGGCTTCCCCAGGGAGATGCCACCAGGGCAGACTGCAGGGCATGAAGCGCCACCCGGCACCCAGGAGGTGTTGGAGGCGGCCACGGGCAGGTCCTCGTGGACGGAGAACCTCTGGGGCAAACCCACGAGCCCCCGTCTAGGGAGAGCCTCTCGGCTGCGTCCTTCTTGGGCCCACCCCGTGCCCCTGGCTTGGAGCCGCTCGGCTCGCGTTCTGGGAGTCCTGGCCCTGGCGTGGCAGACGCCTCCGGTCAAGGGGTGGCACAGTCAATGTGGCTGAAGGGGCCCCGTGGCCTTGGTGTCCCCCCGGAACCCAGGTTGGCCCATCTATGAAATGGGTGATGTGCTGAGAAGGGCATGGCCTTAAGTTTCCTTCCAGCCTCCAGTGTGTCGGAAGAGCCAAGCGCGTCTCTACTGTAAGGGAGTTTGGGGAGCGAGTTACAATAGGGAGGGGACACAGGAAGGACTTCCAGGGTACCCGTGTTTCGTTCCATCCTTCTCAACGCGGATAAATGAAAGGTCCCTGCAACCGATCTGCAGGGGGCGCTCAGGGAAGGGACAGGACTTGCCGGAAGTCACAAAGGAAGGCAGGGGCCCGAGCTTAACGCCAGGTCTGCCTTTTCTCACCACAGCAAAAAGGGGGCCTTGGGCGGGGGAGAAGGTCACAAGGATGGCCAAGTTCTTTTTTCGGCAGCTGGCTCTTTCAAAAACTTGTGTGTTCTCCCCCTCTGGGGACCCAGAAGATGGCAAAGGTAACTCATCACCTATACACGTCTCCATCAGCTGGTTCAGTAACCACCAAAGGACTAATATCCAGCAGCCATCACAATAAATGGTCAGGAGCCATCAGTTAAGGGCTCAGTCTCTACCAAGGGATTGCTGGAACTTCGAAGGGAATTAAAATCTCTCCTTAGGAGCTAAAGGTTATATGGGAATTTAATTTTTCCCTTCTGGGAAGAACAGATGTGCTCCCAAAAGACCCCGTTCCCACCCGATCTGATCTTAAACATCTCCCCTAACTTTTCCTTAGAAGCAGACACAAGGCACGCGTGTTGAGTATATAACACTTGCCGTCCAGGGTTGTTAATGAAATGAAAGCGGCCCAACGAGGGAGGGCATTTATCCACAACTGTCATTTCATCGCCCACCATCCCAGCCACGGCCAGCAGCCATCAGTTAAATGGGCCTGCTGATGAGCTGGGAAGGCTTGTTCTGGCCCCTAAGAAACGTCGTCCCTTGGCCCTCTGCCCCCGCCTCACTGGTTTCTAAGGGTGGTCTCTGGGGAGGGGGCTGGTTTGCCGCTCATTTGGGGAGGCTCACCCCACCTCACCTCCTCCCGGCTGGGACGGGCGGTGGCTGGTGCCGTTCTCTGCCCGGCTCGCCCCACCCGCAGCGTCTTTCCACCCGCCCCGGCTGCAAGCTTGAGGTGCGGGTTAGAGAGTCTGGTGGGCGCGGGGCCCCGGGGGACCCCCGCCCCCAATTACCGACCTGAACGGAGGCTCCAGGCGGATTTTAAGGGGGCCACGCACCAGCCTTGGTCCTCGGCCTCCTCCCGCTGGCTCTTGTTCCAGCTCTTCTCGTCACCGAGTAGCCGGGGGGCCGTGGCGGGGGGGGGGCCCCCAGCGAGGGGGGGGACCCGCATGGGTGAGGGGGGTCGGGGGGGTGGAGGGGTGGGCGCTTCAAACCCCGATTCACATGGAAAAACAACTCAAAAAACCTTCAAAGCAACGGGGGGGCGGGGGAGACGACCCCCCCCAGGCAGAAAACTGAAAAAGAAAAAACCCCAAAAAACTGAAACGGGGTGGGGGTGGGGGAAGACGGCAAGGGGCAGGGGGAGGAGTGGGAGAGGCGGGGGAAACTCAAAAGTGAGGTGATCTGGTTGAAGCGCTAAGGTGGGGGTACCCGACAAAGTGTCAAACATCTCAACGATTCAGCAAGCCACAGCTCCGAGGAGGGGGGGGAGGGAGGGGAGGACAGGGGGGGGGGGGGGCGCGGAAGGCCATTTTGGGGGGGGGAGGGGCCGCTCTCCTGGCTCCTCCGAACTCCAAAATGAGGGTGTGGATGGGGTGGGCGGGCAAAGAGATGCCAAGAAGTTGCGCAGCCTCCGGGGGGGGGGGCCAGTTTAGCTTAGATTACACCTGTCGGGAGAAGAGTCGGGGGTCCGCAGCCGAACTCCAGAGCCCCGTCTCGGGGAGCCCTCTGCGGCCCGCCTTGCGCCTCTCCCCTCTGCCCCTGCCCCCCTCTGCCGGCCCACTGGGCCCCACCCCCGCCCCCCTGCCTCCCCCCTCCCACATGGCCAGGTCCCTCCGCCATCGGGCTGGCATGCAGGGCCCGGAGGGACGTGGCTGGGGCCCCGGGCTCGCGGGCTGGCCGGCGGCCACGGCGGATCGTCGGCAGTTTTCGAGCCGGACGTGTGTGGCTGGATTCTAGACACTGCGTGTCGACTATTTTTTTTTTTTTGCGGGGGGGGGGGTACCCCCCACCCCCTCGCCCCTGGGTTTTCATTTTTGGTTCTGGCAGAAAATGGCACGGCGTCCTGCCAAGCAACCGTCCTCTGCTCCCCCCCCCCGTCCCCCCACCCTCGCCGCGGCCGCCGGAGACGTGGGCGCCTTCCCAACGACGAGGTGTAATCTAATATCTCCCCCGCGCCCCCCGCCCCCCCAAACAGAGAAGAGCGATGCAGAGGCAGGCAGCAGGCGAGAAGCAGCCAGAGCTCAGTGTTCCCCCCCTTCCGCCGTGCCCCGATGGAGAGCCCCCGTCCTGGGGCCTGCTCCCCCCACCGAGGGTGAGGGTGGAATGAGGAGGGGGGCTGGGGGCTGGTCTCCCACCAGGGGTGAGCCAGGGGCCTTGGGGGGGGGGAAGGGGGAGCAAGGCCAGCTGTGGTCAGCAGGGACTGGAGAGCTCGCCACCCCCCCCAGTGGAAGGCGTCCTCGGGCTCCCAGGAGAGGTTTCCGGGAGTTTACAGTTAGCAGTTGCAGGGTTTGGCTAGGTGGGGGGGGGGGGCACTTGATTAAAAAAAATAAAGGAATGCGTTCCCTGAAACCCCACGTCACGGATTTATGGGAACAAGTTCCCCCGCCAGGGACGGGTCGTGACCGAGGAGTCCTGAGGACTTGGAAAACAGGCCATCTAGAACTTTCTGCCGTGGGCGCCGGGCGTCGAGGCCCGATTTCCTAGCTCTGCGTTCGGGGTCTTGATAATTCCAGCCCCTCCTGGCCTCCCCTGAAACCCCGAAGAGGCCCCTGTGCTCCTGGACGGGGCAAGGGTCTCCCTGTGTCACCCGTTTGCTCGGATTTCTTCCCACGGGCTCGGGTGGGGTGTCGCCCTGTAACTGGGTCCTTGTGCCCCCGTGGCTTAGCCACGCTGCTTGGCCAGCCCGAGTGGCGGTGACACCTTCTTCGGCCACTAGTCCGTGCCTGAGAGGCTTACGATTTCACAGAGGGGGGGGAAACCAGCCAGGAGAGTGTAAACTATGATCGCCTTGTCAAGAGGCTCCCTGTATCTGCCCCATGGGGGTGGAGGGGAGGAGTTCTGGGCGTGGAGCTCCCTGCTGCCTTAAAAAAAAAAAAAAGGGCTTGGTTTTGATGCTGGCCCTTGGGATCCCGGGCATGAATTTTAGGAGAAGGGCAAGCTGCAATATCCCACCCCTTCTGAACCACTCAGTCTGCAGAAGCCAGAAGCTGCATGGAAAGAAAAGTTCGGGTGACGGTGGGGATTCTTTGAAATTAACTCCCCAGGCTGGCTGCTCTGGCAACAATGTCAACACTTGTAAATTCCAGGGTAGAGCAAGACAACTGGCCCACCTTTCCTGGCGGGCTGGTACTTATCTGCAAGGGTAGCTTAGGGCGGTGCTGGCTCTTTATGGGCTCCTCTGACTACTGAAATTCCTGGGGGGGTTAGCGGCAGGGAGAAGATGAGAGCTGGGGCTCTGGGGAGCTGGGGCCCCTGATCTCACGGGCATGGGGCTGAGCCAGGAGGAAACGAGATCACAGGACGTGTTCCGAAAAGCACGAGCGAAAAACGGCATCTGAGCGAGTGAATCAGCTCCTGTGATTCAGCCCGTATCACGGCAGTTTGCCAAATGTCACCTTATTTGAACAGTGGCTCTGTAAGGCACGTGCTGGGGAACTCGAGGCCCCCAAAGAAGGGAAGCAATTTGCCCAGATCATCTGCTTTTTTTTTTTTTTAATTCTCTGCCCTCCACCAACCTCGCTAGCGACTTCTTACGCGCCATGCGCGGCACGGGGCACCTGCTACGTATTTGCTCAGCGGAATCCTCTCAATTTCCGTTGAGCAGAAAGCCACGACTTCTGGGGCTCAGAGGAGGCA
Organism: Dasypus novemcinctus; assembly: GCF_030445035.2. NCBI lineage: Eukaryota > Metazoa > Chordata > Mammalia > Cingulata > Dasypodidae > Dasypus > Dasypus novemcinctus. The sequence continues at coordinate 80,958,446 of NC_080691.1, read as the reverse complement.
ACGGGGACTGCATTCGAGCCACTGGCCTGAGGCAGCACAGCCGGTATGGGGGCGCTGCGGCAGGATTTGAACCCGGTCTACTGGAGCCCAGAGCTTATGCTCTTACCACTAGGCCGTGCTGCCCCAAAAGCTCAAGTGGCCTTCAGAGGCCCAGCTGTCCCTCGGCCCCAGTTCACCAGGACATGGCCTTGGTGATGGGGCTGGCTTGCTCCCATCTTTTGGGGCCTGGCAGCTCTAATACTGGGTTAGTAAAGAGGCAGAAGTCGATTCTCTCTCTGTGCCCCTAAAGTCGTCTTCCCAATTTGGCCTCGGACCCAGGGAATTTAGAGAAGACAGGTGAGGGACAAGAGGGGAAGAAAAAGGAGATCCAAAGCGGGCTGCCCTCCACCATCAGACTATCCCCTATGCGGGGCCGGGGACTGGGGTTTAGAAATCTAGATGGATTTTTAACGTGGGGGTTGGAGTGGGCTCTCCGGGGCTTGCTTTTTCCTTGGGGGAGGAGGGTGGAAGATGGAGGCGTGCATCCCAGAAGGTTTGCAAGAGTGAGAGAGAGAGACATGAAAGAGAGAGAGAGAAAGAGAGAGGCAGGGAGGCAGAGAGGGATGGGGGTGGGGAGAAGCTACGTCCAAGGTCCCTTGTGTTTTCTCGAGAATTCCACAGCTCTGATACTCAGGCTTTCAGAAAGTGACCGCGCTGTACTGCTGGACAAAGGACATCTGTGGCCGGGGCCCTGAGCCTGGGAGGGGATGGGGGAGCAAGCCAGTTTCGCTGGGGCGCAGGCGGCACAGAACGCCAGGGCCTGAAAACCGGCCAAGTATTTTTTTCCAAGGTCCATCAGGCTGGCTGCACTTCCCGACGGGCAGTTCCTTATCCGTGCCCAGCCAGGACGCATCCGACCATCCCAACAGCTGCTGTTCAGGGCGCCAGGGCTGTCGCCCCCTTTCCCCTCCCCGGTTTTACATCGACCACTTCCCAGAATTTTCTTGGACGTGCTGCCCTTTGGAAAGAGAACTCGCAACGCCCACTCTGGCCATGCCTCAAACGCCGGCTTTTCGGTTGCTCTGGGAGGGCGGGCGCCTGCTTGAGCTTCCTTCCAACATGGCCGCCCTGGGGCGGGGAGGGCTCCGGGAAGAGGGAGCTGGCCGGGGGGACGGGCACATCGGGCCGCCGCCCCAGCCCCCCACCCAGGCTCTGTGTGCACCACGGCGGGCGCCCCCTCCCTCCTGGCCCTGTGCTCCGTGCGGTCACTTTCTGTCCCCACCCCAGCATCCCAGCTGTGGCACCCGCCCCCCCGGATGGGAGATGGGACAGGAACACTGGCTGGAAATCACAATGCGTCTGGAGAGCAACCACAGGACAGAGCTCAGCCGGGGGCAACCGAGACCCAGAAGCACGGAAACACAAGACAGAACAAAGACAAGACACTCCGGGGGAGAAGGAGAGCCGGGGAGAAGGGATGGGAGGGAAAAAAAAACGAACCAATCGGTTTTTTCCCCCCAAAAACGAAACAGAACAAAACCAAAAGAAAAAGAAAAAAAATGAAAAGAAAAGAAAGGAAGAAAGAAAGAAAACCAAAGGAGGAAAACAGAACGGAAGACAAGAAACACTCCAACAGAAGGCAGTGGGAATTCACCAAACCGAACCGACAAGAGTGGCATGCAGAGAAGATTTTTACATTCTCCCAGCATGCATCAGGCCCAAGTTACCATGACGACGAGGAGTGCAAAAAACTTAGCAACAACATTACCAACGGATGCAGAGAGGGCGACCACAATGCAAGCATCACGTGTGTGCGGCCGGCCTAGCCGGGCTGGGCGCGGCTGAAATTTTCGTGTCTTTCTGGGTTTTGTTCTCGCGTGGCGGTTTTTTTTTTTTTGGTCTGTTTGCTTTGCGCTTGTTTATTCACATTCCATTTTTTAGCTTTTGGTTCGTTTTTCTATTTTTTTTTTTTTTTATCCGTGTGCATGCCTGCGTGTGTCCAAGTGTGTGTCTGTGTGCGTTTCGTGTCTGTGCGTGTCACTTTCGGAATGTAAAAATGTGGGTAAAGAAAGTAAAAAAGAAAAAAACACACCAACCTTCTCGAAGCTCTGAGGGATGAAAAGGGGGTTTGATGCGGAACACAATGACATGGGGAGAAGAGAAAAAATAGGGGAGATACAGAGAGTAAAAAGAGGACTTCCCAAGGCTAAAAGCTGCAATAGTTCGTTGTCGTTTTTTTTTTTTTCTCTTTAAACCAAAAAATAAAAAAAATTGAAATTAAAAAACAAAAAGAACAGCAATGACTCTTTTTTCCCCCCTTTCCTCCACTCTGTCCTCGACATACGAGATCTACGGCTACTTTTCAAGATCCTTTTTTTCAAATTCAGCTTTGGAGCGTCTGAGACCCACGAGTGGGAGGCTTGGACCAGGCCCCCCACCTACCCCCACAAGGAAGGAGGGCTCGTACCTGGCACCCCACTTCCGGGGGCTGGGGGACGCAGGCGACCCTCCGCTCCCTCCTCACCCCCTCACTAAAGGCCCCGCTCCCCTGCCCCCACCCCCGCCTCCTGCGTCCAGACTCTCCCTCTCGATCCTGCCAGGCTCACGATTCCCGCCCGCCCCGGGGGTTTGCAGAGAAATAAGCAGGTCAGGCGGAGGCCAGTCGGCTGGAGACACGAGCACAAGGTAACTCACCCGCGGTGGCGTGGCGGCGGCTCGCACGTGCCCCCCGCCCGCCCGGGACCCCCGCCCCGCACGTGGCCTCCTCCCCAGAGGCGCGAGGCTAGACCCAAGCCCCAGGACCGAGGAGCCGCCCGGGGTGAGGAGGGGGGCCGTGGGGCTGAGCAGGAGCCGCTTCTTTGGGTGCCAAATGGGGGAAACCGAGGCACGGAGCAGGCCGAGGGGAGGGCGGGCAGGGGAGAGGGGGTGGATGGGCGTGTCGGCAAGGACGGAGGGGAGCGGACGCGGGGTGGGGGGGGTGTCGACGGAGGCGCCGGGGGTGGGGGCTGGCGTGAGGACCCACGTGGCTGAGGGGGTCTTGGCGGCACCCAGCGGGGGTGCCGCGGCGCCGTGGCCTAAGCGTGTCTCTTCCTGAGAGTGACTACGGGGAGACGGAGCCCCAGAAGCTGGGGTGGGCGGCGGGGGGCGAGGGCCGGAATGGGGGCAGCTGCTAAGACCCCCCCCCCACCCCAACTCGTGGATGCGAGGGGACTGGGGGGGTGTGGCGGGGGCGCTGGAGCTCAGACGCCACGGACTTTGGAGAAGCAAAGCTGGCAGACGACAGGGGAAGGCACGACACGTCACAGAAGCCGACTCGAGGCGGGCGGGGTGGGGGCGGCCAGGCCTCCGGGCTCCCCCGGCCCTGCGGGCCCAAGACTGACCCCCGGCCCCCCCGGCCCCCCCGGGGTCCCGCCACCTCGCCGGGCGTGGGGGGAGGCGGATGGGCTGCCCCCGCTGTCCGGAAGCCCGGGGGACACCCCCCTCTTGGGTCTTTCGGGGCTGGGGGAGCCCAGAGGCTGTGAGCCCGGGGTGGGGGGGGAAGGGGGCAGGTCCCTGACTTCCACCTGGGTGCGCTGGTCCCTACCTCGGACGTAGAGGTTGGCGGGCGAGGAGTAGCGCACGCCGGCGCTGTTGGCGGCCACGCACTCGTACTTGCCCTGGTCCGTCTCTTCGCTGCTCTCGATCTGCAGGGCACCTGTGGGCAGAGGGGAGAAAGGCCGGACAGGTCGGGGCCGGGGGACAGCGGCAGGGGCCGTCCCAGAATCCTTTCTGGCCTGGAAGCAGACAAGAAACCGGTGGGTGAGCCTCGAAGCCCCAGAAGGGCTGCGGTCTCTCCGGCTCATCCCCCGCCGACCCCAGGCTGTAGCCCCCAACGGGCCGCAACGCGGATCCCCGAATCCCCCGGCAAATCCGCCAGCCTCGCTGCGAGGGAAGTGCCACGCGGCCGGCGCGCCAAAGGGACGGCCAGGGTCACCCACCGAGCCGGGGTGGGGGGCGCCCCTCGGGCGGGCCAGCCCTCAGCACCCACAGCGGGCGGTCGAGGAGCCCCGGGGGCCGCCGCGGGGACTGCGTGACCTCGGGGGGGGCTGTGTTTGAAATCACCGGCCGCCCAGCCCTCCTCGGTGCCCGTGAGTCCACGCAGACGGGGTCTGGCGTCCTTTAAGTGCTTAAAAAGCCCCGCGCCGGGTGGCCGGCTGTCGTTTCTAGGATCCCGGGGCTGGAGGCTGAGCAGCATCCGGTGCGTCTGAAATCAAAGGCCGAGCCTGAACTCAGCGGAACAGGGAGTCCTGTCTTCCCTGGATCTCTGAAGTCACGAGAATAAACCTGAATTGGCCTGTGTGCTGGAAACCGCAGGCCTTGTTCCAAGATCCCTGTGGCTCACGGGGAGCTGCATTTCCTCGAGGGTGCTCGATATGATCGTTCCGGATCCAGGCCGTGGGGCTCGCGAGCGAGGACGAGCTTGAACTTTGTTTCCAAAGGGTCTGAAAGCTGGAGTCCGAGCAGAGGCCTCTGATATCCACCAATAAACCGGAGGCTGAAATGCCCCGAGTGTGTCTGAAACCACGAGCCTGGAGCAGAGGACGCGTGGTCAGGGGTGAGCCAAGATGACGCCAATTGTCTCGCGCGTCACTGAAATCGCGGGCCTGAGCCAACGCTCTCGGTGCCCTCGAGTACACAAAAATGGGGCTGACTCCCCAGCACGTCTGAAATCACAGCTTCGCTACCCGTGAACATAAAAACGAAGGAAGCTCCCTGAGAATCTCTGCTGTCACTGGGCTCCGCCAAACACACCAGCGCCCGTGAGTCGATGAAAATAGGGCTGATTTCCCAGGATGTCTGAAATCACAGGCGCGGACCAAAGACTTTACTTCCCGCCAACAGATGAAAATGAAGACACCTTCCGGAGAATATCTGCGCTCACTGGGCTTGATCAAACACTTCTGTGCCCGTGATTAAATGAAATACGGCCCCGCTTTCCCAAGCAAACGGGGACGAGCAAACACCTCCGATTACGTTTGAAATCACAGGCCTCCATCAAATACTTCCGCCCCCGTGAATAAATAAACACGGGGCCGAGATTCCCGCGAGCGTTTCTGGAAGTAGGGGCCTGAATCCAAGTCCCGGGAGCCCAGGAGATGATGAAGGGGTGTCTGGATCACAGGGCCTTCCATCGAAGTCCCTGGCCCCAGGAATCCAAACAGCTAGCCCGGCCTCCTCTCCCGCAGCTTTGCTCATGGTTGGCGCACAGAGGTGCCGTGGGAGGTTTTCTCGGGGGCGAACTGCTTAAAAAATGCTTCCTCCTACCCTCGGACCTTGAGGCTGCCGGGAAGCAGGCAGGCAGGCATCCCAAGGGAGGCCCAGAGAGGACAGGGAAGCTGCTCCAGGCCACCCAGCGTTTCGTGGCAAGTCGGCTCTCAGTCTCGGGGCAGCCCAGGGGGCTCAGGCACACGTCGTCTGAGGCTGAACACCCCCCTGTCCCTCCAGAGTCGGGGATCAGAAGGAGGCAGAGAGCCAAAGTCCACCCGCTGCACAGATGGGGAAACCGAGGCCGGACGGAGCCGGGGACTCTTTTGGGAAACCTGTGCCAGCCCTTCCCGGACCCCCGCCAACCACGGCCACGCTCGGCTTCCCCAGCCACAGACAGGGACACAGAAACGAGACTGGGCAGGCCCCAGGGGGGGGCGAGAGGAAGAGACACTGGGAGGGGCGGGGGGGCCGGGGGCCTGCGGGGGCGCGGGGCGGGCAGCCACGGCCCGGGTGGGTGGGCGAGCGAGCGGAGCCTCTTACCTCGGATTGGAGTGCTTTCTGTAAGGGAAGCAGAGAGAGTCAGATGAAAGTCAGTAGGCGGTGGGGGGGCGGGCCGGGCCACAGGCCGTTGTCCCCCGGGGTGGGGGGGGGGCCTGAGCCAGCCCCGGGCCGGGGCCCGGAAGGCAGCTGCGGAGGACGGCGAGGCCCCTGGGAGCAGGAGGGCGCTCCGGGGTGTGCCAAGCTGCAGGTGGGGGTCTCGGAGGGGGGCGGGGCGGAGTCTAGAAGCTTCTCTGGCCTGGCCCTGTCAGCTGTCTTTCCTCCGGGGCGGGGCAGGCTCGCGGGCCCTCTGGGGGGGCCTGGGAAGGGGCCGCTTTCAAGTTGACACCAGGGAGGGATGGGGGGGGACGAGGGTCTCAGGACTCTTGTTAAGGGCAGAGGGAGGGGGTTAGTGGCCCGGAGCCAGGCATAAATGAAGCCAAGGGGGGGGAGGCGATGGGGGGACCCCCAGCAGAGGGCCCCCTGCAGCCTTGTGGACTCCCAGAAGGAAAAGAGGAAAGGACCCCCGGCTTGTCCACCTGGGCCGCAGGGCCGGGGGTGAGAGAAAGCAGACGGAGAGGACCCCAGGCTGCGGGGGGCATGCTCTCGGCTCATGGCCCCGCAGGGGCGGCCAGGGCCCTCCAGGGGATGAGGACACCCTGTGACCAAGGCAGGGGAGCGGCCGGGAGGGTGGGAACCGCGGGTCCCTTCTGCGTGTTCTGGCCCCATTTTACAGATGTGGTAAACTGAGGCCCAGGGGGCCAGGAGGTTGTCTGTGAGCTGGAGGCAGGGAAGGCCTGAAACCCAGCTGCCCTGCCTGCTGAAACGCTCGCCAGCTCCTCGGCTCCGTGACGTCCCTGAGGAAATGGCATCTGCCTGGGGTGACCCCGCGGGGAGCTGGAAATCACGTGGTCCCTGCCCCAGAACTGGGCTGCCCAGTGGGGCCCCTCTCTTTGAGCGACACGACGTACCTCTTGGGGGTATCAAGGGTGGCTCCTTATTTCCCACCCTCGGGAAGATGAGAAGGGACTCTCGAGGGTCAGTATCAGTCACTCTCACCTTAGTAAGAATTAGCCCAGCTGTGGGTTTGGGAGAATTCAGGCTGGACGCTGGGGACAAACGGCGCGCCTGGCCCCAGCCCGGCGGGAAAACTCCGCCAGCAGCCTGCCCCTCCCACCAACTCAGCCCCCAAAGCTGTCATTACACCCCTTTCGAGCCCCCGTCGAGGCCCAGGACGGAGCAGGCAAACCCTGAGCCGTGAAGCTGCACGGGCCCTGGGCGTCCCCACCCCGGGCTCTCGCGGGGCCCCGTGGCCTGGTCTTTTTTCCTCTTTTCCTTCTGGTCGGCTCTGCCTGCCGCCCGCCGGCGCCCCGCTGGGGAGGGCAGGGGGCTGGGGAGGGGGGAGGCGTTAGTAAACATGCCACACGGAGGCTGTTACGGTCACGGTGGCTGTTAGTCGGGGGGTGGGGAGCAACGAGGCGACGTTAGTCGTTGACACGAAAAAGTCAGACTTACCAAAGGTCTCTGAACATTTACAACGGAGGGGACAAGAAAAGAGAACAGGCGTGTTAAAGGGGGTTATTCCGAAGCCGGTGTCCTCGGCGGGGTGGGGGGAGGCGGGGAGGGGGCCGCTAAGATCGTGAACCAGAGCGGCCTCCGTACGTGGGGCAGGGGGCGCGAGGAACGCCTTCTGTCAAGGACATCTCACGGTAACGCCCCGTAATAGGCACGTTTTGGGGGGAACGGAGGCTCGGGGAAAGCGGACGCGACTGGTGAAAGGGAGGGCTGGGACCGGAGCCCAGAATCCAACTGATTTCTCAACATTCCTGTCGTTCCCGCTCTGCTGGAAACATCCCCGGAGAGGCCGGGAAGGGCGACGGCTGTTCATCTCGAGCCGGGCAATTGTGGCCTCGCGCCTGCCTTTTTTCTGGGAGCAGGGGGCTCCTCGGAGGACGAGGAGGGCGCTGGGAACGACAGGTGGGCCCGCCGGGAGGGGTAAGGGTGCTCAGAGGAGAGGCGGAGAGAAACAACGAGAGGGGCGCGTGCGGGCCCGCGGGCAATCTTGACGGGAACCCACGCCAGGGCGGGCCTCAGGCTGTCAGCGGCCGAGATGACCAACGCACGGGCGTGCGCCGACGTGGGCGCTCGCCGCGCAGCCCCACGCACACGAGTGCGCACGGAAACGGCTCCTGCGCACGCACCTGCACGCCGGGCCACGGAGCACCTGCTCCGAGTGCGTGTACACAAAGGGCACTGCAATGTGGGTACACGGGTGGTCGAGACACGGGGGGGGGGGGTACGTGCTCCGGGGAGGGGAGGGTGAACCCAGGTGTGCCCGAGCTCGAGCCTGCACACCTGAGCCCATGCACAGGATGCCGGGCGCCCAGACAGACAGATGAGACAGACACGCACACTCGCGGACATGCCAAGCAGCGGGGGGACTGACAACGCACACGTGGACTCATCTGACGGGGGGAAGGCACGTGGACACGGCTGTGGAGCCGCCTGTAGCCAGGTGGCCGTGGTCTGGAGCTGGCTCCCAGGGGCCCCCCTGGCCCGCCGGGGCCGGGACGAGCAGGCTGGACTGCCTGTGCACCCTTTGTGCACCCAAGCCCCCACCGTGCCCCACGGCTCGCCCTCCCCTCTGCCGGTCTTTGCCCCGGTACGTCCGTGTTGCTTTGGCGTCAGACACTCTCTCTGCGGCTCTCTATGGCTCACGTATCTCCTCTGGACACGTACGCCGCATCCGCGCTAGACATACTCTCCTGCCGTCGCTTCGCGTGGCTTCTCTGTCCTCCTGTCTGTGCCCCGTTCTATCGCCCCTAGCCACACCTACTGCGTCCGCAAAGAAAATGCTCTCCCTCTGCGGCCTTCCGCGGCTCCCCATTAACTCGACCGTCCCCCCATCGTGTCCCCGCTGCAGAGACCCACCACCCTCTGTGGTTTTCTGTTACTGGCACCCGTCTGTGCCTCGTGAGAACAGAACCCCGTGTTTGAGTATTAGGCGACTCGCTCTCCCTGTGGTCCTCGGTGCCCCCCGGCACCCTGCTGGCTCGGCGTCGAGGACCCTCTCCCCCCGCCCCGGAGGCCGGGCCGCACCCGCCTCGCCCCGGCCCCCGCCTCCCGCCCGCACCCACCTGACCGCAGCTGCTTGATGCGCCCGTTGCTGGCGCCCGGGTCCACGGGCAGGAAGTCCTTGAACCAGGTGATCTCGGGGTCGGGGTTGCCGCTGGCGGCGCACAGCATGGTGGCCGTGCGCGTGCGCTCCACCACCTTCAGCTGCGGGCCCATGTCGATGTTGGGAAAGCCGGGCGGCAGCTGGTCCTCTGCGGGCGGGGGGCACGCGGGGCGGAGGTTGGCGCAGCGGCCGGGGGGACCGCGGGCTCCGCCCCCGGGACCGTCCCCGAAACGGGGGAGTGCGCGCCTGGCGACTTGGGGCGTCGAGCCCGAGCGGGGGTCTCACCTGGGGGGCAGCTCTGCCCTCGGCACCCCGGGGACGCTTAGCAAGGTCTGGGGAGGGGGGGCATCCAGGGTGGCCACCCCTCCCGCCCACCGGGGCCCCTGCCCACCCCTCCTGGCACCAGGGCCCCCCTGCGCTGTGCTCTTCCTGCCCGTCCCCCTGGCCGGGGACGCCGGCCCGGCCCCAGGGCGCTGAGCGCCGTTTGTAACCAGTCGCCTCCCCGCAGGCCTCCCCGGCTCATGGCCTCGCTCGGACCCCGATGCTTGGGGACTGGGGACACTCTCTCCCTGTGGCCTTCTGTGGCTCCCCAGCGTTGCATATGTCGGCGCCCATTATCTCCCCGCAGTTCAGCTCTGAAGATCCCCCCTTCTGCCAGCCCCAGAGCTTCCCTTTCCCCCGTCTGTGGCCCTAGACAGCCACACTGTTTCACTTGGAGAACGCCCTCCTTCCACCGTCTGCCATGGCTCCCCACTGCCCCCCGCCTTGCCCCATTACGTCCCCACGGGTTCAGCTCTGAAGGCGCCCTCCCTCACCCCCGACGGCCTCCGGGGTCCCTGTCGCCCGCCCCCTGCAGGCACTCGGTATTCACACGCGTGACTCAACCACTGCTGCCGCCCGCTGCGCGCGACGCTGCTCTTCCAGAAGCTTCCTGGGGACCCCCGAGTGCCAGCTCCCCGTGGCCTTTGGAAGGGGCAGGGACGTGGCTCCAGGCTGATGCCACGAGGGCGGCTAATTGGCGGGTTCCAGAGCCCGGAAACCACGTCAAAGGGCCCCGGGGGGTGACGTGGGGGCGGGGCGGGCTGCCGGCTGGGGGGGGGCTCTGGCCGTGCGGAGCCCCGGCCGGGACCACCTGTATGGAACGGGGCCCCCCCGCCGACCGCCCGGCCCCGCAGCCCCCGAAGCCCACCCCTCCCGCGCCGGGCTGTCACGGCAGAAGGTGGGGGGCCGCGTGGGGCGTGCCCGGGCTGGGCTGCCCGTCGCCCTGCCACCGGGACCAGGACAACTTCCCAGAGGAGCTGCCGGGCGGGGAAGCTTCCCCGAGACGGGCGGAGCTGGCTGAGGGTCGGCAAACCCCGGCCCCCGGCGGCTGTTCGTGTCAATAAAGTTTTATTGGGACACGGCCCCGCCCATCCGCCGACGGTCCAGCTGCGGCAGAGTTAAGGCCTCGGACGGCGGGGCCCGGGAGGAGTCACTCTCTGGGGCGTTTGCAGGACGCGCCTGCCGACTCCTGGGGCAGAGGAGGCAGGTGCTTGCGTGGAAAGGTGGTCACGCGCAGGTGTGTGCCCACAGGTGCCCGGGGGGAGGCTGCCCAAGGGAGGGGGGTGTCTGGCTGGGGAATGAGCGGCCGGGGATGGAGGTGAGAAGGACGGAGCCCCAGGCACGTGGTGGGGGCAGGAGGCGGACGTGGGCCGAGGAGGAGGCCGGGAGGGGCAGAACCGTCCTGCATCTCCCCAATGGGGCCAGACGACGGGTGCTGGGGGGGATCAGCCACCCCAGCCCCGAGGCCCGAGCGCTAACCCCACGCCGGGCAGGAGATGGGTACCCCCCTGTGCCCCTCGTGGAGCCCACTGCGTCACGGGAGGGCAAGGCCAAGACGACCAGCCTGGCGGCGGCTGCCACCAGACCTCTGCTCCCCCCATGCAGGGACGCGTGCGGGGGCCCCCGTGACCTCTCCAGGGACCGGGCGGTCCGTTCCTGGGGCAGGGGGTGATCATGGAGGAGTGGGGGGCGGCCACCCGCCGGGACCAGGAGCTCGTTAAACGACGGCGGCCACCGCCCGCCACGCGGTGCCCGGTTCCTGAGGGTTCCATTAAACGGCAGTGCGGGCTGCGCCGCCAGGGGGCACAGGTAGGAGGGGGGCGGTGCAGAGGGGCTTCCCCGCGGCTGGGGAACCGGGCGGGGGCTGGACCCAGGGGTCCCCAAGCTGCAGGGAGACAGGGAGGTCCAGACGCCCGGGCCTCGGCAGGGAGGCCGTGCCCCCACGGCCCGAGAGCCCCTGAGAACCTGAAGAGCAGGGGAGGCCCGGGGGAGGGGGCTGCGTCGTTCCCAGACTCCCAGAGGCGAGGCGGCGGGCGGAGGCGCGGGCGGGCCCGCCACCCCGAGCCCTCACGACGGGCGCTGGCACGGGACGGGCGCTGGCACGGGACGCGCGGGAGGCCGGCGGTCCCCGCCCGTGCCCAGGAAAAGGTCAGGGCTAAAAATAGCTGCGGGGGCGGGGGGCAGGCCCCTCCCACCCTGGAACCCGCGGGGCCCACTGCGGGACTGAGGCATGGGGGGCGCCTCGTTAAAAGGAGGAGGGATTCCCAGGGGTTGCCCCCAGAACCCCAAAGCAGAGCCCTCCCTGGTGCGGGGTCCCCCGTGTTGCCCCGAGTCCTGGGCCCGCGATTTGGGCACAGGGCCCCGCCCCCCAGGGCTGGCCGCGGGCCTCGGCTGCTCTCGGGGACATCAGGAGAGCCCGACGCGGAAGGGCTGGCCACGGCCGTCTCGTTAGAACAACGATGACGCTGAGAGTGGCCGTCGTTAAAACCAGGGTGACCACGACGGCGACAACAACGCCCGCCCCCTGCCTGCTCCTCTGCTGATGGAAAAGCCTCCGGGTTCCGCCACGTGCCCGAGGTCACAGGGCCGCAGAGCGGCCGCGCGGCGGGGGCGCGGGACCCCGGGACCCTGACGGCTCGGGCTCTGGTGTTAAAATCCTCGGCCCCGCGCTAACGCGAAGCTGCTTGGAGGAGGCCGGTGTGTGACGCCCGCGCGAGCCAATGGCCCGGCTGAGGGGCGTTTCCGGCGGCCTCCCAGGCACAGAGGGCGGGCGTCCACGGTGGCGGCGGCCGGCCCGGCACCTGTCTGTTTTTTTTTCCATCGGGGGAAACGCCCCCCCTCTGGCCAGAGCACCTTGGCTCCCGGCCTCGGTAACCGGCCTGGGACCCAAGCTGGGCCAATGAGCGTCAGCCCTCGGCTCCCCGGTCCTGGCTTTTCGGTCAGCCTGGAGCTAAGGGGGACCGGGGACATGGCAGAGGGCAACGCCAAGGGGCACGGAGAAGCTGAGCCCTGACCGCAGCGTGGAGCCCCTGGATCCAGCCGAGCCTGAAGCCTGCCTATCCGTGGACGTGGTAACTACAGTTACTCCTCACTTGAACCAGTTCAAGCCTTATGGGCCCAGAACCACCACGACAAAGACAACAGGCGAGGAAGACTCTGGAGTATCACTAGGAACTTGTGGCCTCCAGTCCCTCATCTCCTTGCAGGAGGCTCAATAAGCACCCGCAGGCTCTGGGCCCCGACGGTGTTACGGGCTGGAGAAGGGACCGCGAGCGTCCCCGGAGGAGGGGGAGAAAATCCAAAGCGGGAGGGTTTGGGGTCATTGCTCGGGACGCCCCTGAGGTCGGCCCCCCAAGCCCGGGCCCCTCCCCGCCTGCCCCCAAGCCCGGGCCCCTCCCCGCCCGCCCCCAAGCCCGGGCCCCTCTCCGCCCCCCGGGGCGCCCTGTACCTCGGAGGACAGTGAGCTTGGCGTGGACCGTGATCTCCCCGGCCGAGTTCTGGGCCACGCACTCGTACACGTTCTCGTCGCGGGGCGTCCGCAGTGGCTGGATCCTCAGCACGGCCCCCGCGCTCTCGTCAAACTCGATCGTCTGTCACAGGGGAGGGGGAGGGCCCACGGTGAGGCCGGGGGAGCTGGCGGTGGGGGGGGCGGCACCGGGGGCAGCCGGGAGAGGGGCCGGGGGCCGTGTGTGCACACAGGGTTGCGAATTCCTGGGGGGGGCCTGCATCTGCGGGAAGCCAGGCTCAGAGAGGGCAGGGTCTTGCTCGAGGCCACACAGCACAGAGGAGGCAGAGCAGGCGAGTGGCCAGGGCGGGGCCCGCAGCAGGAGGGGGCCGGCCCCTGCCGGGGAGGTTGTGTCTGGGGAGGGGTCTCCGCCCCCCACTCACCTCGAAGCGCTGGGAGTTGACCTTCTTCCCCTTCTTGTTCCAGGTCACCCGGGGCTTGGGGTCGCCCGTGGCCTGGCACACAAAGGAGGCCACGCCCCCCGACACGCCGATCTGGTCCTTGGGTTCCTTGATGAACCTGGGGGGCTCTAGGGACGGAGCAGGGAGAGGAGGGGCTCAGACAGGACCGGGCGCGGAGCCGGGACCCCCCAGGTCCACGCCCACGGAGCCCCCCCTCCGTGGCCAGAGAGGAACCACGTGGAGCCCGGAGAAGGGCCCAGCGAGGCGGTGGCAAGACGCAGCTGCTGCACGGCTCCCCTTTCAGGGGCGCCCGGGGGCACCCCGGGATCTGTGTGGCGGCCCCCCGAGCCGGGCAGTCACACATTCACACGCGGACACGCCCCCCCCAGGGGGCCCCCCCCCAGCCAGGCCCCAGGGGGTCCCTGGCCCTGAAAAGACCCGGGAGGCTGGACCACCCGGTCGAATCCCCCGGGGAGTGCAAGTGGGAGACATCGAGGCGCCGAGCGGAGAAGCAGGGGGCGACCAGAGCATCTGGGGCTGGAGCCGGCACTCGAACCCGGGGCTGCAGCCTCTCCAGCCCGGAGGCGCCTGCCCCGCAGGGGTCGGGGCGCAGGGCCGCGAGCTAGAGGCTGAGGAAGGGCATGTGGGGGTTCCCAAGGCGAGCGCTGCCCAAGCCGCCGGCAACCCCTAGGGCAAGCACTTATTCGGTGCCTACTGTGTGCGCCGGCCGTAGGCGCGGTGTCGAGTCCTTCTGGCAGCGCTGACGGGCAGGGCCGGGACACGCCCCCGTTTTACACACGCAGACGGAGGCAGGGCCCGGGGTAGGCGCTTGCCAAGGACACGCACGGCCGGGGAGGGGCGGTGCCGGGACCGGAACTGGGCCGGGCCCTGAGCCCACGACCCCCGAAGCCGTGAGCCTCACCAAGGACGGCCTCAGCTCTGCGCTCGGGCAGCGCTGGGGTGGCCGGGAAGAGTTAAAAAACGTGGTTTCCTTCCTAGCAACTTCTCTCTACAGTAATCATGGACTCCCGCCAAGGGACAGAGACTTCCATTCACGGAGAGGCTGCGGAGCAGCCCTTAGAAAGAATTCAGGGGGGGCGGGTGTAGCTCAGCGGTTGAGCGCCTGCTTCCCACGTACGAGGTCCTGAGTTTGATCCCCGGTACCTCCTAAAAACAAACAAACCAACTTTCATTGGGGAGTGGGTGTAGCTCAGTGTTTGAGCATCTGTTTCCCATGTATGAGGTCCTGGGTTGAATCTCTGCTACCTCCATAAAAAAAAAACGAATTCAGTTACTTCTGAAATTTTTACCAGCAGACTCAAGGGTCCTCCTGGAAATAATCCGAATATCCAGCCAAAGGGGACTTGATTAAATAAATGCCAGTCAACTACCTGGGGGAATATTAAGCTGCTGTGAAAAAGGATGTTTGGTTTTGTGTTTTTTTGCTTTGCCTTGTCATGAACGATTGGAAAGATGTACTGTTAGATGAAACAAAGCTAGAGAGAATATAAAGAATGCTGCGCTAGGTAAGAAAGACAGAAGAAGAAAAAGCTGGTGTGTGCGCCTCTGCGTAAAGAGAGAACAGATTTCCAATTACAACAAGCTGGAAGCCGGTGGACACGGGGTGACTGGGCACAGCTGTGGGGGAAGCTTCACACCTTGGCTGCTTTTTCAGATTTAGAGATCTTCAATAAAAACTAAATTTGGAGAGTGGATACAGCTCAAGTGGTTGAGCACCTGCTTCCCAAAAGGGAGATCCCAGGTTCAGTCCCCGGTGCTGCCTAAAAGCCAAAAAACGACAAGCGAGTCAATGAAAAAACCAACTCAGGGGAGCCGAAGTGGCTCGGAGGTTGAGCGCCGGCTTCCCACACGAGGTCCCGGGTTCGAGCCCTGGCCCCAGTACCTCAAAAAACAAAGAGCTGGAAGAAAAAAAATAAAACTAAATTAAACTGACTTTTAAAAAATAAGCATCTAAAATAAAGAGGGGAGCAACTAAAGAGAAAAAAACAATAGAGAAAGCCGGGGGTCCCCGAGTCCCCGGGGTGGGGCCAAGCTTGCACAATTCCAATGTTGCGCAACACTGGATCTCTGGGCCTCCAGGATGGCCGGAAATGGGAGTGGGGGGAGGGGGGCATGTGGGCTCGCCAGGAAAGTTCTGGAAGCTCCGGGAAGCTGGGGGAGGCCTCAGGGTCCCAGGTTGGGACCCCCGGGCCCTGCCACCTGCCCTCGTGGGCTCGGGCTGAGCCAGGATCAGGACCGGCGTGCCTGCCCCCGTGGCCCATGGGCGTCCCCTCCCCCTGCCCGAGCCCCGCTCCTACTGACGGGACCACGCAGCTCTGGAGCGCGGGGCGCAGGCACGCGTGCCTCGCTCGGCACCTCTGTAGCCCCCGAGCGGCTTCTGTATTCCCACTCTCACTGACGGACACGGTCCAGCTCAGGAAGGCAAGCACGATTTGAACCCGGGACCCTGTGCCTGCCCCAAAGCTCCCGCCATCATGGTGCAGCATGGACGATTAGCTCTCAGGGACTCAGGCCCACCTCCCTGGCTCGGACTGCCCGGGCCCCCCCCTTCCGAGCCTTGGGAACAGTGACCCCAGGCAGCAGCTGTCCCTGGCCAATGAGGCACGCAAAAAAGTCACTGTGGCCGAATCAGGAATCTCTCAACTTCTGGAAAAATCCTCCCTCGGGAGCCGCTGGAGGGAAAAGGGGATCGGCGGCGGGGGACAAGGGCCTGCCCGTTTACGCGCTGGGGACAGGGCTGGCTGCTGCCCGCGGCCGCACGTGGCAGCCTCGAGCTCGGCGTGGCCGCCGCGTCCCCCGGGCAGCCTGACGCGGCTCTGACCAGGCAGTGCTGGAACGGCCGGGGCAGCGCCTGCTGCCCAGAGCCCACCTACCCCCGGCCCGGTGCCGCCGCAGGGAGGAAACGCCTTCTCGGCCCGTCTCCAGCCGCTGCGGGATCCGAGCCAGCCTGGGAGAAGCTTCTCGGCCCGCCGCGCCGCCCCCGCCGCTCGGATTTCTCACGGATGCCTGAAACCGCGCGTTCGGAGAAACCTCCCCTCGTCTTCCAGGTGTGGGGAGGCCTCGTCAGGGCACGTCCTGGTGGCCGCGTGCCCACCAGGGGGTGGCCTGGAGGGGGGCTCGGCCACCGACTCACGCCTGGGTCATGGGGGAGCAAAAGCACGGCGCAGCAAGGGCCAGGGGGCTCGTGAGGGGGCAGAGCCGGAATTCGAACCCGGTCCCGCTGGCTCCCGAGCCCCGCCGACCGTGTGAGTTCAATAAATGGGGCCGCGGGTCTCTGCTGGCCACGGGCACGGCAGACATCCCGTTGTTTAGACGAAGAGACCGAGGTTCCCAGTGGTAAGCCAACAGCGTAGAAGCTGGGGCAGGAATTCAGGCCTCTCCGAAAACCAGGGCCTGAGCCTCCCCCACCCTGGCCCAATTTCTGTTTTTCCGCTGCAGATTCTGCAGGGGAGGACGCCGGCGCCAGGGCCAGCGACCCACCCGCCCCGAGCCCTCTGACCCCGCCTGGGCCGGCCCCACGGCATCCTGGGAAGGCCTCGGAGGGCCAGAAGCCGTTTCTCTACGGCCGAAACTGCTCCTGTGGCGCTGGCTGCCGCCTCACCGGCCCAGAGGCCCACAGCCCCGGGGGGCGCCCTCGATGCTGGCCGGGCCAGCCGGCGCCCACAGCCCTCTCCGGGCCCCAGGTGACAGGGCTCCCTCTGAGCGCACCCACCTGCTGGGGCGCAGGTGCCCCAGCCCGCTGAGCAGCCCGGCTCCCTGCCAGGTGCGGTAGGGGGCTCCCACCTGCGCCTGCTGTCCTCCCACGGCAGCCAGAGGGCACCTGCAGCACCTAAGTCCCAGCCCTCCTCTGCCCAGAGCCCTCCGTGGCTCCCAGCTCCCCTGGGGGAAAAGCCCCAGTGCTCCCCGCAGCCCACCATGCTGCTCCTCCAACATCCCAGGCCGCCGAGCCCGCCTCAGGGCCTTTGCAAGGGCAGCTCCCACCTCCTCTGGGTGCCCCCTCACTGCCCCTCCCCTGCCCTCCTCCTCTCCCTCCCCCGCTCGACTTAGCGCCCCCGCTCGCCCGCCAGCCGAATGCCCTCCGCCAGACTTCACCAGCTCCACGGCAGGGCGGGGACGTTGCTCTGCTCTGTCCCCCGTACGGCCAACCGGGCCTGGCACGTAGTAGGTGCTCAGTAAAAGCCCACCGGGCAGCTCGGCGGAAGCACAGGCTCGTCCGCCGTCACGGGGCCAAGCCGGGGGCAGTCCCCAAGTCCATCGCCCCGTCCCGGCGGCCACCCGGCAGCCTCGGTTTCCCCACCTGGAAAACGGGGGCTCGCCCCAGCTCCGGAGCCGCCGCGCCCGTCGAAGCGGGCAGGCCGCAGCGCGCCCGGGGGCCTTGCATCAGGGCGACGCGCCGAAGCGGTGAGCGTGGTATTTGGTCAGTCGAGGTGAGCCGGGTTAGGGCGTCTCACGTGGGGCAGAGACGGTTGGGTCTGGAGATACCCGGGACTGTCGTGGCCGGGGGCGGGGTGCTCTCGGCATCGAGTGGGCGGAGGCCGCCAGCGCCCCACAGTGCCCAGAATGTTCCCCGACGCAGAAACGTCCCAGACCCAAATACCCACAGGGCTGGGCGTGGGGTTGCGTTAAAGGAATGAGCAAAGAACCAAAAACGCTCGGCTCCTTCCTCCAACTGTTCTGCCAAGGAAAAGGGGGCCCTTGGCAGAGGCCGGACAGGTCAAGGGCAGACATGCCGGACACCGGGCCAGGAGGCTGCGTGGCTGGGTGGCCGAGGGGGTGCCCTGCCGGCCTGGGCCCTCTGATATCCCTGGAAAAGGAGCCTTGTCCGTCCCCAAACGCCACCTCCAAGGCCTGTGGCATGGGCCCTCACCTCCACCAGGAATGGCCTTTGCATTGGCAAACTCCTATGCACCCACAAAGCCCCAGGTACAATGCCCTCTCTCCTAAGAAGCCATCTTCCCTGCTCCCAACTCTGGTTCCCTCTCTGGGAAAATTTGTCTGCCTGCATGCCTGCGACCTGGGAGCTGGTGAAAGAGGAACTGACTTTCGTGGCTCTCAGAGGTGACCTCAACTAAGCCTCCATTCTCTCCGAGCCTGTGTTTCTTACTGGAAAAATGGGGACGGTAACACAGCCGGCACGACTGGGTGCTGTCGGCTCGAGACGAAGCCGGCAAAGTCTGTGCTTAGCTGCTCGAGAATCGGCTGGTGTTGCCGTTACTGTTATATTTTACAGCTGCCATCGTTATTGTTTGCTGGTGGATTTCGGGGGCCCGGCGCAGCAGCGCCTCGCTCCTGGAGGGCCAAACGGGGCGCGCCAGGAAGGGGGGGCGGGGACCCGCGTTCACACACACACACACACGGCCACGCACAGGCTGGCTCCCGCGCGCCCTTCTTACCTTCCGCCACACAGCCTCCAACCAGCAGGGCCACGAGCAGGCCCAGGGGGCCGGCCAGAGAGGCCACGCCGGGGCCCCGGGCGGGCGCCATGCCTGGCAGCGACCTGCGCAGGGCGGGGAGGGCGCCCCCGCCACGGTCCCTCACCGGGAGGCCTCGAGCTTCAGACGGG
Source organism: Dasypus novemcinctus (assembly GCF_030445035.2). Lineage (NCBI taxonomy): Eukaryota > Metazoa > Chordata > Mammalia > Cingulata > Dasypodidae > Dasypus > Dasypus novemcinctus. Next base: position 80,939,694 of record NC_080691.1, on the reverse strand, counting down.
GCAGCGTCTGCGGAGACAAGGGAGGGGCCGTGAGTCGTGGGGGAGGGGAGAGGGCTGCCCCCCGCCCCCGGCCAAGGCCCAACTCTGACCGAGCCCCGCGCTGGGACTGGGCTCCTGCCCTGGGCGGGCTCCGGACACCCACTTCCGCCCTCGCCACGGGCCGGGGTCCCCGAGAAGACGAGAGCTCACGCCTCCTTGAAGGACCCCTGCCCCCTGCCCCTGCGCTGCCCCCCGCCACCCAGCCACCGGGAGGGCCTTCCCCTGGGGCCCTAACATCCCCCGTGGCTCCCACCGTCCCAGGAGAAGCTGCTCCCTCTGGGCCCCGGGGCGCAGCTCGTCCTGCCGCAGGGCCTCGGTCCCCACCGGGTCCCTTGGTTGAAAGTGTCGCCAGCCCGCCGCCGCTGAGGCCGGGCCTCGGCCCTCCGTGCCCCCCCAGGTTCGAGCCTCTCCCCCCAAACTCCGCGTCCCAGAGTCTCGGGTGATTAAACCGCGCCCCGCTGTGTCCACTCCAGCCTGGAGGCCGAACGTGACCGTGGGGCACTGGGCGGCTGCTGCCCCCGAGGATCCCGGCCGTGGGCGGGACGCAGGCGCCGGGGCCGGCAGGGCAGGGGGCCAGGGCGGGGCGCTCGCCGAGGGCGCTGGTGGCCGTGCCCGGGGCGCGACTGGGCGGCGGTCCCAGGCCCGGATGCCGCGTAATGACGGGGCAGGCCCCTGTGATTCCGGCTCCCAAAATACCCCGCTGCGGTCGGCTCGCCCAGCTCCCGGGGAGGGGCCCCTGGGGCAGGCTGGGGACGCGGTGCCCGGGTCACGGCCCAGGGCGGAGGCAGGGCACGCGGGAGAGGGGGATGTACGCACACTCAGGCCCCAGGCGCACAGTCAGACTGCCTGCAGAGAGGGGGTGTCCGTGTAGACGGCCGCCCGGAGACAGGCGGCCGTGACGGCAGTGCCTGGGCCACGGACGTCCATGGGGACGTGCGTGCAGTCAGACCATGGGCAGGCATGCCAGCCTGGGCACACAGTCAGACCGCAGACCGGGGTGGCGAGACCAGACGCAGACACAGAGGCCTTCATGCGCGGGTGTTGGACAGGCGCCCACGTGGTCGGGCAGGTGAGAGGTGCACGTAGTCAGACCATACACACCGATGCCAGGCACGGGTGTGCAAAGTCCCATCCCAGACATGCACACACGCCGAGAAAACAAAACACACACACACACACGGTGTCAAGAGTGGGCAGGTAGCACGTACGCACAGTAGGGACACACGTGGCAGGATCTGACACACACACGGGGAGTCCTGCAGGGTCACAGTCCGGCAGACAATACACATACACGGCCCGTAAACACACACTGTCCAGGCAGGTGAGACTCATGCTCAGATCGAACACGGAGGTGCACACGCAGTCAGGCTACAGGCGAGCCACGCAGCCAGCAGGACACCCCGTGCGCGCACACACACGCAGTAGGATGACGCGCACAGGCTCACCAAGCCAGAACTCTAAGTCGTACGCGTCTATGCAGCTGGGCTACGGGGGACGGGCCGGCGCGCAGTCAGGCTATGGCTATGCACGCGCACACGGCCAGCTGGGGAGGGAGGGGGCAGGCAGGTGGGAAGCATGACATCCAGGGCGCGTCCCCTCACCCGGCAGCCCGCCCCCGCCCCCCGCAGGCCCGCTGGGAGCACGAGGAGCCGACGAGGACGGCGGTGGCTGCGCCAGAGTGACCGGGTGACCCAGCGGCCGGCGTCGCCCCCCGCAGGCACACCTGGGGCTCAGGCCACTCGGGTCGGGCCAGGCAGGCCTGCAGAGAGGCCCTGGGGAAACCGAGGCGGCGTGGCGCGTCCACAGCCCAGAGGGGCTTGCCCTGCCACGGGTCCCCGGGATGGGGGGCCTGGGGGGGAGGGGGTGGGGGGTCCCAGCTGCTCCCCTGGGAGCGGGCAGCCCACGCCCTCCCGCTGCCCGGCTGGGGACCACCTGCCGCTCCAGCCCTGGGCTGGGAACGTGGGGACTTTCGAGACACAGGTGACGGGGCGGGATGGGCGGTGGCACGGCCGGGGCAGACCCCACAGGGTGAAACGACACCGCGTTTCAGGACTCGGGTGCTCCCCCAGGGGCTTTCCGTAATGGGGGGCCGGGTGGGGGGGGCAGGACCCTGACAAGGCGCAGCCCACCTGCTGCCAACCGCTTCCCGGAGGGCGACGGGCGGGGGGGAGCGGGCAGGTCCCGGCGGCCCACCCCCCACACCGCCCCCCCCCCCCCGCCTCTCCCACACCTGGACCCCCGCAGGTGCCCCCACCCTCACCCTCCCTGCGGCAGCCAGAGGGCGCCCGTGAGCACCAGGTCGGCCCGTCCCTCCTCTGCCCACGGCCCCCCACGGCTCCCACCTCCCTGGGGGGACACACCCACGTCCTCCCCACCCTGTCCCCTCCCTGCCCTCCCCTCGCTCCCTCTGCTACAGCCCCAGGGGCCTCCTCGCTGCTCCTCCACCCCAGTCCTGCCCCAGGGCCTTTGCACGGGCCGTGCCCTCTGCCTCGAGCAGATTTAACGTTGTTACGCTTTGGCTGGTGACCCAAGGGTGAACGGGAGGGGCGGTGGGGTGGGGTGGGGGCGCCCCGTTACTGGCACGAGGCAGGGCAAGAAGCTTCCACGGGGGACAGGGGAGAGTTGAGGGCAGAGGGGCCCTGGGCCACCCTGGATGGCCAAGGGCACGGCCGGGTCAGCACCTGGTCCAGCCTGCGTCCCTCCCCTCCTGCCAAAGGGGAAACCGAGGTGGGTAAACGGGGGCCACGCGCCGTTCCCCGAGCACCTGCCCGCAGGGGCCGCCAGGGTAACTCGGGGGGGGCTGAGCCAGGGAGAAGTGAAAGGGGGGGGCCGCCCCGCCTGAACTCGACCTTCCCCGCAGACGTCCGCGCGCGCTCTCTGCCAGGCGCCGGACGTCTGCCACGGCCAGCTCGCAGCCGGGGCCCGCCTGTCACAGAAGGGGAAACCGAGGCACGCACCAGGGTGGGGCCTCGTCCGGGGACGCCCCCCGCCTCGAGCTGGCCTCCGTGTGACCGCGGAGTGGGCAGGAGGGGCGGCTGCCGGGGAGGCGCGAGCGGGGGGCAGAGCAGGCACCCGCTCCGGCAGGGTGCGGGGGGCGCGTCACGCGCTCTGGCGTCGGCCTGGCATGCCCATGTGGCCCGGGAGCATAAAGGGGCGATTGAGACCCGGGCATCAAACAGCCTCTGTGCCACCCGCCCGAGGCGGGGCCTGGGGACACCGGGGGGCCTGGGGTGGGTGCTATCCCCGGGGGGCCGGGGGCCAGGGGCTCCTCTCCCCAGGTCCAACACTTGGGGGGACACAGTGGGGCCTCTCTCGAGACGGCGCCCAGGGAGTGGCCCGGGGCCAGGGGAGCCCGTGGGGGCACAGCGGGCACAGAAAGATCCCCGCGTCCCCTTCCGCACTTGTCGCCTCGGCTCCAAGCTTCTGGAACACTCCCGCCGCTGCCGGCCATCCCCACAGCCCCGCGCGGGCAGGGCGCCGAGCAGGGAGGGGCGCCCTTGGCCAGGGTGGACCGGGGTGGCTCCGCCAAGCCCCTCTCCCAGGGGTGCCCCGATGCCCCCCCACCAGGAAATGGGCTCTGGGTGGGGCCAGCCCTGCCACCCTTTACGGAAAGGGCCGAGGGACGGAGCCTTAATTGCCTACCGATTGGCGTTGGGAGGACCCAAGGGCTTGAGGCGTCGCCCCCCAGGATGCCTGTGGCCGGGAGGGGCCGGGTGGGGTGGATGGGACACGGGGTGGGCGCCGGGCCAAGCCCGAGAGAGGGGAACGGGCAACGCCCCCCACCCCACGCGGCCCCCCTTAAGCATTCCCCGTGCTCCCTCCCCGGGAGGGGAGGCCACTGGAGGCTCAGAGAGGGGCCGCGGCGTGCCAGGGGCCACACAGCGAGGAGGCGCCAGAGCGCGCTGGGATCCGAGGCCAGAGCCCGGCCCTCGTGGGCACCCCGAGGCCCTGCTCTCGGGGTGCCCGGCTTGCCAGGGCGGCCTCTGCCGGCAAAGGTGTGGCCGCGCCCCTCCCCTGCTCACACACCTGCCAGGGACCCCCGGCTCCTGGGCTGGGACCCTCTGCCATCTGCCTCCCCCCACCCCCCCCCCGCCCCGCGAGTGTTCCCAGAAGTCCTTGGAAAGTTTCCGCAGCTCCCAGGGTGCACCGGCCCACCTGTCCAATCGTCCTTCGAGAGCCTCACCCTCTCCCAGGCTGAGCCTCCGTCACGTCGGGGTCTCTCTCACCTCACCCTGAGGCCAGCTCTGCTCTAAACCCCTCCATGGCTTCCCAGCAACCCAAACCCCTGACCTCTGGGCCTCAAGACCCAACCTCCCCCAATGCCGGTCACTCACGCAGCCAGCCCCACTCTTGTCCCCTTGGTCCCTAACTCTCTGCCCTCTTCCTCTCCAAGGGCAATGCGCCTATGCTGTTCCTTCCGTGCAACACACCCTTCCTTGCTCCCTATAAAGCCTGAGATCCCGGCCGAGCTGTCACCTCCTCCGGGAAGCCCTCCCCTGCTGCCCTAGGCTGGACCGAGCCACCTTCACCCCCCCAGCACCCTCGGCCACCCCCACCACGGCTCCACGCCTTCCCGTCCCAGGGCTGTCAGTCCCCCAGGCCGGGGACCGCCACCCGTCCCAAGGAGGGGGCAAAGGCCCTCACCCACTGAAGATCTGGTTCACTCCCGCCCTTCACTGACATCCTTCCTATAAGGATGTTCGTTTCAGAAGGGGAAACTGAGGCCACGTGGGGAGGCCACCGCGGGCAGAAGCCACCCACGAGGCACGGCCGCCGCTTCCTTCTACCTGCCCTGGGGTCCGCTCAAGCTTTGGGGGCGCTGGGGGGTGGATGAGACTGGGAAGGGGAAGACGGGGCTGGGGGGAAGTGAGAAGCCTGCAGGAAAACGCCGGGGGGGTCCCCAAAGCCGGGGGGTCCAGGTGTCTGCGATGCCCTCCTAGGAAGCAGGGCTGGGGGCGGCCCTGGGGGTCGCGAGGCAGGAAGGGGGGGGTGGGGGAGCTGGGAGCTCAGGGAACAGGGACTGCGAAAGAAAATGGGAGCTGCTTTGTGGCCCTGACCCGGCCAGAGGCGGGCACCCCAGAACCCTCCCTGGGCTCAGGTCCCCCCTGCTTGCTGAAAGTCCCCGCTGGGCCCAGGGTCTCCCCGGGATCCACAGGCCCGAGGGGCGCGGGGACCCAGGCAAGGCGGAAAACTTTGTGATTTCGGGGGAAGGGCGGCTGGCAGCTGGGCACCCCCAACCCCGCCGGCTTCCTCCACGGCCCCCCCACCCTGAGGATGCCGAGGGAGCCCCCGACCCCGGCGCCCCCCGGGCGGGCAGTGAAGGCGGCCCCGCGCTTGGCTCCGCCCCCGGGGGGTGTCGCCCCCCTCCCCCCGCGAAGCATAACGGTCCCCGAGTTTTCCAAAGTGCGACCCCGGGCCCGAGTGGGGGGCCGGGCGCCAGGCCGCGGGGTGGGGGGGAGGGTGGGGGAGGGCCGGGCGGGGCGAGGCGGGGGCCCCCCCGCGGAGCCCGGGGGAGGGCGAGGCGGGGACCCAGCCCGGCGCGGCCTCGGGGTGCAGGGGGGCCCCCCCCGGGGCGCACTCACCCCCCGCGGCGCGCAGATCCGGGGGCCCGCGCGCCCCCCCGCCGCCGCGCGCGCCGCCGTCCGTCCCCTCCGTCCGCCCCGGGCGCGCGGCGAGGACTCGGGAGAGGCCGCGGGGGGCGGGCCGGGGGCGGGGCCTGCGGCGGGGGGGCGGGCCCGGGGAGGGGGCCGGGAGGGCGGGGCCCCGGCCGGAAGTGGGGCGGGGAGACCCGAGGGGCGCCCCGCGGCCTGGCGGGGGTCCGGGCGGCGCGGGTGGGGGAGCGCTCCCCCGGCTGGGGGGAGGGGGGTCGCAGCCGAGAGGCTCCTCCCCCCCCGCCCCGCGCTCCTCGTGACCATGGCAACGCGCGGGGGGGGGGGGGGTGATGGACAGGGCGGCCAAGGACGCCCAAAACACACCCAAATGGGGAGGTCGGGGAGGGGGGCAGGGAGATGCTGCAAGGGGGGCCCAGCCGCCGAGGGGCGCCCCAAGCCCGAGACCCGGCGGTGGGGGCTGGGGGGGCTTCTCTCTCCGCTGCGAGCCCAGTGCGGGGAGCAGAGGGGGGGGACGCCGTGGCAGGGTCCCCCCCACCCCCGCCCTACACCTCTGAGGAGGGGGCGGGGAGCGCGGGGCCAGATTGGAAACAGATGGGGCGGGCGGGTGCCAGCGCGCGACACCCGATCCCGGGAGGCGGCTGCGGGGGGGGGGGGGGGGGGGGGGGGGGGTGCGCGGGCGCGGGAGGGGGGGAAGGGGGGGGGAGGCGCGGCCCTGCCGGGCAGCCAATCCCGGCCCGCGCTGCCCCGGGCTGCGGGTTTGAAAACTCCGCTGGAGCGGCCGGGCGCTGGCGAGGCCCGGCGGGGGGGGCGGGGGGGCGGCGGGGGGGGGGTCCCCAGGGCCTGAGAGACGCAGTCAGGGAGGGGCGGGACCCCCCCACACACCGGGCTGGCTCCCAAGCCCCTAGAAAGGGCCTCTCCTTCCAGCACTGGTGCTCGGGCATGACAGCCCTGAAGGGAGACCCCCACGACCACCCGCCCATTCTCCAAAGGGGACATGGGGGGTGGGGGTGGGGGGACAGAGAGAAATAAGTGACTCCTTCGGGGCTAGAAAGGCAGGGATTCGAACTCAGGGCTGGGTCCCGAGCTCTTACTACAGCGGCTGCAGGAGGCTGAGAAGCATGGCTGTTGAGAGCAAGCCATTATAAATTTAAAGCGCCCCAGTTTTTCGGGGGGGGGGGCACAGCAGCACCAGAGACAAACCACTCCCCCTGCCCTAGGGGCTCCCAGTCCAGGAGGGTTGGCAGCCACTTGGGTGACCTGGCTGTGGCCCCCCAGCAGGTACACGCGCCCCCCTCCTACCCCCCAGCACAGAATGCCTCTCCCTGCCTGGTTGGCCCCAGCCTGCCCCCCTGCCCTTTCTGTGCCTCAGTTTCCTCCCCCTGCAGAAGGGAGGTTATCAGTCCCAGCTCCTGCCAATACTGGAGGTCTCACCTGAAGCTGGGCGCACAGTAGGTGTCACAGGGCCACCTGGAGGCAGTCTTCTCTCTACCCCCTTCTACAGAGGAGCCAACAGTCGGCGCTGACTGAACATGCTAGCTCTGTCCCCACCACTTCTCCCCACGGCCCCCATCCCTGGGAAGGCACACAGTAGGTGCTTCGTGGAGGTGGCACCCAGTGGGTGTGGCGTTGAGCAGTGAAGCCTGCCCCAGCTTGGCAGAGCACACGCGGCTGGAAATGCCGTCGGGCGCACAGTAGGTGCCTTGCCTGCACCTGCTGGTTCCCAGCCCAGGGCCAAAGTAGACCCGGGTTTGAATCCCGGCATGCCCCACGTGACTTCAGGCCCAGCTCTGCACCTCTCCGGGCCTCGGTTTCCCCATGGGTAATAGAAGCTGGACACACAAGAGGCCTCAATCAACGCATGTTGCCTGTGTCGGCCCAGCCGCCCTCTGCCCATGGCTGTGTGACCCGAGGCGGGCGCGCCAGTCCCCTGGGCCTCTGGTGCGGGGGACGGGCCACAGCATGACCTAGGACCTCGCAGGACCAAACCTTTACACGACTGGTCGGGTCCATCCGTACCCTGCAGAGAGCACCCCACTTTACTCTCCTCCCAAAACCACGCCATGGGGGGCCTTTGTCACAAACTGGGTGTCCGGTGTCCCCTAAGCACAGTGACCAGAGCCTCTAGAGACCCCCTGCCTTCGAGGGGCTGCCGCTCGAGGGCGGGTGATGACGTAAAATGCGTGACAGGAGTAAAATGTCAGACGAGGGGAAGCACCAGGGAGACAGATAAAGCAGTGAAGAGGATGAGACGAAGCATTCAGTGTGGGGGGGGGGGTTCGGAAAGGCAGAAGGTGACATCTGAGCAGAGACCTGGGGCAGGTGAGGGCAGGTGACGGAAGGCGTGGCGATCTGGAGGAAAGTGCGCCAAGCAGAGGGCACCGCCGTGCAAAGGTCCTGGGGCAGAACGGTGCCTGGTGTGCGGAGGGAACAGTGGGGCTGGAACGGAGGGAGCGAGGGGGAGAGCGGGAGCAGGGGACGGGGCGGGGCGAGCAGGTGGGCCGCGGGGAGGACGTGGGCTTCTCCCCCCCAGGGAGGTGGGGGCCACGGAGGGCTGTGGGCAGAGGAGGGACGGGCCCCGACTCGGGTGCTCACAGGTGCCCCCTGGCTGGTACGGGATGGACGAACTGCGGGGGGCGAGGGTGGGAGCTGACGGGGGGCCAGGCAGAAGGAACGATGAGGCCACACTAGGAGGACACTGTCGTCACTTTGTCTCCCTCTGGGCCGAGCTCCCACGTGGTTCCCCCCTTTTCCCGCAGCACCCCGTTTCTCCATCAGCGCCCCCCGGTGCCCCCATTTCACAGACCGGAGACCCGAGCCTCCGTCACGCAGGCAGAAGGCGGGCGAGGCTCGCGGGGTACCGGTGGGGAAGGCTCTCCTGGGACCCCCGTCCCCAAGGCAGGCAGGCATGGTGCAGGCACCCGTGCCTCAGTTTCCCTGTCTGAAAACGGGGGTAAAAATAGCACCTTCCCTCGTCAGGTAATTTTATTTTGACTGACCTGCGCTATTCTAAGAGGGTGCGACAAGCCCAGCCCTGGTCCTGGGAATGGGACTCCCGCAAACTTGACACCCCCTCCGTGTCCAGAGAGCCTGTCCCCCACTTTCTCATCCCTCGGTGTGTCGTCCCACAGCTTCCGCCTGGTGGGACCCCTGGGCTCCTCCTTTTTTGCTCCGATCCCACCTTGCCTTACAGCCCTGCCACCTCCGGGCAGCCCTCCCTGACTGCCCTTGCCCGCCTGGGGCCGTGGAGGGCTGTTGACCTTGGGAGGGCCGTCTGTCCTCTCCCTGTGTCCCCTCCCCACGTCCCGGGAGGCAGCCGCCCTTGAGGCGGAGCACGGGACTCAACCGCTTCGGCTCCCGCAGCTGGAACTTTTGGGGGTAATTTTTTTTTCTTTCAAAATAACTTTTCTTCTAATTATAAAGGAGGCGCGTGCAGCAGGAAATTAAGGAAATTCAGCAGAAAGGAGAAAATAAAAATGGCCCATCCGCCCGCCTCCCGGCCAGAGACACCATTTGGACACTGCCGCACGTGCTTTCCGCACTTATGGAGCACCTACTGTGTGCTGGGGCCGCTGGGGGCCCAGGGGTGAGTGTAGCGGAGCAGCCAACCACCACCCCTGCGCTCGGGGGGGGCTCACAGACAAGTGGGGGGACAGGCACCCACAGAGAAGCGCTGTCCCCTACGTAACGCTGGGTAGCACTTGAAAGGTTCCAAAAAGAAGATTAAAAAATGGGCTGCCCCAGGCCCTGACCCTCAACAGACTTCAGCTCCTACACTCTGGCTTACTGGACTTACCCCACTCAGCTAACATGGAGGTGAAGAAAGTCGACCACCACACCAGGGAGCCAAGAGTGCCTACAGCTGAAAGCAGGAGGATTGCATCCAGCATCCATGTGGACTCTAAGCCCCCACTTGATACAGAGGTGGAGTGGACACAACCATTCCAAGGTCCACAGGATGGAGGAATAGAGTATGGATTAGAATGGACTTACTGATATTCTATTCATGAACTATTGTGATTAGGAATCAAAGAAAATGTGGCATTGGTGTAGAGAAAGTGGCCATGGTGCTGCTGGGGGTAGGGAGAGGGAAGAAGAGATGCGATGTGGGGGCGTTTTGGGACTTGGAGTTGTCCTGGGTGGTGCTGCAGGGACAGTTACTGGACATTGTATGTCCTCCCATGGCCCACTGGGTGGACTGGGGGAGAGTGTGGGCTATGGTGTGGACCACTGACCATGAGGTGCAGGGGTGCTCAGAGATGTATTCACCAAGTGCAATGAATGTCTCATGATGATGGTGGAGGTTGTTGTTATGGGGGGAGGAGTGGGGTGAGGGCGGTGGAGGGTATATGGGGACCTCATATTTTTTTAATGTAACATTAAAAAAATAAAGACAAAAAATAAAAAAGTTATGCTTGTTTATTAAAGAGAAAGAAAAAGAAGAGCTGCGGGAGACCAGATGCCTGTGTGTGCAAATGTGAACCTCTCTCAGTGGAGGTCACGTTCATGAGCCCAGGGCCCGGCGCCCGGAGCTTGGTCAGTCCCCACTTGCTGGACATGCGGGTATGTTCTCCACGATAACAACATCGCGAGGGACATCCTCAGAGGAAACCTGGGCCCGTGGTTTCCTGCAGATACTTCCAAGCAGGGCGTGACTCTTTTGGGGATGATGGCAAGGCCTTTGAAATCGGAGCTGACGGGGGACCCTGGAGCCCCCTGGGCAGGACCCCCCTCTCCCCCGGCCTTCCCGCCCCCCTTCTAGTTGGGATCAAAACCCCTGAAAGTTCCATTTCGGTCGCAACTGTCAGACTCTGCACCTTTGGCTCCCAGAGCGAAAAGAAACTAGTCGGGCAGCTTCCTCCAGGCTCCAGGGCACCCCAGAAATGGCTCTGTGCCCGGGGGGCCGCTCCCCAGCCAGCAGCGCATTCGTGACCCGGGGCAGCGAGCATGTGCCGACCGGCCGGCGGCCCGCCCTGTCCACGCTTGCGCCAGGGGCCCCGGCGCCACGCCTGCCTGCCAGCCGCCCCGCAGCGGGCACGCTGCCCACCACGGGCACGCCCCGGTTTCTCCTCACCCGCCGGCTCTCCCGCGCCCGGCTACCTTCCTCTCCTTCTGGACAAATGCGGGACGCCTTCAGGCGCGGCTGGATCCAGCACACCTGCTGCTTCCCCGATACCCTTGCAGGGGCTCAACCTGGACTCCTCCCGCCACTCCCACCTGAGTGTGTTGAGTTTGTGCATCTTCCTCCGCGAGCTCCCCGTTCCTGGACCTCTCAGTCGCCTCCGCCCTGGTCCCCGGTTATTCCTCTCACCTCCACCCCCCACCGTCTGTCCTCCCTGCAGCAGCCAGAGGGCGCCCGTGAGCACCCGAGTCAGCCCCCTCCCACCTCTGCCCGCAGCCCTCCGTGGCTCCCACCTCCCTCGGGAGAAGCCCACGTCCTCCCCGCCCTCCCCTCCTCCAGCTCTCCCCCTCGCTCCTGCTTCAGCCCCAAGGGCCTCCTCGCGCTCCCCCACCACGCCCGCCCGAGCCTGCCTCAGGGCCTTTGCACGTTCCCTCTGCCGGGAACCCCCCCCCCCCCCACACACACACATTTTCATGGCTGTTTCCTTCTTTCTCACTGTTCATGTCTCACTCAAACACCGGCTTCTCAGGGTAGCCCTTGCTCGCCACCAGCGTCAGGGGCTCCCGTCGCCCCTTTGTCACACACGCCCCATTTTATTTCCTTTTGGGCATCTGTCACCTGAAATCATTTCTTTCTCTGCTCGTTTCCTGTCTCAATAAGCACCACCCAATACGAGAACCTCCAGCCGCGCGTGCCTCTGTCAACGTCAATGAAATAAAATCGGACACAATTTGAAATCCAGCTCCCGGGCTGCACGGGCCACACTCCCCGCGCGGCCTGTGGCTGCGTATCAGCCGGCGCCGGCAGGGCACGCTTCCAGCACCGCAGAAGCTTCTCTGGACGGCTCTGCTCGAGCCTGGGAGAGCCGGGGGACACCAGGCAGCTGCGGTGGCTGCTGGGTTCCAGGGTCCGGCATGCGGTCGGTGCTCAAGCAGTGTTTTCTCAATGAATGAACACCTAAGAGACCCAGTGGAGCTGGGTGGTGGAGGGAGGGGCTGTCATCTGCGGCCACAGCCCCCGGGGCCCTGCAGCACCTCTAAACTCCCCATTCTGCCAGATAAGGAGACGGAGCCAAGACCACACAGCCGGGATTCGAACTCGGGTCCTCCCGGCTGACCACCCAGACACCCTCCCCTCCTGGGGCTGCCGCTCCAGCACCAGCGGCAGGAGTTTTTAAAAGCCGCCCGGGGTCCCCTCTGCAGCCCGGCGCCTCGGCCGGCAGTGCCGGCTCGGCCAGAAGCAGCAGGGTGGCCGGGCCGGGCCCCGGGGCGGGCAGGCTGGACCCCTGCCAGGCCCGCCGCCCCCGGCGCTGAGGCGGCCGCGGCGGCTTGCACGGCCCGGGCCACATCCTCTCCCCGACTCGAGCGCCCTCCCCTCGCCCTGCGCCGGGCGCACTCGTGCCCAAGCCCCCAGCCCTTCTCCACGACGTCGCCACGCCCGTGATCTCCTTGAACCTCTCGTTGAACCGGCTCGTGCCTTTTCCTTAAAATAATCGACTGATTTCCGGCATCCCCCCCCCAGTGTGCTCTCTCGAGAGGAACCCTGGAAGGAGAGGAACGATGAGAAACATACGCCCCGTTCTCGGCGTTGCTGGATCCCGTTGCTAAAGCCGCCAGATGGGATTTTGTTACAAGGAGATTGGCAGGCGTTGGTGTTAGAGGAGCCCGCGCCCCCCACGAGCCTTTCTCCTGGAAAGCGCCAGCAACCGGAAAGGGGGTGGGGGGGGGCCCGGGAGCGCGGCTCCACCCCGGCACGGCCCCGCCCTGGGAGGCAGGGGGCCCGCTTCTCTCCCCAGCTGGGGGCCCTGGGCAAGTCCTGGGGCCTCGGTTTCCCCATCTGTGCACCGAGGGGGCCGCGCATGGAGATCGGGGAAACTGAGGCGAGGCTAAAAGCCCGAGGGGTCCCCGAGGCCGGGGATGGTGTTGCCCCTGAGCTGAGCTCGGGGCCTCGGCTTCCCTCGGCTGCGCTGGGCAGGGGACCTGGTCTCGGGCACGGTGGGCCCGTGGCACCCACCGCACGCCCGGTGCACCCCTGGGTCGAGGCCCGCAGCACCCACTGAACGCCAGGTGCTCCCCTAGGTCCCGGAGTGTGGCACCCACTGTGCACCAGGCACTCCCCTGGGTCCGGGCGCATGGCACCTACTGTGTGCCAGGTGCCCCCTGGGTCCGGGCGCATGGTACCTACTGTGCGTCAGGCATAGCCCTGGGTCCCAGGGTGCGGCACCTACTGAGCGCCAGGCGCCCACTGGGTCCAGGCCTGGGGCGGGCACCCGGGCAGACACCCTCCCAGGGCTCCTCTTCTACGGAGGGAGAGTGACAGGCGGGGCGGGGGCGGGAGTTCCAGCAGGAGGCACAGCCCGTGCCAAGGTCCTGGGGCAGGGGCCAGCGTGGCGTCCTGGGGGAAGTGGGGGGGGGGCTGCAGAAGAGCGCGAGGAGGACACGAGGTCAGAGGCGTGCAGGGTGCCCGGGACCACGACCCCCGAAGCTGCGGCAGTACTTGAAGAACCAACAGCCGCCATGCCCCCGGGATGGCGGAGCTGGGGGGGCCTCCGAGGGAGAAAAAGCGCTCTCCTTCCACCCGGTCTCCCAGCGTTTCCCGAGCGCCCGCGGCAGACCAGGCTCCAGGCTGGGGCGGAGGGGCCAGGGGTTCAAGCTCAGAGCCGTGACGGGGGAGGGCAGGGCCGGGCAGGCTTCCAGGGGGAGGCAGCATTTCACAGCGAAGGATGAGAAAAATGCGAGGGAGCAGGGACTGCTGCCCAGGACTAGCGGGGGGAAAAGGTCTGGGGGCTAGAGAGAGCAAAGCTAAGTAGAGCCGGGCAAAATGCAAGAAGTGGGGTGGGGGGCCCTGGCCAGCTCCCATCTCATTAGGGAGGGGGCTGCGTGCTTGGCCTCAGACCCGCTGTGTGAGCTCAGGCTGGGGGCTTAACCTCTCTGGGCAGCTCCCCCAGCTCCCATGCATCTCTGAACAGTGTATTTGGACACGGACCCAATCCCATCTCCCCCGGGGACCTCAAGAGGCCCACTAAGCACTTTGTAGAGGCAACGTACACAGCAGGCGCCCAGCGAGCGCACGGCCGGCCGAGGGACTCCTCGCGCCTCCCAAGGTGCCGGCCACGTGCCAAGCAGCTCAGCCAACCCCCTCGATGAGGGCCTGGCGGGGCGATCCTCCCCATTTTCCGGGGAGGGAAACTGAGGCACAGAGCGCGACGACGCGATGGGCCCAGATTCCCGCAGCTGAGGATTCGAACCCAACCCGCTCATCCCCAGCGGCTCATCCGGGCCTCGGTTTCCCTACCCCAGCCTTCACCCTCCCAACCTCGACCGGAGGCCACACGGTCCCAGAATCCCCGGCATCGCCAACCGGCCGGCGAATGGGCAAGGGCTGCTGTTTGGGGGCACGAGGACAGCCTCCCGGCTCCCCAACGTAGTCATGATTGGCAGGGGTTAATTATCACTTGGTCCCCACCAGCTGTCCCCTGCAATGGTGGCAGGCGGGGGACAGACAGGAGCCAACGAGTGGGACTCCCCGGAAGCAGCGGCAGGAGCGGCCAAGGCACGGGCTGTGGGCTGGCTCCACCTCAGGGCCTTTGCACGTGCCCCGACCGGGAACCTTCTTTCCCCAGACATCCCCGTGGCTCGCCCCCATCCTAAGTTCTTTCTAAATGCCCCGTTTACAATTTTGCCCCCACTCTGACACTCCCCACCTGCCTTCTCTGGATTATTTTTCTTCCCCAGAGCAATGTACCACCCTCTCGGGTTCGCAGTTTTCTGCTGTGCTTGGTTTATTCTCCACCTCCCCAGTCGTACCAGGGCAGGAATTTAGTCACTCGAATTCTCCGTGCCTGGAACAGCCGGTACTGCCTGGCACGCCGAAGGTGCAAATATCTGTGTCCTCCCCGCCCCGCCCAGAGGCAGCCCCCCGTTGCTGGGTTTGTGTGAATTCTCTGAATGTCTTCACTGCACACTTGCAGCCCAAACCCTGGACCACTGGGAGCCTTTTAAAGTGAAATCGCACCGCCCTGCAGGCCTCAGCCCCCCGCTTGCTTCTTCCCACGTTTCACTATGCACCGACCACGCTGCCTCCGGCCTCGCTGTGCCTGCCGTGTGCTCTCCAGGCCCAAGGCTGGGCCTGCCTGTTACCCGATCCTCTCGCTGATGGACACTTGCGCTGGTTCCGTTTTTCCCGACCTCGCCCCACGTCTTGGCAAACCTCCCGCCGACGCCTCCGGGGCCCCGGGGGAAGCGTTTCTTTCCCTGACGTGGAGGATTTGATGACGGTTACGTCTAAACACCCAGGACCCTGCCACCCGCGGCTGGGGACATGTGTGTATCGGCACAGACCCTCGAAGAGGCCAACTGGGGGTATTATTTTCCCAAATCAAGTTTGCCCATTCCCTTTGGGCCTACTAACGCCCCCTTCTAGGAATTTATCTACCTGATGCATTTCAACGCGATGGTGCAGAGTAAAAAGCCCTCACAAGTAAAAGACACAAAACAACCTAAGTGCCCAACAATTGGGGATTGGTTCAATAAAAATGGTAAAAGAGCAAAGGCAATGGATGTGTCATGATGATGGGAACGAGTGTTGCTGGGAGGGGGGAGAGGTGGGGTGGGGAGGTGGGGTTGAATGGGACCTCATATATATATTTTTAATGTAATATTAGTACAAAGTCAATAAAAAAAACTTTATTTAAATACCTATTCACTTATCTTGGTGTAAAATGTAAGCTATAAAACCAACTTTATTTGTTCTACTAATGGAAGCAATGCAACTGGTATATTATTTTGAATGGACAATAAGCAATTTTAGCTATCTTGTAGAGATAAAAGGAATATAACATTTATTGAAAAAAAAATAAATAAAGTCAGAAAAAAAAAAATGGTAAAAGAGGATCAAATAATGGCCCAGGGATACTGGGCAGCTATGGAAAGGAATGGGGAACCCATACAGACAATTACGCCACTCATTTACTTTTTTATCTTTTTTTTTTCATTTTCAGTTTTAAGTGAAAAAAAGACAAGGTGAGGCATATCACGTAAAAGACGCTACTCAAGAGAACTGAAAGCAAGGGCTCCAAGAGATACCTGTACACACATGCTCACAGCGACACTATTCCCAGCAGCCCAAAGAGGGAAAACAACTTCTGTGTCCATCAGAAGATGAATGGGTAAACAAAACGTGAGCTCTACATGCGATGGGATATTATATAGCCGTAAAAAAGGAACGAGCTCTGATACATGTGACGATACGGACACACCTTGTAGACATCGTGTTGAGGTAAATGAGCCAGACACAAAAGGATATGGATGATTTCACTTCTATGAAATACCTCAAAATGAGAGACAGAGAAAAGACTCCAGGGGACCAGGAACTGGGGAAGGGGGGAGCAGGGAGTTCCTGCGGAATGGGGGCACAGTTTCTGTTTGGGGTGATGGAAAAGTTCTGGTAATGGATGGCGGGGAGGGTCGCAAACACTGCAGAAGTGACTAACGCCATTGAATAGTCCATTTAAAAATGGCTAAAATGGCTAATTTTATATTACATTCCACCGTAAAATTAGAAGGAAAAAAAAAACACACCAAAGTACAAACCAGTTTGTAAAAGATTTAGTTTCTCTCTCTCTCTCTCTCTTCCTGCCTACTGAATGTTCACAGGTTTCTAGATAACCGCATCATCCAAAACGGTAGCCACTAGCCGCAGTGGTTGTTTAAATATAAACTCAATAAAGTCGAATAAAATTTCAAGACTCACTTTCCCGGTGGCACTGGCCCCCTTTCCAGCGTTCCAACAGCCACATGCGGCCAGGGGCTCTCCTCTACCGGACGGCGCGGAGAACGCGTCCACCCGCCAGAAACTTCCACCGGACAGGGCCGCTCCAGAGGAACGAGCGGCAAACTGCGACCCAACGGCCAAATCCGGCCCGCCGCCCGGCTGTGTAAATAAAGCTTTATTGGCACTCGGCCATGCCCACCCGCCGACACACGCTTCTGGCTGCTTTCGCGTCACGACTGAGATGTATTGATTCTGGCCCTTTACGGAAAAAACCTTTGCTGACCCGGAAGGAGACACGGCAGGGACGGAGAGGAGAGGCCTGGAGGGTGCCCCCCACCCCCCGTGCGCCTTCACTTGGATCGTGCCCACGTGCGGGTGTCCTTGGACGTGAAAGAGGAAAGATGTCGTGAAGCCACGGAGCTGGGGGCCAGCCCCGCCTGCCGCCGGGGAGATTCTCACGCTTCAAACAGCTCTGCCAGGCACGCGGGCACCAAGTGGCATCTCGTCGTCTGGATTGGCATCTCTCGGGCAAGAGGCGGGGGAGCTCTCAACGCGGATCGACGCCCACCGGCTCCCCGCAACCCCGCCCGGGCAGGGACCAGCTCCCCGCGGGCCTCGCCGTGGCGCCCACGTGGAACCCGTGAGCCCGGGCCGAGTGGACCAGCGGGGGGCGCGGGCCCAGGGCTGGGGCTGCAGCCGAGGCCCAGGATTGCCGGGGACGAGGTGGCATCGGATGCCAGGCCGAGCTTCTCGGACGCGGCCTCGGGGGCCCGGGCTGGCTGCCCAGCAGGCCGCAGGTGGACATTCCTCCGGGGAGGGGGACGCGGCAGGGCGGGTGGGGGTCCTGCGGCGGGTAGGGGGAGCCACGGACCCCGAGCCCGGAGAGGAATTACATATTCCTCAGAAGCTGACACGACAGCCCCCCGGCCGCCGGCGAGGCAGCCCTGGCTCTTCCGGTCATCGGCGGTGAATGACCCACGATGCTCCTGGCCTGACCCCACGCTAATTCCTCCACGTCCGCGTGTATATGATTTCGCTTGCTCGCGCTGGCTCCCGTGCCGTTGTTCGTGGGAGAGGGGTGGGAGGGGCCGGGGGGCACCCTGGGTGTAAGGCCGGGCGGAGGGCGCCAAGACCCCCGGGCCCCCGAGGCTGGTGGACCTTGGGCCCGGGGCTTGCGGGGGGGGGGGGGGGTGGCGAGCACCAGGTCAGGGCCGTGGGGCGCCTGGAAACCACCAAAGACTGAAGCTGGCCGGCCTGGGGGGAGTGGCAAGAGGAGTGGGGCTTGCCGGGTGCTGGGCAGCCTTGGGCAAGTGCCTTAACCTCTCTGAGCTTCGGCCCCACGGACAGCAGAGCGAAACCCTTCCGGGAGGCCAGCAAGTTCCAGAAACCCTGCCTGTATCTCTGTCTACAGATGGGGAAACTGAGGCAGGAGAGAAGTATGTTCCTTTTCCAAAGCCACCGACTGGCTGGTCAGCCACGTGGGATGGGCACATCCTGGCTAAGGAAGGGGTCGTCTCCCCCCACTCCAGGGTCCCTCACTGACTGCAGGGAGAGCACCCCCGTCACCGGGGGTCCCGGCGCCTGCCCGCCACCAGCCCAGTTACCTGGGCCGCTCCTCAACCCCTTCCACCGTCTCCCACACTCAGCCTCCACATCCAAGCACTGGGCTAATCCCGGCCGCTCTTCTGAAAGATCTTTCCAGAACACACCCGCTTCTCCGCCCTCCTCTGTCGCTAACCTGCTTGGAGCAGCAGCATCTCCTGCCGGGACCCGTCTGTCCTCCCCGCAGCAGCCAGAGGGCGCCCGTGAGCACCCGAGGCCGGCCCGGCCCTCCTCGGTCCACAGCCCTCCACGGCTCCCACCTCCCTCGGGGGAAAAACACAAGCCCTCTCCGTGGCCCACCAGGCCCTGCACGACCCACCCCGTGCCTTCCCCGTCCTCACCAGGTTCCACCCTCTGCCTCGCGTACCTGCTCCTGCCACGTGGGCGCCCGGCGCCGTGCAGCCCCGAGCCTTGGCACATGCTGATCCCTCTGCCTGGAACACTGTTCCCCCAAATCTCCGCACGGCTCTTCTCTCTCCTCCCGCCAGCCTTTGCTGAAATGTCCCCTGGGCGAGGCCTGCCTCACTCTCCACCCCCTCCATCTCCTGCTTTATTTTTCTCCAAGGCAGGGCATACAGGAGGCGCTTGGTATTTGCTGAGCGATCCACCGTTTCACGTCGTCGCCGGCGTTTTATCCATGGACGTCCACCTCCCCAGCGGAGCTCCACGAGGCCAGGGCTGTCTCTCTGTCTTGCTCCCGGCAGGCAATAGGTGCTCAGTAAATCGTCACCGACGAATTTCTAGACCCACATCGGGGTCCGAGGCCCGAGACGCCGTGCGCTCCTTTTCCAGACAAACAGAGGGCCAAAGCCAGGGCCCGGAAACCCCGACAGGGGCACAAGCAGAGAGCAGGGGCAGGCGGTGGGGAGCAGCTGAGGCAGGAAGGGAACCGCTGGGACCCCCGAAGCCGTTACGGGGAAGCAGGCGCTCACTCGAGGGGCAGCGCGGCGGAGAATGCAGACTGCGACCCCCGAGCCCCTCGGAGAACCAGCGAGGCGAGCGAGCGCAGCGGCTGGTATCGCGCAAAAGCAAAGAAAAAAAACCAAACAGGCCCATTCATGACCAGGAGGAGGACCGGGCATGCCGACGGCATAGTACGCAGCCCCGAAAAAGGAGGAACCCTAGGGCAATATGCCTGGGGTCCTTATGAGAAGACAGAGGGGAGAAGGCCGCGTGACAATCAAAGCAGAGAACACCATGGGTGGCAGAGCAGCCCAGAGAGCGGCACAGGACACAACCTTCCCTAGGGGCTCCCGAGCCAGCATGGCCCTGTTGGCACCGCTTCCTCCTAGGAGGTACTGGTGACTGAAGGTGGTAAGTGCAAAGCAGGCGCTCAGCCACTGAGCTACACCCGCTCCAAAAGGCTGGGTTTTTTCCCACGTTTCTTCTGTTTTTGTCCTAGGAGGTACCTGAGATAAAACCCGGGACCTCATACGTGTGAGGCAGGCACTCAACCACCGTGCGACACCTGCTCCAGTCCACCAGCACCTTGGTTTTTGGACTTCCGGCCTGCAGAACGGTGAGACGATACATTTGTAATCGCACTGTACCGTAAGTCACCCGGTTTGGGGTACTCCGTTAGGGCAGCTCTGGGAATTGAATATTTAATTAATATTTCATATCGCTACCGCGCGCCGGGCACGGCTCAAGGGGCTTCGCACACCATAACGCACCTACTTCTCCCCGTTTTACAGACGAGGGGACTCAATCCCGGAGAATCCAGGGCGCTCGCCCGAGGTTACGCGGCTCAGAGCATCCCAGGCCGGCCTCGCACGCGGGGGACGGCGCACGTCGGCGAAAGAACGCCGCGCCCGACGCGCAGTAACAGCCGCGGAGGTCCCCTGTGGGCGGCGAGGGCCGTGCCCGGCGGAGGCGGCGGGCGTTATCGGCCGGTCGATCGGCCGCCGGCGGCCAGGAAGGAGCGGCGAGGGCTCGCGCGATCGAGGCCAGCACGGAGGAAATCGGGCGGCGGGCTGGCGCGGGGGAGAGCAATTGGCCGTCGCTCTCACTTCCTCCTGCGACAGAGAAAGGCAGGCCTGGCTGGGAACCACGGCGGGCGCGGGGCCAGGGCGCGGGGACCGCCCCACCTGTCACCCTGACGTGTTCATCAGGAGCCGCGGTGGCGGCGGGCGGCGGGGGGGGGGGGGGTGCTCAGGCAGACGCGCCTTGGGTGGGAAACCGAGGCCCGGAGACGGGAGAGGGGCTGGCCTGCGACGGAGGTGGCCCCTGGCAGACCGCGTCTCCTCCTTGGCAGCTCCGCTCTCTGCGTCGGTCCGACCAGTGTCCCGTTCAACCCGCACTGACCGAGAGCAGTGGGACCCAAGACCGCAGGCTCGACGTGGGTTTGAGCCCAGGCTCTGCTCCCTGCTTACCGTGTCACCATAAGCAAGCCGTTTCCTCTCCTTGAGCCTCAGTTTCCCCAACTGTAAAATGGAGGCGACTGGCTGTTAGCCTCTGGCCTGGCGTGAACAGAGTAGATGTGGAATTTAGAGAGAACTGGGTTTGAATCCTGCTTTGGCCTCCTTCCCGCCGTGGGGCCTGGGGGACGGAACCGGAAGCCTCTGGTGGCGATGCTTCTCTGTGCCTGCTCAGGGAGCCCCGTCTGAGCGGCTGGATCGAGCCATGCCTGAAACTGGCTCTCCACCATCAGCCTTTGTACTTACGGGGGCCTCTCAGTTCCCTGCGGTTTGTACATGAAGTCGGTCTAGTTTGCCAGATCATCGCACACCTGAGGACCAGGTCTAGCCAGGGCGGGGAGCTAAGTCCATCGGGCCCCAAAGCTTGTCTCAACTTGCTGGGGCGGGCGGGGGCGGAGGAAGCTCTGGGCAAGGCCCAAACCTCCGGGCCTCGGGTCTTTTGGAATGCAGTCACCAGAAAGCGACACCCCGTGCGGCATCCCCCGAAATCCTGAGGCCGAGGGTGTTTGGTGAGCACCTACTATGTGCTGGACCCGGCTACAATGCCTTTGCCCATTCTGTTCCCTCTCCCAGGAACACCCTTCCCTCCACGCTCTGTCCAGCTGCAGCCTCCTCCAGGAAGTTTTCCCTGACTTCCCTCTCACCTCCCCTCCCCCATCCCAGTCCCAGGTCTGACGCTTCATTGCACATTTCGTTGCATCTGAGACGCATCGTTATTTTTGCGGATCAGAGAGAGAAAAAAAAGCCCTGCGCGTTACCCCAGACACGACTCCCTTATCACACTGAATTACGACTTGACAGCTACTTAAAGAGCTTTTCGGAGGCTGCTTCAGATAGAGATTTTCATCCCTCCTCGCTCCCGGGTTAGGGACGTAAATGGAAAGCACAAGCGGTTCGACTTTTCCTAAAACGCCTCCGAGTTCTGAGCCGGGCGCTCCTGAATCTCTCACCCCCGGGTCCCCGGCGCAGGCTGCCCCAACCTCCCGGGTTCCCCGCCCCGAGCCGCCGACACCCGCCCCAGGGAGCCACGCGAGGCCCGGCGATCCCCCACCCTCTGCTGGACGCCCCGCTTCCAACCGCGCCCGGGCCCCCGGCGGGCACTCGCAAGCCACGACGTGGCAGAGCGAGTGAGTGGCCGGCGTCCCGGGAAGTGAGGGTCGGAGGTCCAGCGACGGCCACACGGCTCAGGCCAGAGCCGAGAGCAGAACTCGAACCCAGGTCTGAAGAATTCCGGGCTGTTCCACCTTGTCCACGCCGCTGCCGGCACTCCCGGTGAAGTGTTACGAAATGGAGCACGGCCTTCAAAGGCACGGAGTGGGGGGGCAGGGGGTCAACCTATAAATGAGGAAGAAGTGCTCGGGGAGGAGGGGACAAAGCAAGCCGGCCCCGGGCCAGGCAGGAGGTCAGCTCTCTCTGAGCTGTGTGTCCCCAGGCAGGTGATGCCCCCTCTCTGGGCCTTGCGTTCCTTCTCCATAAAGTGAGCATAAAGCCGTCCCCAGCACCCGGCGCGGGGCCCATACGTGGCAGAGTGTTCTTTTTACTTCTTCTAGTCCAACCATTGGGTCATCGACGCTTGACGTCCGGCTCGGCGGGCAACGCCGCCGCGGTGGTCTGCTGAGCCAGCCGCCGTCTCCACTGACCCGAGAGCGAGTCCCCGGAGGGCCGGGGCCGCTGGCGGCTCCGGAAGCAGCTGCGGGAGGACTGAGTCGAAAGTGACGGCCGCGCTGGCCGGGGACCCCGGAGGAGAAGACGGGCCGGCTCTGCAGGGGAGCAACGGCCCGAAGCCGCCCTCCTCCGCTCGCCCCGGGCCCTCCGCCTCCCCTCTGCCTCCCCTTCCTGCAGCCCCATCGCCGCCCGCCTGGCCCCCCACAGCAGCCAGGGGTGCCCGGGAGCACCAGGGCAGGGCCCGGCCCTCCTCTG
Organism: Dasypus novemcinctus; assembly: GCF_030445035.2. NCBI lineage: Eukaryota > Metazoa > Chordata > Mammalia > Cingulata > Dasypodidae > Dasypus > Dasypus novemcinctus. Next base: position 80,917,213 of record NC_080691.1, on the reverse strand, counting down.
CCCGCAGCCCTCCATGGCTCCCACCTCTTTCCAGGATAAAAGCCCCCGTCCTCCCCGCGGCCCCCCCAGGCCCCGCGCGCCCTGCCCCGTCCCCTCCCCTTGGCGTCCTCCGCCCCAGCCCCTCGGGCCTCCTCCCTGTTCCTCCCACTCGCCAGGTACCGATCTGCCCCAGGACCTTTGCACGAGCCGTGCCCCGACCGCACTTTCCCCCCGACACCTCCGTGGCTCACTCCCCCGCCTCCCCGGGGGTCTCTGCCCCTCTGTTACCCCATGACGAGAACCTGCAACTCCGTTTCAAAGGACACCCCCACCCCTCCACTCCCAGGCGCCCGCTCCCGTCTGCTCGCTCTCTCACCCCGCCTGACGTGACATGGTTTTTTTAACCGGAACGTGCGTCTCTCAAGGGCAGAAGCTTCGTCCCCTGCTGGCTTCCAGCACGGAGCCCGGCATACATCAGGAGCCCAATAAATACCCCACACCAGTGTGGGAGTGGGCGGCGGCCGGCTGCGGAAGTGCCCTCCCTGCCCCGGTGGGGCCCCGTGGGCGCTGCCCCCCGGCCCTGGCCCCCGGCCCTCTTCCGGAGCCTCTGTCCCCAGCAGGTGCCACCGGGCGGCTGGACACCTGCCGTGCAGGAAGCAGGGGGCGGCCGCCGCGGCCGGGGCTAATCCCCCCCCACGGTGGCCGGGGCGGGGGGCGCTGAGCCAGGCAGGAGGCACCTGGCAGCTACTTGGCGGATAAACCTCCTCGCGCCGCCGAGCCGCCCACGGCCCGCTCCGAGCCCGGCGCACTCGACGGGTCCCCTCGGATTAACTCGCCGGACCGGCCCGGGAACCTGGGAATCAGGGCTAGGACGGTCCCTCTTTTACACGTGGGGAAACTGAGGCCCAGAGGCACGGGAGACAACAGAGCCGGGATCTGAACCCGGGCCGTGAGGTCCAGCGCCCGCTGACCGACGGGCTCTCGACGCGGGAGGCCGAGGAGCCCTGCGCGAGGGCAACTGCCAGCAGCGTGCAGGGAGCGCCCGCCGCGGCCCGGCTGGGGCGGGGAAAGCAGCCAGGCCGCGTCGCCCTGACCTCTCGCGGCCACCCAGCGCTGCGGGCCCACGTGAGGGGAGAGGGAAACTGAGTCCCCAAGGGGAGAAGTCGTTTCCAGAAGGTTCCACAGCCCAGAAGCCGGCGACGCCCTGGCGCGACACTCGCTGAGGCCTTTCCTCTGGGAGCGGGCAGGTCACTTCGGTGAGGGCTGCGGTGAGCTCGGCTCCCACCCGGCGGGCGCCCGGCTGCACGGGAAACCCCAGGGTCCCAGCTCATAGACGGGTAAACTGAGGCTCGGGGAAATTTGGCCACTTGCCTGAGCCCCGAGACCGTCCCCGTGTCCAGAAGGGTAAACTGAGGCTCGGAGAACTTCATCCATGCCCCGAGGCCTACCCTCTTTCCAAAAGGGTAAACTGAGGCTTGGAGAACCTCACCCAAGCCCCAAGAACATCCCCGTGTCCAGAAGGGTAAACTGAGGCTCAGAGAACTTCACCCAAGGCCTGAGGCTGTCCCTGTTACCAGAAGGGTAAACTGAGGCTCAGAGAACTTCACCCAAGGTCTGAAACTGTCCCCATTACCGGAAGGGTAAGCTGAGACTCAGAGAACTTCCGCCCCTTGCTGAAGCCCCAAGGCCTACCCTCTTCCCAGAAGGGTAAACTGAGGCTTGGAGAACCTCACCCAAGCCCCGAGGCCATCCCTGTGTCCAGAAGGGTAAACTGAGGCTCAGAGAACTTCTGCCACTTGCCAGGGCCATCCAAGCTTCACAGACGGACTAAGGCTCAGAGACGTTCAGCCGCCGGCCTGACGTCACCCAGCAGGCAGGAGGCGGCGCTGGGCCTCGAGCCTGGGGCTTCCGCAGGCTCGTGGGTCCCCGGCGCGTCTGCGGGGGGACGAGTCACAGGACCTAAACGGCGCGCGGCCCTGGGGCGGCCGGGGCGCCTTCGGGCGTAGGAGGGGGGCGGGGAGGCGCAGCGCCGGGGCCACCCGCGCCTCTGCCGACCTCACGGCCCGGGGCCTCGGCGGCTCGCGCGGGGGCAGCGGGCCTCAGGACGAGGCTATTTTAATCCGGGCTATTTCTGGAGGCCGCGGTGAGGACGCGGGGGCGGCGGGAGGGGGCAGGCGCGGCCGCGGGGACCCGCCAGGACCGGCGCGCGACCCCGGGGGCCGCTCTCCTTCCCTTGGAAGCGAGGCCGCGCTGGATGCCCTACTGCACGCCCTACTGTGTGCGCCAAAGGTGGCGGGGCGCGCTGCAGGAGGGGTCGGCGCCGGGCGAGCCAGGGGGGCTGCACATTTAGAGAGGGGGGCCGGGGGGGCTCACTTAAAGCTGAGCAGAGTCCCGGAGGGGGCGGAGGGAGCTGTCCTCCCTCCAGACGCTGCGGGGAACAGCATCCGGGCAGTGGGCACGGCCTGTGCAAAGGCCCCGCAGCAGGGCTGGGGCCTGGCGTGTTGGAGGAACAGCGAGGGGCCCGTGGGGCTGGAGGGGGAGGGAGGGACGGGGCAGCTTGTGCAGGGCCCAGGGGCTCGCAGGGAGCGCGCGGGCTTTCCCCCGAGGGAGGTGGGAGCCACGGAGGGCTGCAGGCAGGAGAGAGATGGGCCCTGCCTCCGGTGCCGGCAAGGGCAGACAGTGGGGGGCCGGGGGGCCGGCGCAGACTGCTACGGTGCGGCCGGAGCAGGTGGAGGCAGAGGGGAGGGGGAGAAGCGGACGGACAACCACTGTCCTTCCCGCACCGGGTCAGCACACAGCAGGTGCTCCATAAATGCCCGCCGGTATTCGTTTTAGCGCTCGATCGCTCTACCCTAAGGCTGAGTACTGCCCCCCTCATGGGGACCTGGGGAGACCCAGGGGCAGATGGCGGCCCCCGCTGCAAGGGACACGGCTTCCACCACGGCCCCTGCAGGCCTGTCCCAGGATGGAGGGCGTGACGCGGGCAGAGGCGGGGGCCGGCGGGGGAAAGGAAGGAAGGGGTGGGAGGCCTGCCCCCTCGGCTCGCTGGGTGACCCCGGGTGAGCCACGTCCCCTCTCGGGGCCTCGGTTTCCTTATCTGGGAACGGCGGGCAGCGGCCGTGCTTTCCTCGCAGGGTCGTGCGGATTAAACGGGATGATGTGCAGGACGCGCTTGGCAGGGACCCCGGGGCAGTGCCAGCTCCCGGTACGTGCGGCCGTTCACTGTCGTCCTCACGGCCTCTGGGAGACTTCAGTCCCCAGAAGGCATCGTGTCCCGAGGCTCATGAATGAGCGCCGTTAGCTGCGGGGGTCAGAAAACCCACGAGAGGGGCTGGAGCAGGGTAATTTCTCCTTGCACACAGGTCGCCGGCCTTTTGGGGCTGCTCTGGCCTCCCTCACAGTCACTGGGGCCCGGGCTCCTGCCATCTCTTTGATCCGCCAGTCTCATCGATGCCATCTGCCACCTGGTCCAAAACAGCTGCCTGAGTGCCAGCCATCACCTCCGTACTCCAGCTGGGGAGCATCTGCTACCTCCCTCTAAAGGCATTTCCAGGAACTCCTGCTCATTGATCCTATTAGTCAGAATGGAACCATGTGGCCACGAGGGACTCTGGGAAATGGACGTTTTCCCCCATTAGGTGGTCACATGCCCGGATAAAAGTCAAGGTTCAACTCCTATGGAGGAAGAGAGAAGGACACCGGGGGACGCCCACGTGGCCCAGGAGCCAAGTCTTGGGTTTCAAACCAGAGCATGTGACCCTCGGGCCTGGAAGGCAGGGGAAGTCATTGGGGCCAGCCCCCTGCCTCTGCGCCAGGACAGTTCCCACCCATTCCGGCCTGCCCCCCCAAAAACTCCAGGGTCAGCAACACCAGCCAAGGTGAGACCCCCACCTGTGCGGGGTCCGGGCGCCCCGGCCCAAGGACACCCAGCCAGCCCATCTCCTCCTCCGTAAACAAGCACCGGGAGAAATAAATAGTTTTTAATGGGCTCGATAATTGAATTCAGGGAGAAATAATCTTCTCCCGGAGCCACCGAGGGGGCCGGCCGGGGGAGGCAGATGGAGAGTCCCAGCTCCTTGGAGCGAGGCTGGGGGGGACCCCAGCTCCTGGCCAGACGGGAGCCCCACGCGGCTCCAGGCATGGACAAAGCCCCACCTCCTGTCATGGGGCGACGGCGGCGTCTGGCCAGGATTTAGCGTCATTATCGTTTATCTCATTGTGTTCGTTTTTCAGGACCTGCCGGCTGAGGCCGAGGACACACGGGTTCCCACTCGCGGGCACGAAAGGAAGCCTCCGAAGGGTCTGAGGATGACGGTCGCGTCGAAGGGACAGATACTGGGACAAGCGATTGAAGTTTGAGACGGTGCAGAGCACTGGACGGCGAGTCCCCGGGTGCAGCCAGCACGGCACGCACAGGTCAGGCCGAGGGGGTCGGGACTGGCCCTCCCCCCTCCCACCCCCCGAGGGCTCGGGCCACGTGGGCGTGACTCAGTCTCCCCGTCTCGGCTCAGGGGTTCCGGGGCAGCCCCGGGCTCCTGGCCCGACCCCCTGCCAACACCGACCTGACGTCTCGCCCCGAGTGCGCAGCCCGCTCCTGGCGCTGGGCATGGCTCGGGGTCCCGTACTCCCAAGCACCCCCAAACCCTCTGCCCATCAAAGCCCTGGCTCCCAGCGGGCGCGCGGACAACCTCCTGGGACTGCTTCAAACAGAGCCTCCGCTTCATCGCCCCCGTTTTACGGAGGAGGAAACTGAGGCCCTGGCGGCCGAAACCGCCGGCCCGAGGCCACGCGGGACGGAAGGAAAAGCTCGAACCCGCGCCCCCCGCAGGCTCCTCGACGATCCTCCCGGCTTCTGGCCCGAGACGACTTCGAACCCCTGGCCCAGCCTCTGTGCGCTTTGGGGGGCTCCCCTGGGCCGCTGATCGCCTCCCGGGGAAGCGAGAAATCTCGAGGCTGTTTTGGGAGCCCCTGGCCCCCCCGACACATGCCCTCAGACCCCCGGCTCCAGGCCTCAGACGCTTCGCTCTCAACGGCCACATGTCAGGACGTCTCAGGCAAGGAAAGGCTCAGAGAGGGCGCGCGAGTGGCAGAGGTCACACAGCACCTCCACCCGGGCCCCGCTCTCCCGACGCCCACCGGGGCTGCCTCTCGCTGCCATGTCCCTGCTCCGAGCGTTCCCGGAGCACAGCCGGGGGACAGAAGCCGGCCTCGAACCCAGGCCTGGCTGGCGACAGCGTCCGTGTCCCAACCACTGCGGGGAATGGCCAGCACGTGACCGCGGGGCCCCCCCACGCCAAAAATATTGAGGAACTCGCCCTGCCTTCCCCTGCAGGCCCGCGCGTTCCCTTTTCTCGGCCCCGCTCCGTGCCTCGGTTTCCCCATGCGGCCGGCCCAGGGTCAGACCCACTGCACGAAGCCGGCTGTCCTTATCACGGCGGGGACGGGGGCGGTCTCCCCTCCTTGCGTCGTCTGGGGGAGCCATGAACTCGGGGCTCCACCCGCGTCTCCCCCGTTCGTTAATGAAGACGGCGGGGGGAGGGGTGATGCCACCCCCACCCCCCCCGCTGGGCCCCCGCCGCCGCGTCGCTGTGTCGCCCGAGGCCCCGGGGACGTGGCAAGAAAAGCTGCCCCCATTTCACAGACGGAGAAACCGAGGCCCGGGGACCGCCTCCCACGGACGGGCCCGCGCGGGGAGCTCACCTCGGGGGGTTCTCGGGACCCCCAAGCCCTCGGCCGGAGGAATCCCCCCCCCCCCCCCCCCCGCGCCGGGCAAGAGCGGGAAGGAACGTTCCGGAGCCCGGCGGCCCCGGGCCGCTCTGGGGTCTCCCGCCTGCTCTGGGGCGCCGACCCCCCGCCTCCTGCGAGCCACGGTGGCGGCGGGTGGCCGGAGAGGAGGGGGGGTGGCGGCGTGGACGCCCTCACCGCCCCGGGCCCCTCCGTGACGTCGCTGACGCGAGGATGCTGTTTTGTGGGGCCCCTGCAGGAAGCCGAGCAGCACCCCTGGATCCTGCTCCCTCGAAGCAGGGGGACAGCCAAACCGTCCCCGGCGCAGGCGTCAACCGGACGGGGACCGGGGGGGGGGGGGGGGGACCGGGGGGGTGCCAGGAGCGGACAGGCCCGTCCCGGCGGCGAGCGGGGCCCCACGGAGCAGCGCTTCCCTCGCGCCGGGGTTCCCGTCGAGCCCCGGGATGAACCCGGCAAGAGCGGAGGTCCGCGGGGCCGTCCCCGCCCGTGGCCCGCGTCGCCGCGCCCCGCGTCGCCGCGCCCCGAGACCACCCGGCGGCGCTCAGCCCCGTCCGGCGGCGCGGGGAACCCACGCGGCTTCGGCCGAGGCGGCGGCCCGGGACGGGGACCCCGACGGGCGGGACTCGTGAACTACGTCAGGCCACCGGGTTTTCAGAGAAATGAAAGGAAGATCCGAGGACGCGCAGCCGGGCGACACCGCGGAAGACCCCAGTCGCTTGTTTTCCTTAGGAAAACCGGCAGATCTGGCCACGAAGCCATTGGGGGCAGCTCCGGAGGCGCAGACCCCCTGGTGGCAGCGAAAGGCTCATCGCAGACGGGCGCTGGGGTTTCAGGGTGACCGTCCCGTCACGTTGTCCCAGCTCCGGCAGGGGTGCGGGGGACCCTGTCTGTGAAAGGCCCCGGTGAGGCTGTGTGACCCGGGCAAACTGCTCTCCCTCTCTGGGCTTCGGCCCGACAGTTATCCCCAGGGTCGTTTCTGAGCTCGGGGGTCTTGGTCGGAGCAGTTACCCCCAAACTCTGGGGGGGCTTCGGGCACGCTCCGGCCGCCCGTGCTCAAGATGCAATCTGAGCCCCCGCAGGGCCTGCGCCGGCCGATCAGCCTCCAGCCGCGCACCCCAGCAGGGCCCCTCAAATCCCCACGACCGCCCCTCCGCCCCCAAAAGAGCGACCTGGCAACACGCCGGGCTCCACGACGATTTTCATTCCCGGCAAAGCCCTCGCGTAGCCGATGACATTTTTCTGGCTTTTAAAAAAAAACAACGTGTTCACTGTCCCCGTCCCCCGGGCTCCCAGGGACCTGCTTCACCGGCCGCCGCGTCCCCAGAATTGTCATTTTATTTGCTTTAACTAAAAATAAAAAATAAAAACAAATTAAAACCGGCACAGCCCTTGCTCTCCGCCGGGCGTAGGCGGGTGCAGGTATTTCTGACAATAGCCCGATCCCGGGGGGAGACTCTCCGAAGGGCTCATTTTCCAGGGGAGGAAACTGAGGCACGGCGCGGCCACAGAGCGAGCCTGAGGTCCCGAGCCCCGCGGCTGGCTCCTGGCGGATTTCAACGGCGGCCGGGCCAGCGGACCAGTGACTGGGTGACTCGACCAAGTGAACGCTCACGCGCCCGGCGCGCCACGGACCCCTCTCCTGTGTCCCCCGCAGGTCGCAGCCAACGCTGCGCGCTCGCCCCCGGGAAGCCGGGATCCCGGGGAGGGGGGGGCGCCAGGCCCCCCAAGACAGCCCCCCCCTACCCCGAGCTCAACTCGCGCAGGGCGGCCTCGATGAGGCAGCCAGCGGTGGGGAGCGCCCCAGTTTGCAGCCACTGAGTCACCCCAACGTCTGCTGGACCCCATCAAGAGACCGGGGGAGGGGGAACCCCGGCCGGGGCAGGCCCCGCAGCCTCAGAAAATCATCAGGGCGACAATGGCAGCCGCGGGAACAGCACCTGTCACCCCGGTACGGCTCCTTCCTAACAGGTGTTAGCACATCTAACCCTCCCGACGACAGAGGCCCAGAGAGGTCAAGCAACTTGCCGCGGGTCGCACAGCCGGTGAGCGGCAGCACGGGGGTTTGAACCCGGGCGGCCTGGGTCCTGCGTCCGGGCTCTGAGCCTCAGAAGAAGGCCGCCCCCCTGGCCCCGATGCGTCCAAAACAACTCTCGGGCGCCTCGAGCGGGTCCTGACTTCCGGAACTTTCCAGGGGTTAAGAGTTCCGTCCCGGGCATCGGCCGGCCCCGGGTGAAAATCCCCGCTCCGTCACCTACTGGGTGTGATCACAGACCAGCGGAGACCGCCCCCCCCACCGCCGTGCCTCAGTTTCCCTCTCTGCAGATCGGGGCCCCGAGCACCGCCGCCACGCTTCCGGGGGATCCGAAGGCCGGAGGCAAGGAGACGGCTGGGAGGGGGGCGCTGACGCGGCAGAGGGCCTGGCGCGGGCGCGGACTCCAAAGAAGGGGCAGCAGCCGGCGCGGCCCCCCGCTGCCAGCCCCGCATCTGCCGGGCGCGGGGGTTAATTAGCAGCGGCATTAAATTCTACACACACGCGGGCGGCACAACGAGCCTCCCAGAACCCCCCTCCCCGCATCTCCGCCAACTCGCAATTACCCGCGGCGGCACAGCACCGCCCCCCGGCTCCCGCCTCTTCCGAGGGTCCCGGGGCTCCTCTCCCCGGGGCGGACGCCGCGGCCTGGCGAGGGCCACCTGGAGACCCGCAGGTGTTTCCCGCTCGCCACCCGCCTGCCGCGAGGGGCCCGTTTTTTGAAATGAAGGGACAACAGAGAGAGCGGTAGGTGGAAGCTCCTTTTACAAGCGAGGAAGCTCCTGCACAGAGAGGGTGAGGGGCAGACGGGAGATCACACAGCAAGGGTGAGCCAGAACAGAAGCAGAATAGAAAAGGTGGATTTTTCACATCCGCCCTTCCCAAGGGCAAGGAACAAAAACACCAACGCCGCCGGGGCCGCGCAGGCGCTACCGCGGAAGGCGGCGTGGACAGAGGCTGCCCCTTCGAAGGGGGACGTCTGCGCTTAAAAAGCTGAACCCGGGGGCAGGGCGGGTGTTGACCGTCACCCCGACCCAGAAACACAAGCGCGAGGCATGGGATCCTTGGGAACTGGAGGGCAGCGGGGCCCGGGACCCAGGCCGGGCCTTCTTCTCAGGCCTGGGATTCCTGTAGCCTCCAGGCCCCAGACCCGCAGCTCCGCAGAGGAGAAGAACAGGAGAAGGAGAAAAAGGAGGAGACAAAAATAAAAGCTGGATGCGAAAGTCGCGTCCGTGTCCGTGAGTCACTGCCACCCGCCTGTTCATTTGCGCCTCTCCACAAGTGGAAGGCAATTGATTTTTCATATTCCCCACGCAGCACGCCCCTCCCTCGGCACTTCTAAAATATCAGCCGCGGCCCGGGCACAAGGCGGATGTCGGGGTTCTTGCTTTTCCATAAAAAAAGAGAAAAACCAAAACACGGGCACGCTGCCGGCCCTGAGTTTCCGGAAGGCCAGAGGGGGCGGAAAACTGGACCCCATGAAGTGGACTCTTGTGTCCGGCCTGACTTGCTGTGTGTCCCTGAGGGAGACGCTGCCCGTCTCTGATTCTGAGAACCGAATCCCACCGGATCGGTCGTCCGTTCTCAAGTCCCCCCGCCTCCCCCCCCCTCCCCCGGTATCGGTCCTTTTGAGCCTCTGTCCCCCCCGCTTTCTGGCATCTTCTCGCCGCAGCCCAAGAACCAGCAGCTTCCTGGCCAAGGAGGGCAAGCAGGAAGGGGACAAAAGGCAGGGGGGCAGTTTTCCCGGCCTGCGAAGCCCTCGGACCCTCGCTGCCCCCGAAACGGGCTCCCGAAAGACCCCCCGCCGGGCGCCGTTTGCCGCAGGGAAGGACGAAGCAAGGACAAGGCGCGCCCGCTTCGCCCAAGAGGGGCCGCAAGTCCTGGGGCCTGGGACCCCCCACCCACCGGCGGGGCGGGCGGCTCTCGTGGCCGCCGCGGCTGAGAGCACGGGCCGGGCAGACCCCAGCCACCCCCGCCCCCAGCCACCGCTGGCTCCCACCGGGTCCGCAAATCGAGCCTAAACCGGCCCGGGCAGGGGGCGGGAGAGGCTCCCAGCCGGAATCCCTGAGCCCGTCAGGGGTCCCCCAGCCCGCCCGCTCATAAACAGCCGCCTGTATTTTTAGGGCTTTCCTCCAGCCTCACCCCCATCCCAAACTCTTCAGTGCCCCCTCCTCCCCCCCCACAGGGTGGCTGCCCTCGCCGGGGAGGCGGGTGAGCGTGCAGGGCCACGGGGCGTCCCTTCCCCGCCACCGCTCGGGCCCGGGAGGAGGGACAGCCGGGGCAGCCACAGGTCCCCGCACCCGGCTCCCCGCGGCGCCGCGGAGGTGAGCGCCCGAGCCCGGACGCCTGCGCGGAGGGCAGGAGGGGAAACCGAGGCACGTGCCCAACCAAAAGCCGCCGGGCCGGGCCGCGTGGCCGGGGGTGGATCGTCTCCTCAGGCCGGGGCGCCCCGGGAGGGCCCCGCGCTCCAGCCAAAAGATGGGAAGAGACGTCTCTGGAAGGGCCCACGGGACGCGGCCACCGGAGCAGTGACACCCAGCGGGGACAAAGGCCCCCCCGAGCGGGTCCCCTGGGAAGCGGGCAAAAGAGAGCGGCGCTGGGGGGGGCGCCCAGAGACGCACGGCGGTGGGTCCCGGTTTCCAAGCTGGCAGTAGGAGGCTGGTACCCGGGACGGAGGGCGCGGCACGCACCTGCCACCCACCTGGCGAGGGACCCTGGGGAGAAGGACGCCCCCCGCCCCCGGGCAGCCAGCATTTCCACGGCCCCTCCAGCAGCGCCCTCCGATGCCACTGCCGGCCACCCCGGAATTACCCACCGCCCGTCTCCCATAGGGGATGAAGGCCGGGCTGCCACCTCTGGGGACAGAAGCCACGGCGCACACACACTCCCCGCCCCCCCGTGGCCCCCTGGGGGGCCGATGTCATTGGCCGGGGTGGCAGGAATAGAACAGGCCGTGAGCTCACCCGCCAGGCTGGGTCTCCGGCGACGTTTTGTTTGCCTGAGCCCAATTACACCAACTCTCAGGGCGACCGAGCGAGTGCCGCGGCCCCCCCAGGAGGGGCTGGGGGGGGGGGACACACCCAGGCAGAAATGCACCATCATGGTGAAGGGTCACCCCCCCCCCAATCCCCGCCGGGTCTGGGGGTCCGGGATGCGGCTTTCCGGAGGGGACGCAAACAGTGGCAGCGGAGAGAGGGCACGGTGGGGGGCCCGGAGAGGGGGGGGGCCCCGGCCACAGGTCCCCCGGCGGCGCGGGTGCCGGGGTTTGGGAGGAGCTGCCGCCCCCAGCCCCAGCTGGCCGCCTTCCGCCGCCAAAGTATCAGCTGGCAGAGGGGCCAAGGGACAGAAGGCGGGATTGGCAGGGGGAGGGGGACACAAAGGAGCCCCGCGAGGGGGAGGGGAGCTATGCAAATGGCAGGAGCCGCGGTCATTAATTAAAGCTCCCCGGCAGCTGGCATCAGAGGGGCCGCGGCGCCGGCCGGCTCCCCCCCCCCACCAAGGAGGGGACGCCCCGAACAAAGAGGGGCCCTGACCCCCGCCACCCCCCAGGGACAGCAGCCGCAGAGGGACGAGGCCGGGATCTCAGCCCCAAAGTCCGGGCGGGGTTCGTTCCCCCTCCTCGGGGGGCTCCGGCTTTGTCTCGGCGTCGCCGGCTCTCGGCCGGGACAAGGGACACCTCCGACCCCCTTCCCCGGTGGCCCGACGGATTTCTCAGGGGTCCCGGCAAAGCGCGCCAGGGGGACTCCCCAAACTGGGGTGGGGGAGCAGGGGAATCCCAGCTGGGCCCAGGGTGGGGGGCAGGGGAGGCACCCCCAGACGCCAGCGCTGGGGAGGGGGGTTGATGGGGGGGGAGCTGAATTTGAGGAAGGGGCATTCTCAAAAGCTGTGTTATTTGGGGGCTCGGCTGAAGGACTGGAGATGGGGGGAAGGGGTCACTGAAGACGGGGGGGGGGGGGGGGTTCCAGATTTTGGGGGGGTGTGGCTGAGCAAAGATTCCAGTTTGTGGGGGTGGGGGCCCTGATTAGAGAATCTGGGGGCGAAAAAGCGGCTTGATGGGAGTTCCCCAATGGGGAGGGGGGCTTTGGGGAGAGAAGGGTCCAAGACGTGGGGGGCGCGGGGCTCACCGGCCCTACATCTGGGAGGAGAGATCCCCGCGAAGGGCCGTGAACTTGGCCGTAACCCGGCCGAGCCGGGCGCGCCGAGCGCGGGGATGCTAAGCCGCGGGGGCTCCCCTCAGGGCACGCCCCGCGCCCCCCCACCCCGCGCCCCCTTCAACCCGTTCCACGGCCCCGCCCCCGGGATGACGTCACCTCCCCTCCCCCAGCCCCCGAGGGGGCTCCCGGGGTTTGCAGAGCTCGCGGGCAGGCAGCTCCAAGGGGCGGCTTCCCTTCTCCCGAGATCCCCGCGGGCACCCCAGCTCCGAGGGCAGGTCGGGGTGCCCGGCGCGGGGGTCCGTCCGCGGGGGGCCCTAGGGCCGGCGCGGGGTGGAGGATGGAGCTGGGGCTAGGAGTCCTTCTAGGGGACGGGGAGGGGGCGTCGGGCCGCAGAAGGGTGGGGCAAGGCCAGGGGGCCCGAGGGGCGCCCCCCTCCAAGGGATGTCGGGACAGGGGAGGGGGTGGGGAGAACGCGGGTTGAGTCAGGGGTCCCCCGGGGCTGGGGGATCCGGAAAGGGCCGGCGGGGGGCGCCGCAGTCGCGTCGGCCGCTCCCCCCCACCCACCCCTTTGGCTGCCACCTCGAGCCACCCAGCCCGGGCTCATCTCCACTCCGGGGGCGCAGCGCCCCGCACCCCGACACAGCGCCCCCTGCCTCCAGACCCCAAGCCGGGACCAACACCCCCTCCCCACACTCACACCCCCGCCCCCCCCCCCCCCGACCCGCACTCTCGGCGCCTCTGCCCCGCCCGCAGCTCCGGGTGGTGCAGCCGGCGGCAGCTTCCAACGCGGGGCTCCCGGCCATGCCCGCCCAGCCCCCCCCCCACGCCTTCCCACGCCGCGGACCAAGCCCCCCACCCCGCGCGCTCCCCCCCCCCCCGGCCCACCCATCAGGGACATTGTCCCCGGCTGCGGCTGGAGCGTCCCCCGGGCACAAAGGCCGTGCGGGCTTCCCCCGCACAAAGCCGGCGCGCTGCCCACTCCGCGCCCTCCCCCCCAGCCCGGCGCCGGGAAGGGCTGGGGGGGGGGGCAGGGATTTTTTTTGCATTTGGGGCCCCGCAGGCATGCACCTCTCCCCCCCCTACCTGGAGGCTCGGCCCCGCTTCACATCCTGACTGGTGCATGGACCCCGAGCCGAGCCCCGAGCGTGCGCGCCCCGGCCGGGCTGCCGGGCGGGCGGCGCGAGGACACTCACTGCGGCTCGCGCTCCCCTCGCGCCGCCGCGCGCGCTCCCCCCCCCAGCCGCTGACGTCACCCCTGCCGCCCGCGCCGCTGCGCAGCCGCGCCCGCTCCGCCAATGGGGAGCGGCGCGCGCGTCACGTGGCCCCGGGGGGCGTTTAAAGGGCCGCGGGAGCACGTGGGGGCCGCCGGGCGCCGGGGAGCACGTGGGCGGCGGCCGCTCCGGGGGGCTCCTCCGCGGCGCGGAGGTCGGGCCCGGCCCCGAGCCCTGCCGGGGCTGCCCGTTGCCCTCTCCGTCTTCACACCCGCCACCTTGGTGCCCCCGCGGGTGCCTACGCCAGGCTGGCACCAGCAGGTCAGGCTCCATCCTGCCCCAGGGCCTTTGCACGGAGCGCTCTTCTCCCCTTCGCCTCTTTCAGATTCCCGCTCAAACGTCAGCCCCCCGGGACAGAAACGCCACCGGCCACCGAATCTCCGTTTGTATTCTTGGCACGTGAGGAGGTGAGGCCAGGAAAGAGGGGACACTGGCCCAGGGGATCTCCAGGTCTCGGCACACTCCTCGCCCGACGGCCATCCCCTAATGCGGTGGAGACAAGCCAGCTCCACTCTGATTTGCTGCGTGGGGCCCTGAGCCTCAGTTTCCCCACATGCTTCTTGAGAACGTTCCTGCCTGGCCTGTGGTTCCTGGGACAAAAAGAAAAGGGACAACCTGAAAAAAAAGACCCAAAGAAAAATTTTCCAGGGACGTTATTCTCATGGTGGGAAGGAGGGGCTCAGAAGGGGCAGGCTGTCTGTCCAGCCGTTGTATTTTGAGCGTGTGGAAAGCATTTCCTCCGGGTGCATACTCGGAGAAGGCCAGGTGACCACAAAGGGACTCGAGTATGGAATTTTGTGTGGTTTTTTTTCCTCCCCGCTTTAAAATCGTTGATTCATTCATTCCGGGCTAAAGATGCAGCTAAACAGAAAGCATTAACCCCTGGAACAGAACGGTACGGCGGAAGTCATAAACAGGAGACGAGAGGGGATAATGAATAATTAAACAAGGGGCCTAAATTAAGCTCCCGAGTTTCCCAGCGGCCAGCGCAGCCGTCAGGTTGGCGGAGCCCACTCTGCCCTCCTTCCTGTCTCGATGACCCTGACCTGACCGTGGACAGTCGGGCCTCCGTCTTCTCATCTCAGCAGTGTTGGGGACCCTGCGTGATGAGACGGGGTGGTCTGTGACGAGATGCTCAGCCTGGTCTCTAAGGCACGCAGGGTGTTTGAGCCTGGTGGGCTGGAGACTGAGAGGCTAGGCTCTGGGCGTGGCAAGAGCCCCTGCCCTGCTCTCTGTAAGCAGAGGGACCTTGAGCAAATCTGCCTATCCCCATCTGCAGAAAGGGGCACCTACGGGGAGCAGGTGTGGCTCAAGGAGGTGGGCACCCGCCTCCCACATAGGAGGTCCTGGGTTCAGTTCCCAATGCCTCCTAAAGAAGATGAGCAGACACAGCAAGTTGGCACAACGAGCTGACAAGCAGATGCAATGTGCAGGGAGTGGATGTGGCTCAAGCAGTTGGGCTCCCACCTCCCATGGAGAGTCCTGGGTTTGGTTCCCAGTGCCTCCCAAAGAAGACAAGCAAACAACAAGCGGTGATAATGGGCAGACATAATGAGCTGATGCAATGAGCTGACAAATGAGCAGACATCACAAGCAAGGAGCAGATGTGGCTCAAGTGGTTAGGCACCTGCCTCCCACATGGGAGGCCCCAGGTTTGGTTCCCTATGCTTCCTAAAGAAAATGAGCAGACCATGAGCAGAGACAGTGAGCAGACACAGCAGACAACAAGCAGACAGACGAAGTACATATCTGGGAGGGGGGGATAAAATAAATTTCAAAAATGGGTACCTAGGAGGGCTCTTCTGAGCAAAAAAAGGGAAAATGGGTGTAAGATACAGTGCCACATGCACCTGGTAAACCCATCCGTATAGCTTGTGCACCAGGCTGGGGACACAGAAGTAAATAAAACAGGGACACACACAAGATGCCTGCCTCCTGGAATTCATACTCCCACACCTCCCTTGGGGTAAAAGCCCAAGTCCTCCCCACAGCCCACCAGGCCCTGTCCCCTCCCTGCCCTCCCCTGCTCCCTCTGCTCCAGCATACAGGCTCCTCCCTGTTCCTCCCGCGTGCCAGGCCCAGACCAGCCTCAGGGCCTTTGCACAGGCTATACCCCCTGTCTCCAATGCTGTTCCTTCCGCTCTTTCCGGGCCAGATCCTCCTAACCAGTGCCGGTTCACCTTCGTCTCAATGCCAGATTATTGATCACAATTCAGAATGATGGCGTTATTGCCAGTTTGTTTTCTGTTTCCCTCCCTAGCTGTGCCTCAGTTTGCCTATCTGTAAAAGTCTCTCCTCCCTGGGGTTGTTGGGAGGGGGAAACAAGTTACAGCTTGTCCAGGCAGGGCCTGGAATAGAACACAGGCTAAATAAGGGATTGCTTAATAATGTGGTCATTGTAAATGGCAAAAAAAAAAAACAGGATTGCTGTTTTCCCATCAATAGATGGGAAGCAGATGTGGCTCACGCGATTGGGCGCCTGCCTCCCACATGGGCGATCCCAAGTTCAGATCCTGGTGCCTCCTAAAGAAAACAAGCATGCACCACAACAAGCAGACGCCACAACGAGAAGACGCCGCAAGCAGCAGGCGACGCACCCAGCAGGAAGCAGAAATGCCTCAAGCAGTTGGGCCCTCGCCTCCACGTGGGAGGTCTTGGGTTCGGTTCCCTGTACCCCAAAAAAGACGAGCAGACAACGAGCAGGCAGACAGACGAGGGAGCCATGGGGGGTGGGGAGGAATTTTAAAAAATGAATAGACTGGGAAGCAGATGTGGCGCAAGTGATAGGGCTTCCGCCTACCATATGGGAGGACCCTGGTTTGATCCCTGGGGCCTCCTGGCGAAAAGAAGAAGAGAAAGCGTGCCTGCGTGGCGAGCCGAGTGCCCGCGTGAGTGCCCACGTGGCGAGCCAAGTGCCCATGCAGTGAGTCACGCGGCAAGATGACGCAACAAAAGAGAGACAAGGAGAGAGTCAAGGTGAAGCGCAGCAGAGACCAGGAGCTGAGGTGGCGCAGCTGACAGGGAACCTCTCTCCCCATCAGAGGTCCCCAGGATCGAATCCCGGTGAATCCTACAGGAGACAAAATGAGAAGAGAAGACCAAAAAGAGAAATAGATACAGAGGATCACACAGCAAATGGACACAGCAAAAACAGCAGGGGGGGGCAGGGGCAGGGGGACGGGGAGAATAAATATTTTTTAAAAGTAAAAAAAAATCAATGGACAGTGGGGAGCGGATGTAGCTCAGCAGTTGAGCGCCTGCTTCCGTGTACGAAGTCCCGGGTTCACTCAATAGACAAGAACAGAATATTCTAGTGAGATCCCGTTGCCGGCCAGGAGGCTGACAGGTATCTGAAAGGCGGTAGGGGGGCAGCAGCCCCAAAACTTGAAGATAGCCGAGGCGGGGAGAAGGTCCTCCCCTGGGGTTTGGCTTGAGCCTCAGCGCCCCACACCGGGGAAAAGGCTTGGCACGTGGGGCCTAACGGGCGCCCGTGGCTGTGACTCACTTGTTGGGTGACGTTTCGTCAATGAACACTTCCACTCCCCGCAGGGGGGCGTCCCTTGCCCCGCCTCCCGCCCTCCTCCCGTTCCCTGCCAGCCACCCCTCCGCCCCAGCCTCTCCCAGAACCCGGCAATTAGCGCGGCTGTGTTTTCAGGAAGACAGCCCCGCGGGCCGCCCAGCGCCGTGCGCAGACAGCCACGGTCGACTCCTCGCGCGAGTCAGCGTCCCCGTCTCAGCTGCAGAGAACCCAGCCTTAGACTCGCCCCGCGAGGCCGCTCGAAAGAGTCTCCTCTACAACGCTGCCCCGTGGCCGAAATCCCAGTACCGCATGTTCTTTCCGTCGTGCTTTCTCCCTCTGCAAATTCACTTCCAAGGCCACAAAGAGAAGGGGTAGGCGGGGGCACACCCTTTGCTGAGTCCCTGCCCTTCAGGGGGCTGTGGGGGTGTCCACTGATTCAGCCGATTCCACCGGAGTCGGGCAGACGCGGGCTGAAATCCCGCCGTGGCATCTGACGAGAGTCAGCACCTGTTTATGATGAGGACATTCGACAAACTAGAAAAAGACGGGACCTTCTTCAAGCTGAGAAAGGACAGGTACGAAAAACCCACAGCTGACGTAGACTCATCGGTGAAAGACTGAAAGCCTGCGCCCTAAGATCAGGAACAAGAGAAGGATGCCCGCTGAAAGTCCATGTGGTGCTGCGAGTTCTCGCCAGAGCCATTAGGCCAGAAAATGAAGTCAAAGTCCTCCGGGTTGCAAAGGAGTAAGTAAAATTATCTGTATTTGCACATGACAGACCCTTGTACATAGGAAATCCTAACGAAGTCACAAAATCACTATTAGAGCTAGTAAATGACGTCAGCAAAGCTGCAGGATACAAGGCCATATCCAGAAATCAATTGTATTTCTATGCAGTAGCAATGGACAAGCTGAAAGCGAAATTAACAAAACGATTACATTTACAATAGATCAAAAAAGAATAAAGTGTTTAGAGTAGATGTACTGATAGAAGTGCAAAATTTGTATGCTGAAAACAACAAAGCATTGTTAAAAGAAACGGAAGACAACCTAAATAGAAAGACATCCCATGTTCATGGATTGGAAGACTCGACATAACTCAAATGGCAATACTCCCCCAAAGTGATCTCCAGCTTTCAATCTGTATCAAAATCCCAACTGCCTTGTGGGCAAAAATTGGCAAGCTAATTCTAAAATACACAGAGAATTGCAAGGGACCCCAAAAAGCCAAAACAATCTTGAAAAAGAAGAACAAAGTTGGAGGCCTCACACATCCCAATTTTAAAACTTACTACAAAGCTACAGTAATTAATGAGGCATTAGCATAAGCATAGATATATGTCACCAGAATAAATCCTCGTATTTATGGTCTATTGATTACCAACAAGGGCACCAACACAATTCAATTGGGAAAGAATCATCTCCTCATCAATGGTGCTGGTAAAACTGGATATCCACAATCAAAAGAATCAATTAGGGAAGTGGACTTGGCCCAGTGGTTAGGGCGTCCGTCTACCACATGGGAGGTCCAGGATTCAAACCCAGCACCTCCTGACCCGTGTGGAGCTGGCCCATGCACAGTGGCAAGGAGTGCCCTGCCACACAGGTCTGTCCCTGCATAGGAGAGCCCCACACGCAAGGAGTGCACCCCATAAGGAGAGCCGCCCAGTGTGAAAGAAAGTGCAGCCTGCCCAGGAATGGCGCCGCACACATGGAGAGCTGACACACAAGATGATGCAACAAAAAGAAACACAGATTCCCGTGCTGCTGACAACAACAGAAGCAGACAAAGAAGAACAGGCAGCAAATAGACACAGAGAACAGACAACTGGAGGGGGGAGAAAGAGGAGAGAAATTTTAAAAAAAGAAGAATTTTCTATTAAAAAAAAAATCAGTTAGACCCCTAACTCACACCACAGATGACAATGGACTCAGACAACTAAATGTAAGGGCAAAAACTACAAAACTCTTAGAAGTCAACTTTCATGACCTTGGATTAGGCAATGGTTTCTTAGATATGACTTTAAAAGCAGAAGCAACTAAAGGAAACAGATAATGTGGACTTCGTCAAAATTGTTTCAATAGACACCAATAAGAAAATGGGGGGAAAATGCACAGAATGAGAGAAAATGTTTGCAAACCCGATATCTGATATAACACTTGTATCTAGGCTATATAAAGGACTCTTAGGACAACTCAATAATAAAAAGGTAAATAATCCAATTTAAAAGTTGGCAAAAGACCCAAATAGGCATTTCTGCAAAGAAGATATACAAACGATGACCGTGCCGGTGAAAAGATCCTCGACATCATTAGCCATTAGGGAAAGGCAAGTCAAAACCACAGTGAGATACCATTGGATGAGTGTAATAAAGAAAAAGGGAAAGACAGAAGGTCGTAAGTGTTGACTCCTAGGTATATAAAACGAGGGCCCTGCCACGCGGGGGTGTCCCCCGCGTAGGGGAGCCCCACGTGCAAGGAGTGCACCCCGTAAGAAGAACCGCCCCGTGTGAAAAAAGACTAAGCCCGCCCAGGAGTGGCGCCGCACACGCAGAGAGCTGACACAGCAAGATGACGCAACGAAGAGAGACACAGATTCCTGTGCCGCTGACAAGAACACAAGTGGACACAGAAGAACACACAGCAGATGGACACAGAGAGCAGACAATGGAGGGGAGGGGAGAGAAATAAATAAAAAATAAATCTTCAAATAAGTAAATAAAATAGCACCTGCGGCTCTGCGGTGGTGGACTGGGGGGTCGCCCACCGCTGGGGCCTGGCTGGGCACAGGGGGAAACGAGGGGGGCTGTGTTCTGCCACCACTCCCCACCCCCCAGGAACCCGGGGACGTCTTCAAATCAAGCCTCCGTTGTCCGCTGCCAGCTGCTGCCTGGCCGAGGGGCCGGGCCTCCTGTCTTACCTGGAGTTCCCACCAGGAACGGGCCAAGCCGGATTTCGCATCTAAAGTACAATGGACTCGTCCTCTGGGCCCCCTGCCCCAGGCCCTCGCCCCACGCCCCTTCCACCGCCGCTCCTGCGGGGCCCGTCTGGGCACCGCAGTGCCTCTAAAGAAGGGGCGGGGACCACGGAAGCGCTGACCGTCAGAGCTGCTCACTTCTCAGTCCTCCTCCCGGGTGAAAGTCTCAGGTGGGTGCTCGGGGGTCCCGAACGCCGGCCCACTCACCGTCACTCAGCACCCAGCCCGGGAAGGACAGAGCCGGGGCCCTGCGGGCAGCGCGCGCTGGAGCCTTGAGCCCGCGCCTGCTGATGTCCCCGGGGTTTCACCGTTTGGCAGCTGCCTAGGTGGCCCCTTGGTTTTGGACTTGGTCTTCCTTGCTCTGTTGACTTGCAGCTTTACTTGCCTTTGTGCACTGGGTGAATTTGTCCTTGTGCCCAGCACTAGAGAAGCGACAGTGTTGCTTTTCCAAAAGAAAAAGAAAAAAAAAAAGGAAAATGTGGTTACATAAAAGCAAACAAGTGGATTCAGGAAAGAACTGAGTCACAGATGGAGGGGGTTGTTTTGCTTGAAGAGGACTGAAGAAGGGAAAGGTTCCATGATCCCATGGGACCTGGATGGCACCCAGGCGGGGTCGGTCTTAGCCAGACCCTTTTTATGGAAGAAGAGACTGGGGTCAGAGAGGTGAAGCCGGATTCTTTCCTCCTGCCTCCAGATGATTCTCTGGCCATCCAACCTTCCGGCTTCAACGCACAGAGCCTGGCTGGTCTAAACAGGATGGGGGCCTGGGGGCTAGTCCACCCGTCCCACAGCGTTGCGCACCCCGGGAGAGGGTGGAGCTTGGCTGGGTGCAGGAAGGATCAAGTCGCTTCATTTGCATACTGTTCCCAGGTGCATCTTGGGACTAGACTACAAAGCAGGTGG
The DNA here is from genome assembly GCF_030445035.2 of Dasypus novemcinctus. Classification (NCBI taxonomy): domain Eukaryota; kingdom Metazoa; phylum Chordata; class Mammalia; order Cingulata; family Dasypodidae; genus Dasypus; species Dasypus novemcinctus. Next base: position 80,896,635 of record NC_080691.1, on the reverse strand, counting down.
GGAGGGGGCGAGGGCCCCAGAGGTCTCATTCTGGCCAGAGGTAGAGGGATCTGGTCAGGGGTGAGGCCTGGAGCTCTGGGGTCACTCACAGAGACACCCGTTTTCCCCATGACAATCAGCTATTGGGGGCCATATTTTTTCTTCCGGAAGGTTATAAAGCTGCCCTCAGTTTACCAATCTGTAGTCTGGGCCCACGGCCTATCCTTCAGAAAACGGAGTGAGCAGCAGCCACCGCCAGGCCATTCAACCCAGCCTGAGTTCACCGCCGTGAAAGTCCATCCGTTAGCCAGTCAACAAACACTTCCGAGCAGCTTCCCATGGCCTGCATCCGTGTGCGCGCGGTAGGCGCTTCATAAACGGCATACTATGGCCACGTCCCAACGTGGCAGGAAGCTGAGCCTCAGCGAGGGGGCGCAGGTTGGCCGAGGGCACACCCACGGGGGCAGGCGGCAGGCCCGGCCCCCGCCCTGCGCTCCCCCTACCGCCCTCGCCGGCTCCCCGCCTCCCCGCCCGCAGCGCAGGGGGATGACGGAGCGCCACGCGGCTGCGAGTGGGATCGCCCTGGCAGCGGAGATGTCGCCCAGGATAAAACGGGAAGTGCTAAATAAATCCGTTCGCGTCCCAATTACACACCCCAGCTCCTCGCCCGGGGCCTGGGGAGCCGCAGGCCCGCGCGGGGAGAGCTCTCCCGGCGCCCGAGGGGTCCGGGGCTGCTGCTGGCGGGGGAGGGGGGGGGGTCAGACCCTCCCACCGGGCCCCCCCCCCACCAGCCCGTCCTCGTCCCCCAAGCACAGCCACGCCTTTTCTGGAAAAGAGGGAAACCCACACAGCGGGATGTTCTTGAGCTGGGGAGGGGAAGTCCTCGACATAGGACACAAAGAAAGTTCCGTGGCACCTGCAGGGCCGGGCTGGGGGCCGCGGGCGCCCCACGTGCAGCCCTCCGGGGCGAGAGTGGTTGTCCCTGTCCCCATTTTATGACGGAGCAAACTGAGGCTTAGGAGGGAGGCGATCCATGACGGCTCAGGAGGCGGGGCTGCACTGGGGGGCCCAGGTCTGACTCCGCTCGTTCTCTGACGCCTGCATCCATCCTCTGTATTTACTGAGCATCTACTACGCGCTGTTCTGAACGGCAGGAGACAGAGCAGGCGATCACGCAGACCCCGGCGGGCATCTTAACGGGCGAAGGTGGATGCGAAATCGAGTGGAAAGGGGACGGGCTGAGGGCTGCAGGGAGGTGGTCGGGGAAGGCCTCGCTGTGATGCCTGAACAAAGGAGGGGAGGGGAGGGCATTCCAAGCGGAAGGAAGAGCCGTGCAAAGGCCCTGAGGCTGGACCCGCGCCTGGAGAGTTGGAGGGAAAGCGAGGAGGAGGCCTGCGTGGCTGGCGAGGAGGGAGAGAAGGGGAGGGCAGGGAGGGGTCGGGGCGGGGGGCGCAGGGCCTGGCGGGCCGCGGGGAGCACGTGGGAGCCACGGAGGGCTGCGGGCAGGGGAGGGCCGGGCCCTGGCGCGGGTGCTCACGGGCGCCCTCTGGCGGCTGCGGGGGGAACAGGCTGCGTGGACGAGGGCGGGAGCTGGAGGCGAACAGCGGGGGTCCCGGGGGGAGGTGATGGGGCCCGGACCTGGGCGGGGGCAGCGGAAGGGAAGAGGTGTGAGGGGGGGGGGGGCGGTCCTGGGAGGTGGAGCAACCGTCAGGCAGGCTTGGGCGCAGCTCAGGGTGCCGCTGCCTGGCCCGGGGTCAGCCCTGGGGCTGGTGCAGGAGCCGGCGGCTCCCCCGGCAGTGCCAGGCGCCCCACGAGGGGGTCGAGGGGCGGGCGCTTCGTGCCGCGTGTCACCCGCAGGCGCAGGCGCAGGCAGGGCCGTCTGTCCCCCAGCATCTTCACACCCAGCTGTGCGTCTGCCGAGCACTTGAGCAGGAGTCCCTGGCAAGCTGAGCGGGACACGCCGGTGACATCGCCCCCCCCAGAGGCCCGTGCCAGACCCAGAGGAGGCTCCGGTGGTCGCCAGAGCCTCCCAAGTGGCCGAGCCTGGAGGTGGCACCCGAGACAGCACTTCGTGAGCGGGCCCTCTGTTCCCGGCACTGTTCCAGGCGCTCCCCGGCCAGTCCTGGAGGCCCTGGGGAGTTTGGACAGTCACGGCCCTGTTTTCACAGGCGAGGCCCAGAGAGGCCGAGAAACCAGCTCAGGCCACACAGGGGGGCCGCGATGAGGAACTGGGGGTCCGTGACACGGGTCGCACTGAGCCAAGGCTGCTCTGGGGTTGGGGTCCCCCGCTTGGCCCCGAACCGCAGGCAGTGAGGGCTTTGGGAAGTCAGTGGGTGTCCCTGCCCTGGCTGGCCTTGCACACTCCCGGCGATGGGGCCCTCACTCTCTGTCGGGGAAAGCCGCCTTTGTAGTTTGGTTGTGCTAAGAGTTAGACGGTTTTTCCTTTAATCCGGGTAGTCTCCATCCTACCTCTTTGGGCCCTGCCGCTGCCCTGGAAGGCTGCTCAGGAAAAGTCTTCCTCTCCCCAACTCCTCCTTTCACTCCTCTCACTCCCTTCTCCTTCCTTCCCCCTCTCCCGCCTCATTCCTTCCTCTCCCCTCCCCCCTTTCCCCTCCTCCCCCATCCCCTCCTCTTTCCCGTCTTTCCCGCTCTCCTTTTCTCTTCCCTCCCTCTTGCCTCTCCGACCCTTCCTCTCTTTCCTCTCTCCTCCTCCAGGCAGTCCTCCAGCTCTCTATCGAAGGACCAGGATAGATAGAACAGATATCTCTCTGGTCTGGAGGCAGAGTCACCTGCCCTTTGGCAGCCGTGAGACCCTGGATAAGTCACGGCAGCTCTTGGAGCCTCCCTATCCGCTTCCATAAAAAGAGTGGAAGATCCCATCTCGGGTGCCCCGTGGGTCCCGGCGCCCAGCTCAGGCACGCAGGAGCTGTTCCATAAAGGAGTAAATGCTTTTCCCCCGTCAACGATTAGTCCATTGACTGGTCATCACGGGCCCCAAAGCTGACCCTGCTTGAGATTGTCCCCCCAGGAGACACTAGGGGCCCCCCAGAGCCCCCTCACTCTCAGCCATGCGGTCCCTGCTCTGTCCTCCCTGTTCTCCTCCCAGGAGCCTTCGCACGGGCTGTTCCCTCTCCTGGGAATGCTCTTCCTGCCGCGCTTTGCTTTTCATCCTCCTGCCGCCCTCCCGGCTCATTGCTCGGGGGGCATCGAAACCGTTCAGGGAGACGGTGGCGTGCATGCTCGATGGCTTAACACCTGTCTTCTAGCAAGTTCTGTGTGCCCCGAGGGCAGGGGTCGTGTCTGTTTTGTTCGGGCTTGTCACTCCAGCACCTAAAACAAGCACCTGGCATATGTTAGGGGCCCCATAAAGGCTTGTGATTGAAAAAACAAGTGACACATGTCATACCCCATTCTGCCTGCTTTCTCCCCAATCAGCTGTATTAGTCAGGGCTCTCCAGGGAAACAGAATCAGCCAGAGCTCCCTGTCAATAGGACGCGCTTCTCTGAGAGTCTGTCCCGCAGCTGTGGGGACGCACGAGTCCACGTTCCGCAGGCAGGTGCAACCAGAGGCTGCAGCGGACGTCCAGCGAAGGCTCTTGACGAGTTCTGGGAGACGCTGGCTGTCCAAAGACGAGCTGGGAAATTCTCTCCCAATGCTGGAATCACTTCCCCTTCTAAGGGATTCAACTGACTGGGTTAAGCGTCACTCACTGCTGATGGCAGTCTCCCTGACGGATGTCATTGTAACCAGCTATCTATGATTTACCACCGCAGTAAAGTCACTGGTGACTAAAGTCCACAAATGCCCTTGTGGTACAGTCAGCCCAGGGCTTGCTTGACCAGACAGCTGGGCACAACTACCTGGCTGAGTTGACACGAGTCTACCCGTCCCATCAGCCTCTTCTGGACTGAACACATTCAGCTTAGGAAGGTTCCAAACTGAGCAAGCGACCCAATCACCTTCCTTTTCCTGTGCCCCATACTCCTGTTAATACAATCCAAACGTTTCCCCCTGTTGGTACTTTCTGCTTTTCTCTTGCTGGGGAGGAAAATGTGTACATGGGAGGACGCAGCCAGAAAGCTCGTAAGCCTTCCGACGATTCAGACTGGAGAATCGACTGATAGTGGAGGAGCTAAAAAAGAAAAACAAAAATGCGTTCTCATTTATTAGGAGAAAGAAAACTGCCATTTCAATAAGCGCGAGGCTGGTGAATGCCGGAATTATAAAGATAGACACTTCCTGTCCTCCGCCCGCAACCTTCACCCGCAGCTGTGAGCGCCAGGCCGGCGAGAGAGGCCGGAGCGGGGCGGCCACAAGGACGGCGTGATCGCGCGGGAGCCGGAGCCCTGCGCGTCCGCGGGGCGCTGCCAGGACTGAACGGAGCTCACGCGGGGCGGGCGGGGTTGTGGGGCCGGGCTGTCCTTGGCCACCAGGACACGGGGAGCCACGTTGGGGTCTCTTCTCGTGCAGATGATTGTCCTCCTGGGGAGGGAAGTTTCTAGCAAACACCCAAGCGCTCGCTGCAAAACCTCGGGTGTGGGTTTCCCTGCTCCATGCCTCCATTTCCCCACCTGCCAAAGACGGATGATATTCCATCATTGCTGGGAAGAGTTGCTGCTTTGATTAGCTGTTCTGCTTGTTTTTCCTTGTTTAAGGTTTTCAGAGGTGCCGGGGATTGAACCTAGGGGATCTCGTGTATGGGAGGCAGGCGCTCAACCACGAGCTATGCCTGCACCCCCTTCTGATTATTTTTGACCAACTCTCCTTACGTCTTTTCCTATGAAGTCTTTTCTGAGACTTGCCCTTGACCCTTCTCTGGGAGTCTGGGGCCAAGGGTCCCCAAAACATGCCCTCCAGGTGCTAGATGCCCCCAACAAGCCTCTGCCTTGGGTGGGGACAAGCAAAGCTGCGGAATAAAGGCGAGAATTTCAGGCGGTGACAACTGCTGCAAAGACATAAAAATACAACAGCCCGGTGGAGGGACCAGGTGTCGGGGAGACTTCCGCCAGGATGACTCTGAAGAGCCGAGGTTTGGAAGGCAGAGGGAACAACGAGGGCAGAGGCTGCGGTGGGTGAGGGGCGTTTGGATTTCATCGTTCAGGCAGGGAGAAGATACTCAAGAGATGTTTAGCGAGGAAAATCTAAGCCACAATTGGTGGCCTAGAAAGATTCATCTGGAAGATGAAGGCCCCATGTTTGCTTTAAAGAGAAAGGTTCATCTACATTTACCCAACTGCACAGCTGCCCATGGATGGAAGCAGCTGCCTGAGGCTGTGTTAAGAAGGATTCTGGGCCTGTGCCCCGGCTTTGCAGGGAAGGACGTGCTGCAGTCTATTAGTGATGCCTGGCTCTCGCCTCCCTGGGAAAGTGTCCTGTTATTGATTAGTGATGCCTGTCGTGGCAGCTGAACAGCGTATGGTGGTCTGCATGCTACACCTTGCCCTCCCTGGGCGACGGGGCTGCTTCTGCTTGGAGAAAATCGTCCACACCCTGCTAGAGAGCACAGAGGAGGAGGGATTCTGGACTCAGGAAGATGAGGTTCAAGGCAAGCGGATGTGGCTCAACAGATAGAGCGTCCTCCTACCATGTGGGAGGTCCAGGGTTCAAGCCCCGGGCCTCCTGACCCGTGTGGAGCTGGCCCATGCGCAGTGCTGATGCGCACAAGGAGTGCCCTGCCACGCAGGGGTGTCCCTCACGTAGGGGAGCCCCCGCTCAAGGAGGGCACCCTGAAAGGAGAGCCGGCCCACACGATAAAAGCACAGCCTGCCCAGGAGTGGCGCCGCACACGCGGAGAGCTGATGCAGCAAGATGACGCAGCAAAAAGAGACGCAGATTGCTGGTGCCGCTGACAAGAAGGAAGATGAGGTTCAAACCTTGGCTACGCAGCTTCCACCCTGTGTGACCTTAGGCAAGTTACTAGCCATGTCTGAGCTTCACCCCCGCCTCTGCGAAGAGGGGACGGGATCTCCGCCTCATCGAGGTGTTTGGTGGCTTAGACACGGTGCTGGGAGTGCGGCGCCTGGCGTGCAGCCGGGTTCTGCTGCGGTTAGCACTGGCCTCTCCCAGTGTCCTCGCCTCCTCCCCCACTTTCGTGGCCCAGGCTCTGAATCCAAATTGGCTGTATTTCCAGGCCCAGCTTCGGGGTCGGTTCCAGCTCTGCCCCGCGGCCCTGGCAGACACTCTCAGCCGCATCTTGTACCTGGGGTCCTGTCTGCGCGGCTGCCAGAGCCTTGGCATCCAGCCTCTACGGCCATGCCACCACCTGGTGGCGGCGCGCGGAAGCCAAAGTGGGCATGGGAACAGTTGGCAATGGTACCCTCAGGGCGGGGGGGCCCACACCTGGACTCTCCTCCCTCCCCATCCCCTGGGCCTGCCCGGGTGCTCCCTGCCAGTGCAGTTGGGGACCATCCACCCCCCGCTCCCTTCCAGCCCTTTGGCCTCGTGCCCCCAGCAGCGTGCATGTCTGCAGGTGGCTGCAAGCACGTGGCCGCGTGGCCCGGCTGGCACAGGGAGGGGTCTCGGGGAGCGGGAAGGAGGACGCCGCACCCTAAAAGCCCCTGGCCTCCCGCCCGAGCTAACCTCGTGGCCCCTGAGCCAGCCTCGTGTCCTCCCACGGGCCACCCTTGCTCTCACTTCCAGGCCCGCACATGCCGTTCCTTCTACCTGGAAAGGACTTCGCTCCCCTTCTGTCCTGGCCGTCTCCCTCACCTTCAGGTCTCAGCTGCAAGGTCACCTCTTCGAGGGAGCCCCCTGAGGCTGAGTCACATGCCTCCTGCCCCGGGGAGGGGGGCTACCACGGCTGCCTGCTCGTCCCCCATCAAAGGCCCGATGGCCCCGTGACGTCACTGCTAACTAACGCGCACCGTCTCCTTGAAATCCCCACCGGCGCTTTCGAGGGGAGTCCCCATGACACAGATGAAGAAACCGAGGTTCACAGAGGCCCCAGAACCCAAGTGGCCCCCTGCCCCCGACCTTGACCGTCTTCTCTGGTGACCCCTCCTGCTGTAGACCCCTGAGAAGGTGTCGGGCTGCCCTGGGGACGAATCCGAGTTCTCGATTTGCAGCCCCTGCCTTTTGGGGCAGGCAGGACAACGAGCGGGCCTCTCGGCCGTAGCCGGGGTGGTTTTGTTCAGCGTGGACCGTTGGGGTCACCAAGGGTTGGAATGATCTGCTCAGGGGGAGCTGGGAAAGAGCTGGGGCTCTGGGGCCAGACAGGCGCGGGTTCGAATCCTGCCTCTTCCACTGGCCTTTCATGTCCCTTGTCCTCTCTTTCCAATCTGCTGGTAGCTGTGATTTGGTCAGGGCTTGTTTGGTGGATGAATGAATGAATGAATGAATGAATGAGAGAGACCAGGGGGATGGCTGTGAAACTTCAGCCTGCTGGGGCATCCCTGCTCCGAGCCCTCCCGCGAGTTCCAGGGCTCTGTGGATAGAGGCCTCCTTCTTCCCTGCCGCCCACAGGACCCCACCTGGCCTGCCCCCTCCCTGCCCTCCCCCCCCACTCTCCCCCCCACCCCCCTCCGGTCACCCCTCCTCGCTGTCCCCGCAACACGCCAGGCACGGGAGGATGTTTACTGCAGTGCTGGCTGCAAAAGCCAATAAGAGAACGGGAGCAACCTGAATGCTTAAAATAGTTAAAATAGTCTGGTTTAAGATCCGAAAGAACTGGGGAAAACAACAACAACAACAGGTGTTCGCGTGATGATGCGTCTGAACAGGACGCGCCACACAACCGTTCCAGCAGCGACATTCACAAAAATCAAAAGATGGAAACAGCCCCGTGGCCAGCAGGGGATGGAAGGATGAATAAAAGCCAGTCCGTCCGTACGATGGAATAGTATTCAGCCAGGAAGAGGAAAGCAGCTCGGAGGTACGCCCAGATGAGTCCTGGAGACATCGTGCTGAGTGAACGAAGCCAGGTACTGAAAGACTTCTGGGGGAGGCGGACGTGGCTCAACTGAGAGAGCGCCCGCCTCCCATACAGAGGGTCCAGGGTTCAAACCCCGGGCCTCCTGACCCGTGTGGAGCTGGCCCATGCGCAGTGCTGATGCGCGCAAGGAGTGCCCTGCCACACAGGGGTGTCCCCCGCGTAGGGGAGCCCCACACGCAAGGAGTGCGCCCCATAAGGAGAGCCACCCCGTGTGAAAAAAGCACAGCCTGCTCAGGAATGGCGCCGCACACGCGGAGAGCTGACACAGCAAGATGATGCAACAAAAAAGAAAAACAGATTCCCGGTGCCGCTGACAAGAATGCAAGTGGGCACAGAAGAACACACAGCAAATGGACACAGAGAGCAGACAGTGGGGTGGGAAGGGGAGAGAAATAAAATAAATCTAAAAAAAAAAGCTGTCAACTATAATGACATCATTAAAAAATTTTTTTAATTAAAAAAATAATAAAAGACTTCTTGGAGGATTCCGTTGTCATGAAATGTCCAGAACAGGGGACTCTGTAGAAACGGAAAGTAGATTAGTAGTTGCCAAGGGGAGGGGGAGACTAACGGGCATAGGATTTGTTTGGGGGGCGAAGAGAAAGCCCCCAAGCCAGAGAGATGTTTGCACGGCTCTCTGCGAAATGTACGGAACGCCACTGAATAGTTCACTTTAAAATGGTTAAATGGGAAATGGACTTGGCCCAGTGGTTACGGCGTCCATCTACCACATGGGAGGTCCGCGGTTCAAACCCCGGGCCTCCCTGACCCGTGTGGAGCTGGCCCATGCGCAGTGCTGATGCGCGCAAGGAGTGCCCTGCCACGCAGGGGTGTCCCCGTGTAGGGGAGCCCCACGCGCAAGGAGTGCGCCCCGTAAGGAGAGGCACCCAGCGCGAAAAGAAAGTGCAGCCTGCCCAGGAATGGCGCCGCCCACACTACACGTGCCGCTGACGACAACAGAAGCAGACAAAGAAACAAGACGCAGCAAATAGACACCAAGAACAGACAACCGGGGGAGGGGGGGGAATTAAATAAATCTTTAAAAAAAAATAAATAAAATAAAATGGTTAAATGGTCAATTTTATGCTGTTATATATTTTTAAAAGATTTATTTATTTATTTCTTCCCCTCCCCTCCTCCCGCCCTGCTGTTTTCGCCATCTGCATTGTCTTCTCTTCTCATTTTCTCTCCTCTAGGATTCACCGGGATTCGATCCTGGGGACCTCTGATGGGGAGAGAGGTTCCCTGCCAGCTGCGTCACCTCAGTTCCTGGTTTCTGCTGCGCTTCACCTTTTTTTTTTTTTTAAAGATTTATTTTATTTATTTCTCTCTCCTTCTCCTGCCCCCCGAGTTGTCTGTTCTCTGTGTCCATTTGCTGCGTCTTCTTCTTTGTCTGCTTCTGTTGTTGTCAGCAGCACGGGAATCTGTGTTTCTTTTTGTTGCGTCATCTTGCCGTGTCAGCTCTCCGTGTGTGCGGCACCATTCCTAGGCAGGCTGCTCTTTCTTTTGTGCTGGGCGGCTTTCCTTATGGGGTGCACTCCTTGGGCGTGGGGCTCCCCTACCTGGGGGACACCCCTGCGTGGCAGGGCACTCCTTGCGCGCATCAGCACTGCGCGTGGGCCAGCTCCACACGGGTCAGGGAGGCCCGGGGTTTGAACCGCGGACCTCCCATGTGGTAGGTGGACGCCCTCACCACTGGGCCAAGTCCGCTTCCCTTGACTCTCCTCTTGTCTCTCTTGTGATGTGTCATCATCTTGCTGCGTGACTCACTTGTGGGGGTACTAGCTTACCGTGCAGTCCCGCTTTCTCTTCTTTTTCACCAGGAGGCCCCAGGGCTTGAACGCAGGTCCTCCCATAAGGCAGGCGGAAGCTCTATCACTTGAACCACACCCGCTTCCCTATGCTGTTATTTTTAACAGGAAAAAATTTTAAGTCCTGTTTATCCCCTTGGCAGAGTACTATGCAGCTGTGAAAAAGGTGAGGGATCTCACTGTGTCAATAGGAAGGTGTATTGTTAAGTGAAAACAAAGAAGGAGCGGCCAGCATGTGAGTACACACCTTGGGTGTGATTAAGAGCAGGCGAGGAAGAGAAACACCCGCAGATGCATCTGGGTGTACATTCCACCCCTGGAAGGAGTGCAGGGCACTGTGACAATGGCTGCCTCTGGGGGGGGTACTGGGTGGCCATGGCCAGGGCAAGGGGGGTGAGTTTTCTCTATAGAAAAGAAAGAGTTTCCCAAACTTCCCCCAAACTCGAGATGGCTCCTTCGTCTGTCTGCTCTTTGTGTCTGCTTGTTGTCTCTGCTCGCCTTCTTTAGGAGGCACTCGAAACGGAAACTGGGACCTCTTGTATGGGAGGCAGGTGCCCAACCGCTTGAGCCACATCTCTTCCCCTCCCTGAACTTTTTTATGCCCAGAAAGGGAAAAAAGCATGATGGTTAAATGCCATACTTTGGCCCAGGTTCAACCACCAGCTCTACCTTTGACCAGCTGTGTGAGCTTGGGCCAGCCACTTAACCTCTCCGTGCCTCAGCAAACTCATGGGCAAACCGGACGTGTTGACACCCAGCCTGCAGGCGCTGCTGGGATGAGGACGTACCGAATTAACACCAAGAAGGAGCTGAAAACAGGGCTTGGCCTAAGTCAGGCGCCATCTCAGCAACGTTGTTGTGCCGCCTGTTTCGGCTTTACCTATCCAAACAAACAAATCCCTAAGACGGAATTGTTTGGCCGTGAAATGAATGGGGCGCGGCGTGCGCTCAGCACCTGGCGCCCAGCCCAAGGCCGGGGCCTGCAGTCCCTGAGCTGGTGAGCTCACCCTCTGTCCTCCCTGCTGTCATCCCCGACCCGCGGGGGACCCAGCCTCAGAGCACGTGACTGACGCAATGTGGGGAAACCGAGTCCCTCCGGCCGCACGTTCTCCCGCAATATCCCCTTCACGCCGGGGGGGCCCCTCCCCGCACTCCCTCCTCGGGGGAGGGTCAAAGGTGGGTAGCGGCTCCTGTTCGCCTTAATTAGCATCTCCCGGGAGCCGGTTGCCATGGCGCCCGGAGGAAGTCTCGGCTTGGAGCGGAGCCCGCCCGGGGTGCCCCAGGAGGGGCCCCTGTCCCCAGCCCCCCGCGGCTGGCCTGGCCACCCCCCTCGGCTCAGCCTCTGGGTTCCCGCTCCCCTGGTCTGGACGCACGCGGGACCCTTTTCCTTCTCTGTGAAATGGGACTAAAAAAAAAAAATCTCCATCCTTGGGCCGAATTAAATGGGACCCGAAATGCCGAGCCCTGGGTCAGGACATGTGCTGCTGCTTCATTAGGCGACAGCGGCGTGCAGCGCACGAGCCCGCCTGAAAAATCCCGGAGCCCCCAGACCATGTCCTTGCAGAGAAAAATAACCCGCGCCAGCGCCGGGGCCCCCACGCCTCGCGTCCTCCTCCTGTTTTCTCTTGGGGGGGGGGGGGGTCCTCTCGTCACGGGGCCCCTCCCTCGGGGTTAAGGGGGCGGTGGCCGAGCCCCTGCCGGGGGCCAGCCTGCAAGGTGAGTCTGCAGAATCTCACCTGCCTGCCAGAGGGGAATCACGGCCCCGTTCCAGAGTGGGGGAAACTGAGGCTCAGGTCGCAGGGAGCTGGGACTGGACTTCTCCGCGGGGGCCGCACTTCTCCCCAGCGCCGGGGGGACTGGGCGAGACGCAGGAGCAAGACGGAGTGATTGGAAGGGAGAAAGGCCCGAGGCTGGTGCCAAGGGGTCTTGCCGTGGGAGGGGGAGCGTCGGGAGCAGAGTTTGCACTGCAGGGAAGAGGGTGGCTCCTCCAGACCTGCGGCAGGCAGGGCCCCGGGGGGCTTTTCTCAGCAGATGGGCCCGCTGCGGGCCCCGGGACTCTGGTCCATGCCACCACTCAGGTTGGGGGGATGGAGGGCAAGGCCCTGCCCTGACAGGGAGGCTGGGGGGAGGGGGAGGCCAAGGAGTCAAGCCTGGGCACGAACTCGAGAAGGAAAGGGGGTGGCGGGGCCACGCCTGGAGATAGATCAGACCACAGTGTCCAGATTGTGCAGACACTGGATGGCATGAAGGGATGGGTCAGCATTGATGGATGGGTGGCTGGTGGGTGGATGGATGGATGGATGGATGGTGGATGGGTGGATGGATGGATGGTGGGTGGGTGGATGGATAGATGGGTGGTGGATGGTTGGGTGGGTGGATGGATGGATGGTGGGTAGATGGATGGTGGGTGGGTGGATGGATAGATGGGTGGTGGATGGTTGGGTGGGTGGATGGATGGATGGTGGGTAGATGGATGGTGGGTGGGTGGATGGATAGATGGGTGGATGGATGGTTGGGTGGGTGGATGGATGATGGGTAGATGGATGGGTGGGTGGGTAGATGGATGAATGGGTGGGTGGATGGATGGATGGGTGGATGGATGGATGAGAAGGTGGATAGATGGATGGTCTGGTGGATGGAGGAAGGGATGGGTGGATGGGTGGGTGGATGGCTGGAGGTGGATAGATGGATGGTGGATGGATGGATGGATGGTGGGTGGGTGGGTGGATGGATGGATGGGTGGTGGATGGTTGGGTGGGTGGATGGATGGATGGGTGGTGGATGGATGGTGGGTAGATGGATGGGTGGGTGGGTAGATGGATGAATGGGTGGATGGATGGATGGATGGGATGGATGGGTGGGTGGATGGTGGGTAGATGGATGGATGGTGGGTGGATGGATGGATGGATGGGTGGATGGATGGTTGGTAGGTGGATAGGTGGGTGGATGGATGGATGGTGGGTAGATGGGTGGATGGATGGGTGGGATGGGTGGATGGATGGTGGGTGGATGGATGGGATGGATGGGTGGATGGATGGTGGGTGGATGGATGGGTGGGTGGGTGGATGGATGGACAGACAGACAGATGGGTGGGTGGTAGATGGGTGGGTGGTAGATGGATGGATGGTGGGTGGATGGATGGATGGTGGGTGGATGGATGGATGGTGGGTGGATGGATGGATGGGATGGATGGGTGGGTGGATGGATGGGTGGGTGGATGGATGGATGGATGGCGGGTGGATGGTGGGTAGATGGATGGGTGGGTGGATGGAATGGATGGGTGGATGGTGGGTGGGTGGATGCAGAGATGGCCCTCCTAAGAGTAATGGCAAGAGCCCAGCGATGCCGCTTTGTCTTACCAAGCAGAGCGTGTGCTCCGAGCACATGGCCTCACCAAATCCTCAGCCTCACTGGGGTAGGTCAAGGCCCAACCGATATTTCCAGAGTCGGGGTAACTGAGTCTCTGGTAATAAAGACCCTTCCTTAAAATCTCCCTGGAGGGGCCCTCCCCACCACTGTCCCGAGACCGCCCTCGTCCCCGGTGACACTCACGCTGCCAGATCCAGCGGTCCCATCTCAGTCCTCGTCCTCCTGCACGCTCAGTACATCGTCCTCACGGGGCCCCTGGGACCCCACGCTCGCCTGGCTTCCCTCCACCTCCCCGGCGGCCCCCTCCTCCATCTCTCTGCCTCCTCCTCCTCTCTCCACCGCTCCCTCGTGCATCCCCAGGGCGCCAAATACCCTCGTACCTCGCTGCCACCGAGCTCCTGTCTCCAGATGGCATCTAATAGCCACGGCCCCTGAGTACCTCGTGGGGGCACCCAGCCACCTCTCAACCTGAAGGTGGCCCAAGCTCGGTCCCCACCCACTCGCTCCTCCCCATCTCTGTCGAGGGCAGCTCTGACCCCCCGGGGGCTTAGACCAAAGCCCTGGAATCAACTCTGGAGACCCCTCTTTCCCTCCCACCCCGCGCCCAGTCCTCCAGGAAATCTCCTTGACTTAGACTTGAAAATCTTTCCAAAATATGCCCACCTCTCCCCCCTCCTCCACCTCCGCCTGGTCCACCCCTGTCCCTCCGTGTCCCCTAACGCCCCCCCCCAGTCTGTCCTCCCTGCAGCAGCCAGAGGGCGCCTGTGAGCACCTGAGTCAGGGCCTGTCCTTCCAGGGGCCCAAGCCCCCCCCACCCCCTCCCTGCCCTCCCCTCCTCCCGCTCTCCTCGCTACCTCAGGGCCTTTGCACTTACTGTTCGCTCTACCCAGAATGCTATTCCCTCAGGTTAGGTCCCTCCCTATATCCTTTAGCAAATGTCCCCTTCTCCAGGGGGCTGCCCTGTTCAAAATGAACCTCCGCACACCCTTCTTTTCGTCCTCTCCTGCTGTGTTTTTGCCCTTCACTCGCCCTGCATCCGGTCCATTCTATATTTTACTTGCTTCTTTTATTTTTAAAAATTTCTCTCACCCCCTTGTCGTTGTTTGCACTCACTCTTGTTAGAAAGAAATCTTTTGGAAGAAAATAAAGCTCACCCGATTGTGGAGAAAAGAATTTATTCTCAATCTTGCAAGAAGAGGCGCACAGCCAGAAAGCGTGGCTAGTGCCCCAAACAAAGAAAAATGACTATTTACCCCCCTAAGCCGAGCACGCAAGCCCTTCCTCTGTCTCTCCATAGATCGGATGCTTCAGAAGTTACAGCCTAGCCGAGAAGATCTAACTTTCCTGCGCAAAAGTTTGTGATTAACCGCTTCCCCATCACATTCCAACCATTTTAGTTTTTACCTGCTCCCCTTTGCCAAACAAGGATTGGAATCTAGTGCTGAATTGGTATTGACTTAGCTCTTTCTTGGGTATCTTTTCTTGCCTCTAGGACTGGCTTAAGCTGGTTTCCTTTGTTCCTGCTCAACCCGGGAGTGGGAGACTGAGGCAGTAGGCTGCCAGGTTACAGTAATCAATATTTTCTTCCTTTATGTGAAAACTAAACTAATCTTTGTTTCTTACACTCTCTGCTCTGTGTCCAATCACCGTGTGTTCTTCCGTGTCCTCTTCTCTTTTGTCTTCTTTTCTTCCTCTTTAGGGGGCACTGGGAACCGATCCCAGGACCTTCCGGCGTGGGAGAGAGGCGCTCAGTCGCTTGAGCCGCCTCAGCTCCCTGGCCCGCTGCGTCTCTCACTGTCTCTCCTCTGCGTCCCCCTTGTTGTGTCATCTTGTGCACCAGCTCTCCGCGGCCTGGGTCGCCAGCTCTCCGCCCCGCGGGCCAGCTCGCCTTCCCCGGGAGGCCCCAGGAATCGAACCCGGGGCCTCCCCTAGGGTGGACAGGAGCGGATCGCTTGAGCCATACCTGCTTCCCGTTCGCTTCTTGTTTCATGTTCCCCATCAGCTCTTGAAGGCAGCGCTTCCTCCTCTGTGGCCCAGCATCTCCTCCCCACACCTGGAGCACAGTTAATATTTGTCCAGTGAGTAAATATTGAAGGGCCGTCCCCGCCTAGTGACCGGGG
Source organism: Dasypus novemcinctus (assembly GCF_030445035.2). NCBI lineage: Eukaryota > Metazoa > Chordata > Mammalia > Cingulata > Dasypodidae > Dasypus > Dasypus novemcinctus. Next base: position 80,881,425 of record NC_080691.1, on the reverse strand, counting down.
ACCTGCGCTTCCATGGCCGCCTGCTCTGCCACCCGTCCGGGGTCCCCTGAGGCCGCGGTCTCTTCGCATCTGACCCACTGTGGCTCCATCCCTCTCACCCCTTGAGTTTCGGAGTCTAAGGAAGTTTCTCTCCCGAGGACGTTCCCAGGGCCACTTCCCACCCTGGGCCAGCGGCCAGGGAGCCCGGGGAAAGAAAAGGAAAGAAAACCTTAAAGGTCAACGTCTCTAATTGAATTTTCCCTCGGCTAAAAATAGCATCTTTGTAATCGTGTAAATGGTTCTGAGGAAATGAGAGCGAGCTACCAGCTGGAGGGAGGGAGGGAGGCGGCGCTCGCCCGGCCTGCGGGAGTCAGCGTGTGTGCGCACGCGTGTGTGCGCGTGCGGGTGTGTGTCCACGCTGTCCGTCCAGAAGGAGCCGGGCTCAGGCCTCCGGGCTGCGGTCCCTGCGCTCGGGGCGGGCAGGCTCCGGGACTCCAGGGAGCGCGGGGCGGGGCTAGCGGGGGCGGGGCCTAGAAGGGGCGGGGCCAACAGGCTTAGCAGGGGAGGGCTAGCTGGGCGGTGTCGGGCAGGGGCGGGGCTAGGGTGAGGAGGGGCTTGATGGGGGCGGGGCTCAGCAGGGGCGAGTCTAGTGTGGGGCAGAACTTGATGGGGCGGGACCAGCATGTGGGCGGGGCTCAGGAGGGGCGGGGGCTCGCCTGGGTGGGGCTTAACAGGGGAGGGCTCGCCTGGGCGGGGCTAGTGTTGTGGGGCGGGGCAGGGGCGGGGCTAGGGTGAGGAGGGGCTTAATGGGGCGGGGCTCAGCAGGGGCAGGTCTAGTGTGGGGCAGAACTTGACTGGGGCGGGACCAGCATGTGGGCGGGACTAAGAAGGGGCGGGGCTCATCTGGGATCGGGCCCTGTGGGCGGGGCTTAACAGGGGCGGGGCTTAGCAGGGGAGGGCTCGCCTGGGCGGGGCTAGCATGGGGCGGGGCTTAGCTAGGGCAGGGCTTGCCCAGAATGAATTGTCACCCACGTGAGAGCTCCTGATGGGTGAGGGACGGGCGGGTGGGGATGGGTGAGGTGGGTCTGTGCCCTCCCCTACGAGCCTCAGTTTCCCGTCTCCACGCCGAGGGCTCTGTCCACCCTTCTAGTGAGCACATCCCACCCCTTGCCATACCTGTGCTCCCCTTTCTGCCCCATCCCCCAATCCCCCCCTCCCAGAAGGGCCGGCGACAAGCCAGTGACGCCACGTGCTTTGCGAATGGCAGTGCCAGTCCAGAGCTCCGCAGCCTTTACAAGTGAAAGGGACCGGCTGTTACTATTTTGCCGCTTCTCTTTGGTGAAAACACGTCCCCTCTCTTACAAGTCTAATGGAGAAGGGCGGGATTGGAGGGTGCTAGGGCCCCCTTTCCGTCTTACTTTGCCATTAGAAAAGCTGTCAAGGCAGTGGGCCAGAAATGGGTTGGCTCTTACCAGGGGGCTTTGCTCGGTGGCAGGTTTGCAGTTCTGAGGCCCTGGAAGTGTCCAGACGAAAACATCAGGCGTCGCTCTCTCCCCCTGAAGGGCGGCGGCCAGCCCTCCTGGACCCCCCTCAAACGCAAGGCACCCGGCGGTGTCTGTCTTCTCCTCCCGCGCGTGTCGCTGTCAGCTTCTGGCTTCCCCTCTGCTGGGTTCCGTTAATTTCGGCTTCTGGAACGTCCTCTGTCAGCGTCTGTGACTTTCCTCTCCTGTCTCTGTACTCATCCCTTTTATCGAGGACTCCAGTAAGAGGATCAAGACCCACCCCAGCCCAGAGGAAGCGCCACCAACGGGAGGGTCACACGCGCAGGGAGGGATTCGCTCTGAGCAAGTGAGCCTTCGGGGGGTCCATTAACGCCCCAGCACCCTGTCTCCTTCCCTCACCCCCAGACTTTCCCCCAGGCTGGGGCGTAACAGGTGAGAGGATTCGGAGGGCAGCCTCCGCGCCGCGGTCGGGCTCTTCGCCTTGCACTGATCATGTCATAATCGCAAGACGGATCATGCAGGGGCAACAGGGAGGGCTGGAAAATACAACACGTCTTCATCACGAATGAACCCCACATCTGTGTCGGTGCTGCAGGCTTTTTTCCGGGCTTTGGGACACACGGTAGTGACAAGATAGAGGAAACCCCTACCTTCGAGTTTGTGATGAATGGAGTTAAATTTATAAGGAGAGAAATGAAACTAATGTAGAGACAAAAGGTCGGAACATTTGCTTCCGTGCATAGAAAAAAGACTGGAAGGAAACTCATCAAAATCATAACCGGTTTATCTTTGGTGGTTGGATGTCTGATGAAGTGGGTAATAATTTGCATGAACATTATACACCAAAAATCTTAGAACTATGCCTGAACTGTGACATTACCCTATCAAATAATTGTGGATGTGGACTAAGATTCACTCCAAGAGTTACTTCCTGGTCTGTAACAGTGACAGATCAGAGCCAACCTAGGTGGTCAATAATAGAGGATAAAAACCAAACCAAACCAAACCAAACAGTTATGTTGCCATTAAATAAATTATAATGTATCTAATTGCCCAGGAAAAAAAGCCTAAAAGGAAACATACTTAGATGTTAAGCACTCTGGGGCTGACATGATAGCCAAATTTTCTTTCTTTCTTTTTAAGATTTATTTATCTATTTATTTATCTGTCTATTTCTCCTCCCTCCCTCCATTGTCTGCTCTCTGTGTCCATTCACTGTGTGTTTGTCTGTGTCTGTTGTCTTCTCATTAGGCAGCTCTGGGAACCGATCCTGGGACCTTCCGGAGTGGGAGAGAGGAGATCATTCTCTTGCGCCACCTCGGCTCCCTGGTCTGCTGTGTCTCTTACTGTCTCTCCTCTGTCTCTTCTTGTTGCGTCATCTTGCTGCACCAGCTCTCCATGTGGGTCAGCACTCCTGCGTGGGGCAGCACTCCTTGCATAGGGAAACACTCTGCGTGGGCCAGCTCGCCTTCATCAGGAGGCCCTGAGCATTGAACCCTGGACCTCCTATAGGGTAGGCGGGAGCCCAACTGCTTGAGCCACATCTGCTTCCCATCTTTCTTTTTAAAAAAAAAAAATTATTTATTTATTTCTCCCCACCCCCTCGTTGTTTGTACTTGCTGTGTCTGTTTGTCTTCCTTGTTTCTTTAGGAGGCACTGGGAACTGAACCTGGAACTTCTGAGGTGGGAAGGACGCATCTAATCACTTGAGCCACCTCCACTCTCTGCTTTGTTGTGTCTCTCATTATATTTTTCTTCTTGTGTCTCTTGTGGCATCCTCTCGTGCCAGTGTGCCGCACCCGGCCATCGTGCCAACTTGCTGTCTTCTTTAGGAGGCACCAGGAACTGAGCCAGGGATTTCTCATGTGGTCGGTGGGAGTTCAATCACTTAAGCCACATCTGCTTTTCCTTCCTTCCTTGTTTCCTTCCTTCCTTCCTCCCTCCCTCCCTCCCTCTCTCTTTCTTTTCTTTAATTCTTTCATTCAACTTTTTGGGATTTTCTGGAATATTCTGCAGCAAATGGTCTTTCTTTTGTGGTCAGAGGGGAGTAATCTCTATCCCTAAATGCTTGTTCTTAAGGAAAGAAGAGGAGAGCAGGTATGGCTCGGTGGTTGAGCGCCTGCCTCACACATATGGAACCCCCAGTTCGATCCCTGGTACCTCCTAAAAAAATAACATAAAAGTGAAGAAAGGAGGAAGAAGGAAGCCGGGTTAAAGTCGGTGGAGAGGCCGGGGCGGGTGGGGCAGCACTCTGATTGTGCCAATCCGGTGGCACTGAGGAGGTTTTCTGGCTCGTAAGATGGAGAGGATGCGCTCTGCACGGCGGGGAGCGGATGAGAGCAGCTGAGCAGGGCTTTCCAGACCTTTCCGAGAAGCTGTCGTGGCCGGGCGCCTGCCCCAGCCTGCACCCCTGCCCCTGTCAGCGCACGGGGCTTTTCTGAAAGAAGACAGAGATGGACTCTCTCTCCTCCCTGCTTACATCCTCCTTTAGACTGTGGGAGGGATACATGCCACCAGCTCCCCTTGGTAAATGGGGAAACCGAGGCATAAGGACGCTGAGCCGCTCTCCCGGTCTCGCTGGGGCTGCTGAGGCCCAGGGGCAGGATCGCAGCCCGCGTGGTCCAGCTCCCGGGGCCTCACCCCTGCGCCTCTCAGCCCGGGGCGTGCGGGTGAGACGGGCAAGGTGGAGAGGGCGAGGAAAGAGGCGGCGAGCGCCCGCGTTGGCACCGGCTCTGCCTCCTCACGCGCTGGCGCGGGGCGGGCCGGCGAGCTGGCCTCCGCAGCCTCCGTCCCCAGCTCTGTGAAACGGAAACAGGAATAAGCTTGACCTGTGCTCTCACGCACGGCCTCACTCGTGCGTTCCCAGGGCTCCCGCCTCCCCGCAGTTTAAAAGCCCAAGGCCGGGGAAGCAGATATGGTTCAACGGAGAGGGCGCCCGCCTACCACACGGGAGGTCCGCAGTTCAAACCCCGGGCCTCCTGACCCGTGTGGAGCTGGCCCATGCGCAGTGCTGATGCGCGCAAGGAGTGCCCTGCCACGCAGGGGTGTCCCCCGTGTAGGGGAGCCCCACGCGCAAGGAGTGTGCCCGTAGGGAGAGCCGCCCCGTGTGAAAAAAGCACAGCGGAGTGGCACTGCACGCAAGGAGAGCTGATGCAGGAAGATGACGCGACAAAAAGAGATGCAGATTCCCAGTGCCGCTGACAAGAATGCAAGCGGACACAGAAGAACACACAGAGAATGGACACAGAGCAGACAACTGGGGGGGAGGGGAGAGAAATAAATAAAATAAATCTTTAAAAAAATAGTAAAGCAGTGGCACTTTCGGACTCTATCTAAAAATTTTTTTTAATTATAAAAGTGAAAGCCCAAGGCCCGGCTGGAGCTCCTGGGGTCTGCGCATCTCTGCGCCGCCTGTCCGCTCCCAGCCTCGCCAGCCCCCGCTCTCCCCCTGGCGCCCTCCGCTCCAGCCCCGGCTCCTGCCCCAGGGCCTTTGCACGGCCGTGCCCTCCGCCAAGGATTCTTTTCCCCCCAGGGCCCCTCCCGGCTCGCTCTCTCCACTCTTAGACTCTTGTGTTCAAACACCACCTCCTCCAAGAAGCCCTTCCGGACCGCCCCAGCCCCTCGCCCCCCTCGCGCCCCGCTTTCTTTTCCTTCTTTGCCTCTTCACAGCCGGCGAGAGGTTAACAATGGCCCACCAGATTGTCACCTGCTCAGCGGGCGGCGGTTTTCCCTCGTCTTGTTCACTGTCGTCATTCCCCAGGCCTAGAACACCGCCCGCACACAGTAGGCCCTCAGGACATGCTGTGGGAGAATGAATGACGTCTCCAGGGCAGGAGCCCCTCGACGCCCTGGTTACAAAGAGGAAAAGAAGGTGGTTTGCGCAGAGCCCCCCGCCCAGCCCAGATCCCCGCGGCCGCCCGTGAGCAAAGGTGGGCTCCGCGCCGGGCTGTGGGGGTCCCCAGCTCTGTCCCCCCCTCCCAAGGCTCTAGCCTGGGGGGCACCTGGCCGGAGGCGGCCAAGCTGCCGCTGGAAACCTGGCTCCGGCCTCCGGCCACCGACCCACCCGGGGCTGCCCTGGGGGGCTTTTCCCACTTGCTGGAACACGCAGGGCCGGCCACACCCAGCAGCCCAGGGCCCCCCAGCACAGATGCACCCCCCTTGCTGGCAGACCCTGGTTGGGGCGCACGGTGGGTTCCGCGGGAGGCCGGGGTCCCTCCTGCCGAGAGAGCGGAAAAGAAAATCGCTGCAGTGGAGGAAACGGAAAATCGAACTTGAACCAGAGCTGATTTCCCACTGACTCATTTGGGGGGGGAAAAAAGGATGAACTCGAGAATTGGCGAGGGGGAGGGGAAGGGGCGCCTGGAGGCGGGGGGGGGGGGCTCCCACGCCGGGGCTGCCGGGCAGCATCGGGGAAGACGGCGAGGGGTGAGTCCCGCGCTGGCCCTTCCACCCGGAGAGAAGCGTCCGCACGCGGGCGCAGAGAGGTGGGTGCCCGGGTGTGCCGTGTGCTGCGTGGCCCTCGAGGGGGGCGTGGGCGGCAGACGGAGGGTCACGCCTCGGGTGGAAAATGACAGAGCAGTTAAAGAGGAAAGAGGTGGGGGGTGGGTGTGGCTCGGTGGTTGAGTGCCTGCTTCCCATGTATGAGGTCCTAGGTTCGAGTCTTGATGCCTCCTAAAACAAACAAAAAACAACTCTCACTGGGGAGTGCGTGTAGCTCAGTGGTTGAGCACCTGCCTCCCACGTACAAGGTCCTGGGTTCAATCTCTGGTACCAATCTCTGGTACCTCCTAAAAAAAGAGAGAGAGAGACTGACTCATTTTCCTTCATGCTACTCAGGCAGGGCCCATATGCACCCATCAGCAGCTCCCTGCTGCGGCTCCCCCCCCCCAGTCCCCCCCCCCCCCCCCCGCTCAGGCCTTGGAACTGGCCGGACTCAGCGGCCTTGAGCTGCTCTGCCCACGCAGAATGGAAGTAGGAGTGATGGAAAGTAAACACTAATCTCTATTAAGAAAGGAAGAAAGGAGGGAGGGAGGGAGAGAGGGAGGAAGAGAGGAAGGAAGAAAAGAAAGAAGGAAGGAAGAAGAGGGAGGGAGAGAGAGAGGAAAGGAGGAGAAAGAAAAAAGAGAGGGGGGAGGGAGGAAGATAGAGGGAGGGAAGGAGAGAGGGAAAAAGAAAAAAGACAGAGGGAGGAAGGAGCAAGAAAGAGAAAGAGGGAGGGAGGGAGGAAGGGAGAAAGGGAGAAAGAAAGAAGGAAAGAAGGGAAGGAAGGAAGAAAAAGAGAGGGAGGGAGGAAGGAAGAGGGAGGGAAGGAGAAAGAAAGAGAGGGAGGGGGGAGGGAGGGAAAGAAAAAGAAAAGAAAGAAAGGGAGAGAGAACGAAAGGAGGAAAGAAGGGAAGGGGGTAGGCAGGGAGGGCACGACGCGGCGTCTCTGGGACACGGCTCTTTTCTCCTGCGGGAGGGGCCCTACCTTTCCTGGTGGTACCAACGTAGCGAGCGCTAACTACCTGCCGGCCCCTGCGCCAAGCCCTTCCTACGGAAGCTCTCATCAGATGCTCCCATTTCACAGGGGGAGAAACCGAAGCACAGAGAGGTTAAGCAGCTGGCCCACGGTCACGCAGCTAGCACCCGGCAGAAGCGGGAATGAAACGTGGGTTCTGGCGGCCTCTCTGCCCCCACGTGTTCCCTTATCCATTCGACCAACTCTAATGGCCCCTGGGCGCCTGTCGCTGGTCTAAGCACCCCAGCCCCAGCAGAGACCAGGACAAGCACTCTTCCGCCTGCGGCTGAGGAGGCCCGCGGGGCTGGAGCGGAGGGAAGCAGGGGGGAGCGGGAGGAGGGAGGGCGGGGCGCGCGGGGCCTGGCAAACAGCTCAGCCCCGCACAAAGGGGGACGGGGTAAAACAGGTGGGAAAAACCCAGCCAAACCCGGGAGGCGCACACCCGGGGGTGGGAGGGGGCCGCAAAGGGAGGCAACAGTAGTTCCCAGCTCACACGGTTGTGTGAGGAGCGCCTGTGATCATTCATGCCTTGGTATTCAGCAGGCGCTCAATAAATGCTACTCTTAAAGGGCTACCCCTAAGAAGCCCCTTTGGGGGCAGGGGTCTTTCGAGCTCCTTTCAAACCCTATGAAACCCAAAGGGACCTCGGCCATTCCCAGCCCCCAGGGGCCTTCAGGATGAACAGGTTGCTCCTCTCTGGCCCTACAACCTTCCATGGCTCCCACTGCCTTCTAGAGGAAATCCAACACTCCCCCCGCGAGCGCGGGGGCCCCTGCGTGGCCGCCGCCACCGCTCCCGAATCACCCTCAGTATCCACGTCCCCGGTTCCGGACTTGTGAGCGCTCCGTTCCCTCCTGCTGGAACGCCCTTCCTTGCTCAGCTGGAGAATCGCCCCACACCGGGTAGACCCGCAGTGGCCCTTCTCCTCCAGGGGGCCCCTCCCGCCCTCGGGCCACTCTTTCCGAGGATCCTGCGGCAGGAGCGAGCAGATTACGGCCCTTGGGGCCAACCGAGCCCGCTGCAGGCTTTTGGAAATAAAGTGGTTTCTTTTTTAAGCATGATAGTTTCCCCATTTTATTTATTTATTTATCCCCTCCTCCCGTCCTGCTGTTTTTGCCGTCTGTGTCCATTCGCTGTGCGAGCTTCTGCACCTATTTCTCTTTTTGTCTTCTCTTCTCATCTTTTTCCTCTAGGATTCACCAGGATTCAATCCTGGGGACCTCCGATGGGGAGAGAGGCTCCCTGTCAGCTGCGCCTCCTCAGCTCCTGGTCTCTGCTGCGCTTCACCTTGACTCTCCCCTTGTCTGTCTTTGGTTGCGTCATCATCTTGCTGCGTGACTCACATGCCCGGGCACTGGCTCACCACACAGGCTCGCTTTCTCCTCTTTTTCACCGGGAGGCCCCAGGGATGGAACCCGGGTCCTCCCACATGGTAGGCGGAGGCCCTATCACTTGAGCCACATCCGCTTCCCTGCTTTATACTTCTAGAATCACTTCCTCTTGAGGGCCTGCGACCTGCGTTGTGGGCTCCGGGGTGTTTTCCGGGGGCAGAGGGGGGCATGCCTGACCAGCGCCTGCGCCCTTCGTCGGCCCACAGCTGTCATCGTGCCACCTCTCCTCCAGCCCCCCTTGGCTCAGAGTGATGAATGTGACTGTGTCATACTCAGAAACTTCTGTGCATCCAAGGACATTTAAAACAAGGGGCAGATTGAAAGACAATGGCTGCAAGAAATATAATAGGCGAAGGATGTGGTGCCAGAATATGTAAAGAGCACTTACAAATCAATAATAATAAAGTAACTGTAGAAAAGCACCCGTTACAGACAGGTGGTTCTGAGATGCAGAAATACAAATTCAAACGTCCTATGAGAAGATTCCTGACCTCAGAGGAAAGAGAAAAACGTAAACAAAGAGATATTTCCAAGCTTGCCTCTCGTCTCCTTGCTCACACGTGTGTCCAAGCCTTTACTGTCTCTCACTTAGGCCACTGCCTGCCCCAGCCCCCTGTACTCCAGTTGCCTCTCCTGCCCCTCACAGTCCATTTTCCCTACACCATCTCCTGATACAAACCCTGCACTGGCTCCTGCCATGAGAACAAATAGGCCACAAATCCTACGTGACCTGCCCTCCCCAAACACCTTCCTGCTCTTACCTCCCTCTCCCCCCCTTTGTCCTCTCCAGCCTCACGGGCCCCCGTGAGCACCCCATGTACCATCCTGCCCCAGGACCTCTGCACGGCTGTGCCCTCCACCTGGAATGCTCTTTTCCAGATCTTTCCGGGGCCCGACCCTTCTCATCTAAAGCCGGTGGTCTCTCCCCGCCCTAGCCGTGGCTCTCCACCGTACGCTGGGCACCTGCCTCCCATATGTCACCGTCCCCCAGGCCAGGGGACTCGCCCTCTAGTCCTGGGTGGGACAGCTCCTATTTTTCAAGCCCCTCTCTGCATGCCTTTGAATCCTGTCTTTGCCCGTGTCGTGGAGGCCGGACACTGTCATGAGGAGACTGTGGGAAACACTTCAGGATGGAAGAAAATAATAATTACACTGATGTTAATAGTGATCCTAAAATAGCCCATGTTTGTGCTTGTTGTCTGCTCTCTGTCTGCTGCTCGCTGTGTCTTCTTGTCTTTTTGTTTTGGGAGGCACGGAGAACCGAACCTGGGACCTCCCTTGTGGGAGGGAGATGCCCAGTCGCTTGAGCCATATCCTCTCCCTGCTGGCTGTATGTGTCATTGTGTCTCCTCGTTACATCTCCTCATTGCGTCATCTTGCCATGTGAGCCTGTGGCGTCAGCTTGCTGTCTTGCTCGTCTTCTTTAGGAGGCACCAGTGACCGAACCCTGGACCTCCCATGCGGTAGGCAGGGGCCTAACTGCTTGCACCACATCCGCTTCCCCGACGGCCACCATTTTAATACCCCTCTACCTGGTCCTGGGCACGGCGCTAAGTGCTTTATGTGTGACATTTTAGTGAATCTGGAGAGACCGCGGATTATCACTGCACCCATTTTACAGACGAGGGAACTAAGGCTCAGCCAGGGGGAAGCTCCTGCCCAAACAAGGAAAACTGGGACTCAGACTCAGCTCCGTCCACCCCGTGGCTGCTGGGCTCCCCACCCAGGGGTCCTCAGGGAAACTAACAAGGGCAAGTCCACGCAGGGTCCGTTCTAGGAGCGCCGGCCACCCACAGGGAGCCGCGGGCTCCTCACCAGATCCCTCGGCCTCCGACTTCCCTCTCTCACCCGCCCCGTCCCGCGCTCGCACGGTCTGAGCTGGGCGGTTAGCGTCCTGCGCCTCCCCGCCCTGGCCGAGCCCCCCTGCAAGAACAGAGCCGGCGGCTGTCACTTCCCGAGGCCTCGCGGGACCAGCAGGTCACCCGGCCTCTGTGACCCCACCGGGGGCCAGCCACGCGGGCATCCCCCCGCATCACAGAGGAGCGGCCCGAGCCCCTGCGGGGGGCGGTCGCCCGTTCCAGGCCCCAGAGGAGGCCCCACGCGGGCACCTAGATCCAGCCCCCACGGCCGCCCGCCTGGCCCCGCGCCCGCTGCCGGGTGGCATTGGCTTTATTAATTTCCGGGCGCCCTGCTAATCGTCTGAACCAAGCGATTAGCACGTCCTTTATATATTGCCCGATGCCTAATTGTCCGGACCGTGGAACCGGTGACTCGGAGCCTCCCTTCCTAATTGTCTTCCCTGCGCAATTAGTGCCTCGTTATATACGGCTCCGCGGTCGCCCGCACGGCTCTGCAGGACCGGCCTGGAAACGTCTGGACTCTGGAATTAATGCCTCGTGATAGGGCGTCCTTTCGCTTAGAGCCGCTTTCGTTCCTGGGGAGGGGGCAGCCAGAGGAGGGGTACAGACCCTGTCTTCAGGGAGGTCATTGTCGAGGAGGGGAGATGGCACGGGAGTCACAGAGGATGGCTGGAGAGTGGGGCATGGAACGAGAGCGCCCTCTGCTGGGGGAGGGGCACCGGAAGCTGGGCAGTGCAGGATGCATAGGAGTCTGTGAGGTGGAAGGGTCTTCCAAACAAAGAGAACAGCATGTGCAAAGTTTCACATGTTGGAAAGGGTTGGGCGTTTGCGGGGGAGGAGAAAAATTAGTGGCGCAGTCCAGGTGGAGTGTAGAACTGGGGTGGGTGCAAAATCGGGGAGAAAGAAGGCAGCGAAGTTTAGGAGGGCGTGAAGGTGTTGAGGCCAGCCAGAGGGGCTCGGAGTTTATCTTCTGGATGATGGGGTCTGAGCAGGAGAAAAAGCCAATCGATTACTTAAAGTTTACTATTTTAAAGAATATTTTAAAAATAATATTATTGAAAAATGACTTAAAATCAATTCTTTCTGGGGATTGGGTGTAGCTCAGTGGTTGAGCACCTGCTTCCCATGTACGAGGTCCCAAGGTTCAATCCCCAGTACCTCCTACAAAGCAAACAATCGGGAAGCAGACTTGGCCCAGTGGTTAGGGCATCCGTCTACCACATGGGAGGTCCACAGTTCAAACCCAGGGCCTCCTTGACCCGTGTGGAGCTGGCCCATGCGCAGTGCTGATGTGCATGGGGAGTGCCATGCCACGCAGGGGTGTCCCCCGTGTAGGGGAGCCCCACGCGCAAGGAATGCGCCCCGTAAGGAGAGCCGCCCAGCGCGAAAGAAAGTGCAGCCTGCCCAGGAATGGTGACGCCCACACGGAGAGCTGACACAAGATGACGCAACAAAGAGACACAGATCCCCGGTGGCGCTGACAACAACAGAAGGGGACAAAGAAGAACATACAGCGAATGGACACAGAGAGCAGACAATGGGGGGAGAGGAGGAAAGGGGAGAGAAATAAATAAAAAATAAAAAAATTTAAGAAAAGTAAAAAGCAAACGATCAAAACCAACTCCCACTGGCGAGCGGATGTAGCTCAGTGGCTGAGCACTTGCTCCCCATGTACGAGGTTCTGGGTTCAATCCCCGGTACCTCCTAAAAAAATCAATTCTTCCTTAAAAGAACTAGCGTCTCGGGTTGCCGTCGGGAGAGCAGATCAGAGGCGGGTGGAGAGCGGAGGTGGGAGACCAAAGAGGAGGTGGCCCCTGACACGCAGGGAGGAGGCGATGGTGAATTGGAGCAGGGGGGAGGGAAAGGGGAGGTGGCTGCTAGAGATATTTAGGACGGGCAGGATGCGGGGAGGCTGGCCGTGCATGAGGAGGCGGGAAGGGGGCGCCTGATGCCTGGGTTTTGGTTGGTGGAGTGTGAGGTGGCTGACGGAGCCATTCCTGAAAGTCTCGTTTGTGTCCCGTCTAAGCGGGGAGGTGTTGGCTATACAGGTCTGGAGGACAGAAACAAGGACAGGTTGTGGGAGATACCATCTTGGAAACCATCCCTGACACTGTGGAGGTGGATGGGTCCACCGAGAGGGAGAGGGCAGACACCCTGGAGCAAGAAACCCACGTTAGTTGTTGTAAGCTGCTGTTGTTTGGGAGTAGTTTGTTACACGGCATTATCACGCACTCGCTGACTGCTACAAGTCCCCTGACTACAGACTGTGAGCTCTGTGAAGTCGGGCTCCTTCTGAGAGATCTGGTAACTGAGGTCAGAGATTGCCCAGCCTTTTCCCTCGCAGCCGGACCTGCTCCATCTGTACATCTCAGAAGTCTCCAGCTCGGCGGGAATCCGGCTTCCTACGGCTTCTCTCTCTGAATTAAGAAGCTCAAGGGGCTCCAATAGGTTCTGTGGTAAATTGCCCATGAAAGTACCAGGGAAAACCTAGCTCGGGGGAGAAGATCCGTGATGATATATCTACAGGAGGGAAAAAAAGACCAGGGAGCTGAGCAGTGGAATGTTCTATAAGAACCTCTTAAGAGCAAACACAGGAGACACGAGCAGTTTTTAAAATGACAGACAATACAATGGAAGATAATATATTTAAAACCCATATCAGTTGTTAACAGACCATAAAAATACAGCTACATTAATCTGAGCTGTCTGTCATGGACTTTCGGAGCAGCTGTGTGATTTTATAGTTTCACCCCTGGAGGTTTCCGTGACACTTCCACAAATGTGTCTCAATTTATTTGGACCCGGACAATAAAAATATTGCTCTTTTTTTCTTTATTTATTTCTTCTCCTTCTTCTTCCTCTTCCACCCCTAAACCGCTGGGAGATCTTATGTAGCTGGTTGCACATGTCTTTTTTAAAAATTTTCCCTTGGCAAAAAGTTTCCGCGGAGTTCTGAATCCCTGATTCTCAGGGCTGTGGGGACAGGCCAGGGTGTTCTGCTGTGTGTCTGCAGGTAAGTCCCTCACCCTCTCTGAGGGTGCCTAAATCCACATCCTTTCAGGATCTCCCATATCCTGGCCCCCGTCCCCTCCCCGCCTTCCCCTCGTCCCACTGCCCCCTCGCTCCCTCGGCTCCAGCCACACGGGCTTCCTCGCTGTTCTGCCCACGTGCCGCAGGACCTTTGCACATGCTGCTTCCGCTGCCTGGAACGTCCTCCCCCCGCTCTTCCCACGGGTGGCTTTTCCTCCTGCTTCAGGACACACGTGCAATGCCACCTCCTCCGAGAAGCCCTCCCAGATCACCCCTGGTCATTCCTTCCCCTGCGCGTCAATGTGATGTTTCTTTTCCCTGCCCTGATTAATATTGGAAAATATCCTGTGTGTCTGCTCCTTGGCTCATCTGTTGTCTGTCCGTCTCTCCCACGAGACTGGGCTCGGCGAGGGTAAGGACCCTTGGGGTCTGTCTCAGTGACTGCTGTCTCCCCGGCGCCTGGAACAAGGCCGGGCAAACAGTAGGTGCTTAATAAATGCTTGTCGAGGAAAGGAAGAAGGGGAGGGCGAGCGGGGCACGCCTGGTTGGAAAACCAGCCAGGGTCAAGGCCGGGGGGCGGGAACTCATCGTTGGAAATTCTGAGCCCTGGGCGGCTGCTGTGGGGTGCCCCGGCGGGGGGAGGGGCTCAGGCCTGGCGACTCGAGGGGTGCGGCCCCCCTCCAGCACCGTGCCGGCCGCTCTGGGTGCTGCTGCCGGCCCCTGGGCCCCCTCCCTGGAAGAGCTGGCGAGAGCTGAGGCTTCCCAGGGTCCCTGCGCGGAGAAACGCGCTCCACGCCGGGGAACGCCTGGCACAGATGTCCCCGGGATGAGACATCTGGGCCGCGTGTCGCCAGCAGCTGGCGGGAAGCGGGACGCCGCGGAGTGAGGGGACGTCCCTGGGAGGCTGGGTGGCCCCACGTTGCCTCCCGGTCCCGCCATCTGTCTCTACCCTTGGATCTTCCCTGATGGTTTCTGTGGGCCGAGGAGGACAGGGTGCCGGGCCCGGCTCTCATCCCCAAGTTTCTCTTCCATCAAGGAGGTGCCGGCTTTGCCTCCAAATTAGACCCTAGTCCAGGCACTTCTTTCCATCCCGCCACCGCCGCCACCGCCTGGGACACGCCAGTGTCCTTTGCTGGGACGCGTGCAGTAGCCGCCTCTTGGGCTGGCTCCCTGCTATTTCTCTGGCCGCCTCGCCTCCCACTCTCCCCCTCGCCCACTCCATTCCAGGCACGCGGGCCTCCTCGCTGCCCCTTGGACAGGCCAGGCGCTGGCCCCCCTGCCCAGAACGCCCCTCTCCTCTGCCTGGCCAGTCCCTGCTCATCCCCTAAGCTGCAGTCCCTGCGGCCCCTCTTCCCTCCCCCAGCCCCAGGGCTTCCCTCCCCCAGCCCCTACCCCACGGGCCTGGGTGCGCCCGCATCAGGCTCTTCACCAGCCCGAGGCCCCTTGGGGTCCCTCAGCCCAGCCCCTGCCCCCCTCCCGTATGGTGGTTTCATCTCAACGACATCATCAACCGCAGAGGAGGAGCCGGTGGCTAAAATGGTAGACCCTGGAGTCAGACGTCCTGTGTGCGAATCCCAGCAGCCTGGCCATTTATGTCCATTCTGCGCGTCCTCGGGCAAGGCCAGCAGCCTCTGGCCCAACCATGGCCTTGGTGCCTGGGAAACACTTGCCTCTTCCAGGAAGCCTTCCCAGATTGCCCTGTCCAGACCTTCAGACCCCTCCGCTTTGCCCACCGATACCCCACCTTTTCCTGCCCTGTAGCCACGCATGAGGTGTGGTTTTCACTTCGGAAAGGCAACCCCGAGCAGACGACGGGGGTCTCGGGCCTCAGTTTCCCCCATTTCCACTACAGGGATAATAGAACTTACCTTTTAACCTTGTTATACAGGTTAGAGGAGTGAAGATGCGTCTGCACCTGAAACAGGGCCTGCCCCCCCAGAACTGCCGGACAAGTGCTGGCTGCTGTTACTGGGATTTTTTTTTAATCTCCGGCCCGGGCTGGGTGGCAGCCTCCGCAGCTGGGAGACGCGTTCTCAGAGGGAGAGGGGCTGGGGCTGCAAACTGACCGGCGGCGCCTCTCCGGCACCTGCTTTTGCGGCACGCCCAGTGCGCCGGCTGAAAACAGAGGTTTTTGTTCCAGACTTTGGGAAGGTTAGGGGGTGCCTAAAGGTCAAAGTCAAGTCCATGACACCCTGAATGCCTCAGGATGCCCAGGGGACAATGGGTTTTAAAAAAAAAACACAAATTTTGAAAAACAGCAAAAACAAACCAGGATGCCACCCTGGCTATTTGACTTCCAGTGGGACCTCAAAAAAAAAAAAAAAATCCCACCCTGGCGCCTAGAAGTGACCCTGGAAGTGACCTTTGCCTGCCGCGGCCCAGCCAATGGGGAGGCGCGCTGCCGGGGCGGGAGACCGTTTCCACGGCAGCCAGAAGCTTCAGTCCCCGCAAGGGCTGGCCCCAGGGTGAGGGGCTGGGGAGGAGGGGGGGCGGGGAAGCGCTGGCTCGGTAACCATGGCGACGCCGGCAGCCGCGGGAGGCGGCCCAGCTGGCACCCAGCCGCCTGCACCCCCGGATCCCGGGGCCGCCGCCGCTCCTCCCGGAGGAGACGGAGACCCGGGCCCGGAGACTCCACCTGTCGCCCCCCCCCCCCCCCGCGCTGCCTGCCGCGATGAAAAGTGGAGGTCACGCGTGCCAGCGTCGGGGTGGGGGGGGGGGGGGACGGTGGGACCTCAGCGGGCAAAGCGGAAGGGCCCCCGCGCGGCGGCGCAATCCGGGAGGGCTTCCTGGAGGAGGCGCGCGGTCCCCAGGGTGGCGGCTGCCGTCGCCGCGGCGCCCCCCACCCCGTTCCGCGGTTTATTTCACATTCGCCTTGCGCCCCTCGGGCCTCCTCCAGCGAGCGCGTGTAAGCACAGGAGCCCCGCTGCCCTCCCGGGAGCGGAAAGCCGGCCGCGCCCGCCACGGGGAAGGTGGGCGGCCAAGCGCGCGGGGAACCCAGCGTGGCCCGTGCGTCCTGGCCACACGCCCGCGCCTGCTCGGCTCCGAGGGCAGATCGGGAAGGGCTGGAAGGAGCTAAGAAGCCGCCGAGCACCTGGCGGAGGTGTCCTCCTCTGCCCGAGAGGGAGGAAGGAAAGAGGAGAAATGCAAAGGGACCGTCTCAAGTCCCGCTGCTCATCGCTTGTGCGGGCACCTCCCTCCCGGAATCACTTCGCGACTCGCCATTGATGAGAATCCGCGGCTCCAGAAGGAGGACCTGGAAGGGTGTGCCTGGCAGGGGATCAGCATGAGTGAAGGCTCAGAGGGTGGCTGGAAGGGGAGATGGTGGCAGGTTTTCTACCCCCGGCCGGGGAGGATTGGTGCCTTCTGAGCTTCTTGATGATGGCGAACAGGGGAGGAAAAAGCAAACGGGCCACGAGGTCCAAGGACGGGGAAACTGAGGCTCTGGGCTGAGACAGGGCAGTGCCCGGGCTTTGGGAAGAGGCAGAGCGCTTTCCGGGAGGGATCCCAGCTGAGGAGCGAGGCTGCTGGAGCCACGGAGCCATGGGGAAGGCTGCCGGGGGCAGGCCAGCCCGCCCGCGTGTGAGCTGAGTGGGGTCCCGAGGCTAGAAGAGGCCTTCGGGCAGGAGGTCACAGGCACAAAGCCTCAGGCACGTCCCCAAAGTCACCCGGCCGAGGCAGCATTCGCACCCAGGCCTCACTAACCTCAAGTCCAGTTCACCACGGGAGCCGAGTCTGCTCCCCTGAGAAGCTTCTGGAAGCAAAGGGTCTGGGCGCGGAGATGTTTGGCAAGATCCTCCTCTCTTCCCCTCTCAGAGACTCACTTTTGTATATTAAAGGCTCTGACAAGTCCTGCAGAAGAGACACCTGTTGGATGGTTTCCCAGATGAGCCTGAACATAAGCTCTTTAGCCGCAACAGATTCTTGGACATGATTTTGGAGGCATCACCACATTTCACTGACCTCTCTCAGTGTATCTAACATGAAAGATATGGACGGGGTTAACAACACTGACACCAAATTAAAATTAGTAATAATAATGACTAGTATTTCCCCAAAGGACATTTATTGTTTTTTGCATCTGGAAAAAGCACAGAGTTTTCTGCTTACAGGTATGGCTGGATCAAGGAGCTGATGATACTGACATTGTTTTTTTTTTCTTTTTAGCAGCTTGTTAGATTCCTCGTTGACATACAATAAACATACAAAAGCGTATGTTTGATCGGATTGGGCACGTGCGCAGACCCATGAAACCGTAACCAAGTCAGGATAATGAACAAAACTCCCTCGTGTCCTTCACAAATGCTCCCGTCGATCAGTTTGCAAAGTCTAGAATTTTATATAAATGGAATCATACATTACGTACACTCTGATTTTGCCAGCTTCTTTCACTCAGCATAATTATGTTGAGGTTAATCCACATTGTTGCGAGTATCAAGAATTCCCCCTTTTGACGGCTGGGTGGTACTCTGTCGCGTGCACGGTCCTCTGTCTCTCTATCCATCCACCTGCTGATGGACGTTTTGCGTTGTTTCTGGTTTGGGGCCGTTATGAATGAAGCTGCTGAGGAGTGAATGCGCGCTGGTTCACTGGTCTTGGATTGGACATCTGGTTTCGTGTCTCTGGGATAAACGTCCCAGAGTGGGATAGCCGCGTCAGGTGGCAGGTGGCTTTAAGAAACTATTTTTAAGCTTCTAAGAAATTGCCAAGGTGTTTTCCAAATGGGCCATATCCAGTGTGTCAACACCTGATCTGGTCACTCTGCCAGTTTAGCCATTCGACTTTGTGTGCCCCTAAGGACGAGGGGCACTGAGCGCCCCTCCGTGTGCTCGTTGGCCCTCTGCCTGTCTTCCGGGGTGAAATGTCTGCCCAAATATTTCGCCCATTTTTTTTAAGTTGGGCTTTTTTCCTTCTAATCATTGAAGGTTTTTTTTTTTTCAATTTCTCTCCCCCTGCCCCCCCAGTTGTCTGCTCTCTGTCCATTCTCTGTGTGTTCTTCTGTGACCACTTCTCTCCTTATCAGCGGCACGGGAATCTGTGTCTCTTTTTGTTGCGTCATCTTGTCGTGTCAGCTCTCCGTGTGGGCAGCGCCATTCCTGGGCAGGCTGCGCTTTCTTTTCACGCTGGGCGGCTCTCCTTACGGGGCGCACTCCTTGCGCGTGGGGCTCCCCTATGAGGGGGACACCCCTGCGTGGCAGGGCACTCCTTGCGCGCATCAGCACTGCGCATGGCCAGCTCCACACGGGTCAAGGAGGCCCGGGGTTTGAACCGCGGACCTCCCATGTGGTAGGTGGACGCCCTAACCACTGGGCCAAGTCCACTTCCCTCATTGAGGGTTTTAAAAACTGCTTTAATGAGATACAGTTTACAGACCATAAAGCTCACCTGCTTAAATGATGCAAGGCAATGGTTTCTAGTATATTTGCAGATGTGTGCAACCGGCACCACCATCTAATTTTACAGCATTTCATCATCCCCCAAATAAACCCACTAGTGCTCAGCCCCCCGGTCCCTCCTCCAGTCCCTGAAAATTACTAATTTACTTTCTATTCTACAGTGTTCTCTTTTCTGGACTTTTTGCAGGAAAGGGATCATACAGTAAGTGGCCTTGGGGATCTCTCTTTCACTTAGCCTACTATTTTCACCACTTGTCCATTTTGTCACAGGTGTCAGAACTCCATTCTTTTCGTGGCTGAATAATATTCCACTGAATGGATAGACCACATTTTTTCCCTCCATTTCTCAGTTGATGGTTCCTTCCCCGTTGGGGCTCTTAGGAATCGATGCCGCACTGAGAATTCCTGGATACGTTTCCCCATGGATGTCAGCGCTCATTTCTCTTGGGCGGATTCTCAGGGGTGGAACTGCTGTGTCATCTGGTAAGTTTATATCTAACACTTTAAGAAATTGCCAGATTGCTTTCCACAGCGGCCACACCATTTCGCATTCCCACCAGCCACGCGTGAGGCTTCCAATTTCTTCACATCCTCGCTGACATCTGCTGTTATTTGGTCTTTTTGATTATAGCCAGCCTAATGTGTGCGGAGCGCTGGCTCGTCGTGGTTTTGATTTGCATTTCCCTGATGGGGAAGGCTGCTGGGCATTGTCTCGGTGTGCTTACGTATTTTTCACAGCTTCTTTGCAGCTCTGTCTACCCGAGCACTTTGACCACTTTTAAATTGGATTATTTGTCTTTTTATGATTGAGTTTTGAGAGTTCTTTATATATACTGATATAAGTCCTTTATCAGATCTGCAATTTGCAGATATTTTCCCCCGGTCTGTGGCTTGTCATTTCCTTCTGTTAACAGTGGCTTTCTGAAGAAAAGGAGCTTCTCGTGTTGATGCAGTGCAATTTATTCATTTTTCTTTTATGGGTTCTTTTAGGTGTCGTATTGAAGAATTCTTGCTTAACTAAGGTCGATGATTTTCTCCTGATTTCTTTAGAAGTTTTCTAGCTTAAGTTTTACATCAGGTCAACGGTCTATTTTGAGTGAATTTTGTACATGGTGAGAGGAAGGGACCACAGTTCGTTTAATAAACATACAGCTATATTGCTCTTTTAAACCAAGCCTTGCTAACACTAATTGTGCTTTACCTCGAAGGGGTGCTCCATCTCCAGGAAGCCAGAGGAGCAAGAGGCCCCAGACTTCAGCTCTGAAGCTAAGAACAGGATTTCCCAGCACGGGGAGACATCCCAGCGCCGTGACAGGACACAGATGTCACAGAGAGGAACACTGGCGCCTGAGGCAGGATTCTCTTTTGGTTGTGAGCAATGAAACTTAAACGGTCCCAGGATGGCCAGCTTCAGGTATGGCTGGATCCAGGAGCTGAAACTATCTCATTGGAAGTCTGTCTCTTTCAGTGTCTCAGCTTGCCTTCCTCGGGATGGATTTCACCCACAGCCGAGCCTCCCCTTCCAAAGATGCCCTGAGCTCCACGCTTTTTGTGTCCTCCCAAGCAGGAAAATGCCTGTTAGTTCCCACAACGCCTACAGTTGATTCTGATTGGCTTGGCTAGGGTCACGCGGCAACCTCTGAACCAATCACCGGGACCGAAGGATGTGTGGCTCCTACCAATGTGTCTATTAGCGTCCCAGGGTGGGAGTCGGGCTGGGAGAAGGGGTACACGGG
Source organism: Dasypus novemcinctus (assembly GCF_030445035.2). Lineage (NCBI taxonomy): Eukaryota > Metazoa > Chordata > Mammalia > Cingulata > Dasypodidae > Dasypus > Dasypus novemcinctus. Next base: position 80,861,038 of record NC_080691.1, on the reverse strand, counting down.
TTCGTCCAAGGGACCCCGCGGCATCTGAACCAGCCCAAACCGCCAGGGTGTAAGTCTCAGTTGCGGGGAGTGGATGCGGCTCAAGCAGTTGAGCGCCTGCTTCCCACATGGGAGGTCCTGGGTTCGGTTCCCGGTGCCTTATGAAAAAACAAAGAACAAGCAAAACAAACAAAGAAACCGACTCAGGCGAGCCGATGTGGCTCAGTGGTTGAGCGCTGGCTTCTGACTTATAGGGTCCCGGACCCGGGTACCTCAGTCACACCATGACAGGCTGTGTGCCTTTGGGAAAATGGCTTGCCCTCTCTGGGCTTCTGTTTCACCATCCATTAAAAGGAGGTCGGAGGGGAGCCTGTGGCTGGATGAGGCGTGTCCGGGATACTCAGGGACCCGGGAGGACGCTGCTCCTTTCAGTCTCTCTCCGGCGAGCACGTAAGCCACGCGCACCGAGGGCCAGCTGCATGCCAAGCCTCCCCAGAGCGGGTCTGCACCGAGGCTCCATCCTCACTCACCGAGGGGCCCAGCTCTGGAGCGAAATTCACAGATGCTCCAACTGACCTGCAGAGGCCATTTCAAAAACTGTATGTAACTTGCTGCCGGCAAACAGGAGAAATCAAAGGATGGATCTTTGGGATCAAAGTCTGTGTATTTCCATAGGTGAAGGCTCCAGCCAGATCAGGATGAAGGGCACGGCAAGGTCAACACAGGCAGCTGGGACCCAGTGGTGGCCTGGCCTCGGTCCCGGGCTCCTGCTCTCTCCCCTCCCCCCCCCACTGTCCCCCCCACAGTGGCCGGGGGGGTGGGGCGCCTGTGAGCACCTGAGTCAGGTCATCTCCCTCCTCTGTGCACAGCCCTCCATGGCTCCCACTTTCCTTGGGGGGCAAAGCCCACATCCTCCCTGCCGCCCACTGGGCCTTGCACGACCTCCCCCCAGCGCCGGTTCCCTCCGCTCCAGCCTCCTTGCCGTTCCTCCAACTTGCCAGCCCGCAGCCAGCCCCAGGGCCTTTGCACGGGCTCCCGTCCTGCCGTCTCAGCTCAGATTCACCCCCTTGGAGAGACTCTCCCTGACCCCCGAGCTCAGGGCTCCCCCGCGCCCCACACCTTAATGCATCCTTCCCTCCTCTTCTCTTCCCTGCAGTGAACACTTCCTGCTATTCCTTCATTCGCTTTTCCTTTGCTGTCTGACGGCCCCCACACTCTAGGAGCCCCAGGGGGGCCGGTGCCCTTCCTGCCCGAGTTCCCAGCAGAACAGTCCCCGGCAGGCGACGGGCACAGAACAAAGACAGACGCACCGAAGACGCGGAGGGACGAGGCGCCTGCCCCTTCTCAGGCCCAGGCCCGGGCGCCCAGTCCCCGCGGGTGGGCAGGGCGAGGGGCGGCTGGGGAGGGGGTACGCGCCCCCTCGCCCGCCTGGATCCCGGGGCCGGGGTCCCTGCGTGTCCGCGTCCACACGTGTCACGCGCTTGCCAGCCCCCTCTTCTCCCCTCCCCTCCCCCTCCCCCAGCCCATCTCAACCCGTCCCAGGGGGGGAGCGCTCGTTACCATGGCAACCACCGCGTCTCCCGGCGGACAGCCTTTGGGGCCAGATGAAGCCGCTCGCCGCCCGCGCTGGAGAGAAGCGCGACACCAGGGACGGGCCCCGGGGACCTCCTTTCCCACCGCCGGGCCAGGGGGTTGGGGGCAAAACAAAGCAAAAGCCCGCGGCTACACCCCCCGCCCGAGCTCCCGCCTCGGCGGCTTAAAATCCGCTTCTGGTTTGGGGGCCTCCGGTGAGAGCTGAGACCAGGGGTGTGCCGGGCAGAGGGCCTTGAAGGAGAGACTGCACCTGGAGGAGAGATAGCACCTGAATGTTTCTTTTTTTTTTGGAGGTACCAGTGTCAGGAATTGAACCCAGGACCTGGGATGCGAGGAGCTGGTGCTGGCGCCAGCCGAGCCCCATCGAGTCCCCTGATCTTTTTTTTTTTTTTTTTGTCTTCTCGTTTTTTCATCTAGGATTCACCGGGATTCGATCCTGGAGACCTCCGATGTGGAGAGAGGCTCCCTGTCGCTTGCGCCACCTCGGTTCCTGGTCTCCGTTGCGTCTCACCTCGGCTCTCCCCTTCGTCTCTCTTTTTGTTGCGTCGTCATCTTGCTGCGTGGCTTGCCTGGCGCGTGGGCACGGGCTCGCCGCGTGGGCACCCTTTACCAGGGGCTCCAGGGATCGAACCGGATCCTCCCGTATGGCGGCGGAAGCCCAGTCACTTGAGCCACATCTGCTTCCCATCATCTATTTTTATAGCTCCCATTCTCAGCACTGGGTCTGGCATGCAGTTGGTGCTTAATAAATGCTTGGGGTGGGAGGGAGAGAAGAGGGAAGTGTGCGGTATAGTAACACTCTGGTTATCTTCAAACAGTTCGCTATCAGCCAGCAGCTCCCTGCTTGGCTAACCTTTTATCGGCTAACCCTTGAGTTATCAGAACACATCTCGGCTCTCTTCTTCGCCTGGAATTTTCAGGGAAGGCAGAATAAAAGGGAACTGAGGCTCAGAGAGCAGCGTTCTTCATTTCAATTCCCCCTCCCCTCCCCCGGGCTCCCAAAGGAGAGGGCTGGCTGGTCTTGGCCAACATGGACAAAAAGTAGGGTGGGAGGGGTGACCCTCAGACCAGAGGGAATACCAGGGTGGAAAATGTGGGCTCAGTTCTTTTTCCTTTTTTTAAGATGTGTTTACCTTATTTCTCCCATCCCCCCTCCTTGATGGCGCTCGCTGTCCGCTCTCTGTGTCTGTCTGTTGGGTGCTCATCTTGTTTTTAGGAGGCACTGGGAATTGAACCAGGGACCTCCCACGTGGGAGGGAGGCACCCAATCGCTTGAGCCACCTCTGCTCCCTGGGCTCAGTTCTTCAGGAAGGACTTTCACGCTCGTGGAATTGTGCGAACCCAGAAGGGACTGCTCTGGGTGGGAGTGAGGACCCCGTCACAGGAGGTAACCAAGGCATCAAACCCTTGAGACCCTTGAGATCTTTGCTTAGGAAGCCACGGAGGAACCTGGAGTGTGTGTGTGTGTGTGTGTGTGTGTGTGTGTGTGTGTGACTCCGAGTCTCCTTTCTAAGATTCTATGCCTGAGATTCATTGGCAAGTCCCAAATTTCCACAATGTTAGGAACCTGGGCAGTCATTCTAAGATATTCCAATGAGTTACATGATTCGTCAACGCTACAAACATTTATTAAGCCTCTGCTGTGAGCCAGGCACTGTTCTAGGAGCCAGGGATACAATGGTGATCAAACCAAGCAAAAATCCCTGTCCTGGTGAAACCGACAGCCTAGAGGGCAAGATGCAGTGGGGACAGTTAAATGCAACGAAGTCAAATCCGTCCAGTGTTGAAAAGTGCAACAGGGAAAGACAAAGCAGGGGAGGGGCAGTTCTGGGAGGGCTGGGGGAGGGGGACTATCAGCTGGTAAGGGGGTCCTTGCGCTGAGATCTGAAGACGACAGAGGAGTCCTGTGGCGGTTTCTGGAAACAGCAAGGGCAAAGGCGCCGAGGCAGGAACTTGCTTGGCATGTTTCAGGGACAGCAGGGAGATGACGGAAGGGAACCGGAGGTGAGGAAGATTGGGGCGGAGGTCCCATTGGAGCTGAGAAGGAGCCAGGTCTGCAAAGAGCCCGGGGTTTTCCAAGTGAAGGGGAGCAGTGTGTGCAAATGCCCTGCGGTGGGAATGAGCACGGCGAGAGAGGCAAGAGTGATACAGAGAGAGGGAGACTGTGAAACAAAGACAGAGAGAGACAGACCCAGAGAGAGAAGTAAACAGGGACAGGGAGAGAGAGAGAGGAGGAGAGACAAAAAATTCTCCTTGGCAAGTGAGCCTGTGAATGAGCAAATGACTGGAGAGCTGAGCACAGAGAGGAGCTGGAAACTCTTGCAAAGCTCGGGTCCTTCCTGAGCCACTTTCATCCCAGCCCAGGGGGACAGAACGCTGAGTCCGACCTTGCACTAGTGTCTTTGGGGACCAGGTGCTTTCTATATCCCGTCACACAGCATTTTCTCCACGACCTTCCAAATAGGCGCTCACTGCTCCTCTCACAGAGGAGGCTCAGGGGTGATGGGGAAGGCACGTGGCAAGGAACTGGGGGTGGTGTCTAGGCAACAGCCAGCGGGGAAGACTCTCAGGCGAACCACCGGTGAAAGCCTGAGTCCTGGCAACATCCGCACGAGATGGGGGGCAGATCCCGCTCCTGTCGAGCCTCCAGATGAGCCGGCATCCGTGGCTGTTGCCTTATTTACATACTGAAGCAGAGGGCCCAGCTGAGCCACGGCCTGATTCCTCACCCCCCACAGCCATGAGAGAGTGGACGTTGTTGAGTCAAGCCACTAAGTCTTGCGGGTAACTCGTTACGCAGCAATGGCTAACCAATACAGACAATCACTTGTCTGAGGTCACAAGAAGTAGCAGCGCCAGATTTTGGCAGTGCCAAGACTCCACAGAGACTTGTTCAATGACCAATGAAACCCATGCCCAAACTTTCCAATGAGAAAGAGTGGTTGCTACTGTCTCAGGAACAAAACAAAAACAAAAACAGGGAAGTGGATTTGGCTCAACCGAGTGTCCGCCTACCTCATGGGAGGTCCAGGGTTCAAACCCAGGGCCTCCTGACCCGTGTGGAGCTGGCCCATGCGCAGTGCTGATGCACAAGGAGTGCCCTGCCACGCAGGGGTGTCCCCTGCACAGGAGAGCCTGCCCCACGCGCAAGGAGTGCGCCTCACAAGGAGAGCCGCCCAGCACGAAGAAAGCGCAGCCTACCCAGGAGTGGCGCCGCGGCGCACACTGAGGGCTGATGCAGCAAGATGACACAACGAAAAGAGACACAGATTCCTGGTGCAGCCAAGAATGCAAGTGGACACAGAAGAACACACAGCGAAAGGACACAGAGAGCAGATAATGGTGGAGGGGGAGAGAAATAAATAAAAAATAAATCTTTTAAAAAACACAACAAAACAAAACATGGTTTGTTGAAAACCACCTCAAACCCTGTTTGGTTTCCTTCCATTTCGTGCATGCACTAGGCTTTCTCCAACCCTGAGGAGTTTGTCCTCGAGCATCTGTCCCATGACTTGCTGCCCGTGTGCTGCAGATCCCAGCTCAAATGTGACATCCTCAGAAAGCCGCTTCCTCCCCAGGTTCCTGCCCCAGCTCTAGTCACCACGGGTCTCTCTAGCACGCCACCCATTTTCTTTTCTTTTTAATCCTTATCATACCCAGAATTTTTCTTGATCTGTCCGCTTATTTCTGAGCTGTCTTTCTGCTCCAGGAGGCCAGGGATTTTTGTCTGTTTTGGTCACTGCTGTGTCCCCAAATCCCCGCCCAAGGCTCGGCACACAATATAGTACTCAATAAGCATTTTTTAAAACAGATTTTATTTTTATTTTGAGAAGATACATATACAAAATGTTACATTAAAAAATATAAGAGGAGAAGCGGACTTGGCCCAGTGGTTAGGGCGTCCACCAACCACATGGGAGGTCCGCAGTTCAAACCCCCGGGCCTCCTGACCCGTGTGGAGCTGGCCCACGCGCAGTGCTGATGCGCGCAAGGAGTGCCGCGCCATGCAGGGGTGCCCCCCGCGTAGGGGAGCCCCAAGCGCAAGGAGGGCACCCCTGCAAGGAGAGCCACCCAGCGCGAAAGAAAGTGCAGCCTGCCCAGGAATGGCGCCGCACACACGGAGAGCTGACACAACAAGATGACGCAACAAAAAGAAACACAGATTCCCGTGCCGCTGACAACAACGGAAGCGGACAAGGGAGAACACGAAGCAAATAGACAAAGAGAACAGACAACAGGGGGCGGGGGTGGGGGAAAGGGGAGAGAAATAAATAAATAAATCTTAAAAAAAAAAAGAGGTTCCCATATACCCCCACTCCCCACCCCACCCCCCACTCCTTCCAAATCACCAAATTCTTTCGTCAGTGTGGCACGTTCGTTGCATTTGATGAGTACATTTGGGAGCACTGCCACACAGCATGGATTATAGTTTACATTGTAGTTCACACTCTCCCGCAGTCTATTCAGTGGGTTATGGCAGGATATATGATGTCCTGCATCTGTCCCTGCAAAACCACTTAGGATGACTCCAAGTTCTGAAAATGCCCCACATCACCTCTTCTTCCCTCTCCCTGCCCTCAGCATCTCCCGTGGCCACTGTCTCCACATCCATGATTCAGTTTCTTCCATTGCTAGGGTCACGATAGTTCTACAGTAGAATACCAGTAAGTCCACTTGAATCCAAAACATTTGTGGAAGCTCCCAAGTGGAGCTGGCTGCAGCCTTGCACGTGGGCCTTCTCGGCTCCCAGCCTCAGTTTCCCCGCCCGTGGAGCGGGCACCCGCCCTGCCGCGCAGGAAAGCCCGGGCGGCCCCAGGCTGTGGCGCTCTCCGTGGTGCTGAAAGCTGCCGGGCCCGGGCCGCCGGGTCAGGGCTCCAGGGCGCCTGGGGGCCCGCGCTTGCGGCCCCTCGCTGGGCAGGGGGCGGGGGCGAGGCTCGACTCGACGCTGTCCACACCGCAGCTGCGGAATCCGGAGTTTCAGGAACCCGCATGGCCCCCCTCTGTCTCCCGGTCCCCACCGCCCTGAAATCTCTGAGCTCTTCTCTCTGCCTGCAAGGGGCTCAAATTTCTCCAGCCCCCTGGCCAGGGGGAACAAAACCGAAAGACTCTCACCATGCACCCTGACCGCCCATGGGCCATTTTATAAGGGACAGCACATTAGGGGCATAAACGGTCACCGTGCCCCTGCCACGTTCCACCCTGGGCGTCTGTCTGTACAGTGACATTGATTGATAGACGATCTCTCAGTGCCTTCCTGATTCCCCAGGGCCTCTCCCCCCTTCCCCTCTCAGCAAAAACAGTAATCTTATTAAGCCCTAAAACACCTGGAAATGAGAGCCTGAGGTGCGTGAATAATTTATTTTGTGAGTCATTTTAATATTTTATAATCATTGCGATGAGCTGTTGCTTTTGTGTAGCTGTTTGGGTGTCATTAAGACAGAGCCAGGGAGGGGCCCTGCCTCTGGGTGTGAATCTTGTGGCTTCTCTGAATCAGCGGGGGTGATCTGTGTCCCCCTGGGGGTGCATGGCTGGGGGCCAGGGGATGGAGGCCGCCTCAGGAGCTATCGAGGGTGGGCAGGTGACACTCGGTCAGTGGGTGCTGAGTGGACCAAGACTGTGGCTACGGCTCAGCCCCATCTGTTTTTCCATGCATGCCTTCATTCATTCACGGAATCATTTACTCACTCGTTTAGACTCTCTAGGTCTCCTTCATTGCACTGAAACCGAGCTCAGACCCTGCAGCAAGATCTAAAAGACGCACCCCCAGTCCGGCCCCTCTTGGACCTTCTTGACCTGATCTGCCTGCCCCCCACTCTACTCCAGCCACGCCTCCAGCACACAAGCCCGCTCCCACCTCAGGGACTTGCGGTCCCTCTTTCCCTGTGATGGGCTCTTCTCTTTCCCCGGGACGGGCTCTTCTCAGCTCTCATGGTCTCGCAGCAGCAGGATTTGGAGAAGGGAAGTGAGGTGCCATGGGAGGACGTGCTGCGCAGGGAGCTCAGCCTTGGTGCCCAGCATGCTGAGATGACTCTGTGGGTGCGAGGTGGGCAGGGAGAGCCCGGCTTGGGGGAGAAGGTGCTGGAGGGAAAGGCTGGGGCTGCACTTTAGAGGGCCTTGTGGGCCGGGATGAATAATAATTGGGGGTGCTCCTAGGAAGTCCGTGTCCTCATCTCCTCCGGTCATCCTTCCCCCAGGTCATTCGCTGTGTCCCACGTGGTTGAGAATTTCCCCAGCCCCCTCCTGCTCACCAGCCCAATCCTTGCCAGAGACACCTGGGCTGTTTCTTCTCCAGAAAGGACCTGGTCGTGATCTGCTCTGATGAGGCGCATGGCACATCTCAGGATCTCTCAGCGAATCCCAAACCACCCCAAAGCAAGAAAGTGGAAATCCACACTTAGCATCAGCGGGCTCCTCGAATAACAGGGCCCCCAAAGGCTAGGGCCTGGGATGTGCGCTGGAAAATTCGCCCACCTGTCCCCCCAGGTCCACTCAAAACTTTTCCATCCAGGTCCATAATCCCGGGAAAGGCTGATCTGCATAGAAAGAATTCATGGTCTCCCATTGGCCAGAACCTACCAGTGCCAACCAATGGGAAGCAGCCGTAAGTGATCAGAAGACAAGGAGAGAGAGGTTGGGGGTATTTATTCTCCCAGCTCCCGTCCTGTTCCCTTTTGAGTCTCAGCCCTCATCAGATTCCAGCAACCGTGTCTTCTCCTCACTCTGCTAAGATCTAGACATAGTAACAACTCATCATGGTTGCAGCCTTAGGATACTGTACCCTGCCTTGGGGGTTTCCCACGACGTCTGTGAAGGATTCCTTTATTAAATTCTCTTTAGTGACCCCATTTGACTGACCCACAAATGATTCGATGATTGAGCCATCGGTGTCTCACGCTTAGGTCCATGGCCCATCTTGAGTTGATTTTGTCTATGGTGTGAGGTAGGGGCCCCACTTCATCATTCGCATGTGGGTGTCCAGTTATCCTGGCACCATTTGTTGAAAAGACTATTCTCTCCTTCGTGGACTTGTCTTGGCACCATTGTTGAAAATCAACGGACACCAAATGTGCAGGTTTATTTCTGGATTCTCGATTCTCTTCTGGGGATCTCTATGTCCGTTCTTATGCCAGGACCACACTGTTTCGTTACTGTGGCTCTGTTGTAAGGTTTGAATCTTCCAACATTGTTCGAGATTATTTTGGCGATTTGGGTCCCTTGAGTTTTCGTATGAATTTTAGGGTCAGCTTGTCAACTTCTGGGGTGGGAAAGTCATCTGAGATCTTAGTGGAGATTGCATTGAAGCTTTAGAACAATTTGGGAATATTGCCATCAAGTCTTCTGATCCTTAGATGGGATGCCTTGCTTTAGTCTGAAATTTCTTTTGACAATGCTGTGTAGTTCTTAGTGTACAAGTTTTGCATTTTTAGTAAAATTTAGCTCTATGTATTTTATTCTTTTTGATGCCATTGTAAGTAGAATTGTTTTCTTAATTTCACATTCAGATGTTTTCAAGTGGATAGAAATATAATTCCTTTTTGTGTATTGATATTGTACCCTGCAACCTTGCTGAATTCACTTATTTGTTCTGTTTTTTTTTTTTTTGTGGTGTTTTTTGGTGGATTGCTTAGGCTTTTCTATGCATAAGATATTATCTGGGGAAGGAGATATGGCTCACACAACTGGGCTCCTGCCTATCACACAGGAGGTCCCTGGTTCGGTTCCTGGTGCCTCCTGGGGAAGTCAGCGAGGTAGCACAATGGGCAGGCATGACAGACTGACACAGCAAGATGATGCAACAAGAGACAAGAGGAAAACATAATGAGAGATACAACAAAGCAGGGAATGGAGGTGCCTTGAGTGATTGGGCACCTCCCTCCCACATTGGAAGTCCCAGGTTCGGTTCCCTGTGCCTCCTGGAGAGGCAAGGAAGATGAACAGACACAGAAAGTGCAGATGAGGGGGTGGGGAGAGATAAATAAATAAAATAAATCTTAAAAAAAAGATGACTATCACCTGGGGAGCAGATGCGGCTCACGCAGCTGAGCTCCTGCCTCCCACATGGGAGGTCCCGGGTTCGGTTCCCTGTGCCTCCTAAAAACAAAACCAGCAAACAAATGAAGACGCCAACTCCGGGGAGCTGATGTGGCTCCACGGTTCAGGGCAGCTTCCCTTCTATGGACGGGGCCCTGGGTTCAATCCCTGGTGCCTCCTGGGAAAAAAAACCCTTGTAATTGTGTTAAGCACCTGCCCATATAACCCAGAATCATCTCCCAATATTAAAATCTATAAAATATTCACATCTAAGGTCCATTTTTCCAGATGCTTTAACATTCACAGGCTTCGGGGATTAGGGCCTGGATCTACCTGAGGGCTGATGTTCAACCCGTATAGAGTTCATCTGTACCAGAGTCATATCGATGACATCAAACAGTGTACGCTTTTTTGTTTCTGGCTCTTTTCACACAGTATAATGCCTGTGACAATTGTCCAGGTCGTTGCATGTATCAATAATTCGTTCCTTCATTGCGGAGCGATATTCCTTTGTCTCAAAGGGCCACCATGTGTTTAATCATTCAGGTTATTTCCAGTTTGGGGCAATTATGAGTAACACTGCTACAGATGTTCACATGCGGGTTTTGTGTGAACGTAAGTTTTCATTTCACTTGGATAAATATTGAGAAGGGCAATTGCTGGGTCACATGGTAAATATATATATATATTTTTTCTAAAAGCAGTTTTATTGATTATTTTTAAGCAGTTTTACTGAGATATATTCACACACCATACATTCCATCCCAAGTGTACAGTCAGTGGTTTTAAGTATAACCACAGTGCTGTGCATTCATTACCGCACAAAGAAATTTGGAACAGTTTCGTTACTCCAAAAAGAAAACCTCCACACCCCTTAGCAGCCTTCTCTCCACCCCTTTCTCCCTCCCCAGCCCCACATAACCACTAGTCGAATTCCACCTTTATAAATTGATGGATATTTACGTTTTCTGTCAATGGAATCATATGATATGTAGTATTTTGTGTCTGGTTTATTTCCCTTAGCATAATGGGTTTTTGTTCTGTTTTGCCTTTTGCCTCATATTAACAACTTGTAACATTAACACATATTTGTTCAGTTTCAAAGAAAAAACAGTCTTATATATGCCATACTACCCATATTCATGTTTCACGAGGTTTTACTATGCTTTACGGCCCCATGTTACATTTTTAGCTCTCCTAGTAATAGACTTGACCTTAGACTTCCCCTTTAAACCATTATCATATCCATATAATAGCACTTCTAGTTACATTACTATGATGTGCTTTCACCTTTTCTATTCATTTCCGAAGATTAACAAATAACCTTTTTACCAGCTCTGCACTGATTAACCCTCAGCTTTCCATTCTCTAACCTCATTCTATTTTCAGGTGGCCTGTATTCTAGTTATTAACTCCATGAGTGTACACAATATATTTAGTTCATAATAGCACAATCACACAGTATTAAGTATAATTTAATTTTTTAAGAAACTGCCAAATAGTTTTCAAGAGTGGCAGTACCATTTGCTACTCCAAGACTCTGTGAGAGTTCCAGGTGCTCTGCATACTTGCAGACACTTGGTATTGTCGATATATATTAACTTTAGTCATTCTAAAAGGATGCAGTGATATCTCATCGTGGCTTTAATTTGAATCTCCCTAATGGTTAATGATGTCAAACATCTTCTTTGTGTGTTTATTTGCCATCCATATATTCCTCTTTGCTCAAGTAGTTTGCTCATCTTTTAAAAACTTTTAAATTTGAGATTATTATAAATTCACGTACAGTTATCAAAATAATACAGGAAAATGTAGGAGTAAATCTTCACGACTTTGGGTTAGGCAATGGTTTCTTAGACGTGATACCAAAAGCACAAATGACGAGGAAAAAGAAGAAGAGAAATTAGACTACCTCAAAATTTAAAAGAAAGTGAAACAACCTACAAAATGGGAGAAAACAAGGGGCTTGGATCCAGAATAGATACAGAACTCTAAAAATAGATAAAAAGACCAATAACCCAATTTTTAAATGGACAAGGGATTTGAATAAATATTTCCCAAAGATTACACAAACAGCCAATAGGCATGTGAAAAGAAGCTCAACATCATTAGTCGTTAGGGAAATGCAAAACCAAAACCACAGAGATACTGCTTCACACCCACTAAAATAAAAAAGAGGGATAAAAACAAGTGTCATTGAGGATATGGAGGAATTGAAACCCTCATGCGCTGCTGGTAGGAATGTAAAATGTGCAGCTGCTGTGAAAAACACTCCAGCAGTTCCTCCAAAGGTTAAACGCAGAGTTGCCACATGACCCAGCCATTCCACACTTAAGACATACTCAGGAGAGATGAAAACTAGGTCTCTGCCAAAGCTTGTAATCAATGCCCATAGCACCATTATTCACAATAGCCAGAAAGTGGAAACAGCCCAAGTGTCTATCAGCTGATGAACGGACCAACAAAATGTAGAACATGCCGTGGAATGGACTAACGATAAATGCAAAAACTTGAATGGATCTCAAAGAAACTATATTGAATGTGTTTGTGTGTGTCTGGGGAAGCCAATCTCAAAAGACTATGTACTTTATGGTTCCATTTATGTAACATTCTTTATACATGTGTATTTGTTTATTAGGGAAGTTGTGAACCTGCAAAACAATCAGGCAAATGTGCAGAATTCCCATACAACACTCCTCCACCAACACATTGCATCGCTGTGGAACATTTGTTACAGATTATGACAGAACATCATCAGGCTATTACCACTAATTATGGTCTAGAGCGTACATTTGGTATATTTTTTCCATTTATTAACACGGTACTTCTTTGACATTGATGCGAGACTATTACACGGTGCTGTTGACTATAGCCCATAGGCTGCATTCATTGTACTTCCCCCCTGCATCTCCACAGTCTCACCACCTTGAACTAACGATGTAGATTAGTTCTAGTTCCTAGAAGAACATTCTTCTATTTGTACTATTAACCACAACCTCATCCACCGCCGGTTTCACCTTGTTACTCTGTCCCTAGATTGTTCTCTAGCTTTCCTTCAATTGACATTTATATCCCTTGCAGCCACAATCTCATTTATAAACCAGCTGTGCTAGTTATACTCAGTATAACATGTATATAACATTCTTCTTTAAAAAATTTTATTAGAGAAGTTGTGGGTTTACAAAAAAATCATGCAAAAAACACAGAATTCCCTACACCACCCGACCACTAACACCTTGCATTGATTGGTGGAAATTTTGATAGCCCTTTTTCATAATTGTACTCCTTTTTGTTTAACAGCAATAGGCAGCATTTATTGAGAGAGCCTATGCTCAAGGCACTACATGAAACTATTTACATGGATTACCTCATGTAAAACACCCGATACACAGACTTTTGGAATATGTCATTATTATTATTATTATTATCATTTTAATTAGAGAAACTGTAGGTTACAGAAAAATAACATAAAAAATATAGCCTTCCCATATATTCCCCCTCTTCTTGACTCCTTGAAGTAATGTGGTGCCTTTCTTACAACTGATGACAGAATATTCAAACAGCACCATCACCTGCAGCCCATTCTTTACACTAGGCGTGTTTTTTCCATATCCTACGCTGTTATAAACACCTTGTGATGCCGTTGTACATTTCTTTATAATTCACTGAAGAACATTCTTGTACTTGTATCAGTAACCCCAATCCCTCGTTCACAGCAGGGTTCACTATGCTATACGGTCCCACGTCTTATCTTCTAACTTTCATTCTAGTAACACACAAGACCCAAAACGTTCCTCCTTCAACCACATTCATGTATGCAATTCTGCTCTGTTAACCATATGCACAATAAAGTGCTTCTGTCGCATTCTTTTTTTTAAAGATTTATTTTATTTATTTATTCCCCTCCCCCTTGTTGTTATTTTTTTTTAAAGATTTATTTATTTCTCTCCCCTTCCCCCTCACCCCGGTTGTCTGTTCTCTGTGTCTATTTGCTGCGTCGTCTTCTTTGTCCGCTTCTGTTGTTGTCAGCAACATGGGAATCCGTGTTTCCTTTTGTGGCGTCATCTTGTTGCGTCAGCTCTCCGTGTGTGCGGCGCCATTCCTAGGCAGGCTGCGCTTTCTTTTGCAGAGGGCGGCTCTCCTTACGGGGCGCACTCCTTGCACGTGGGGCTCCCCTACACGGGGGACACCCCTGCGTGGCAGGGCACTCCTTGCGCGCATCAGCACTGCGCATGGGCCAGCTCCACACGGATCAAGGAGGCCGGGGTTTGAATCGCGGACCTCCCATGTGGTAGACGGATGCCCTAACCACTGGGCCAAGTCTGCTTCCCATCCCCCCTTGTTGTTTGCGCTCGCCGTCTGCAACCTGGGTCCATCCACTGTGAGCTCTCTGTGTCTGCTTGTCTTCTCTTTAGGAGGTACACAGGAACCAAACCAGGGATGTCCCATGTGGGAGAGAGGTGCTCAATCGCGTAAGCCACCTCTGCTCTCCCTTGTTGAGTCTCTCATTGTGTTTCCTCTCTGTGTCTCCTTGTTGCGTCATCTTGTACTGTCGGCTTGCCATTTTGCTTGTCTTCTCTAGGAGACATCAGAAACTGAACCCAGGGCCTCCCATGTGGTAGGTGGGCTACAAATGCTTCCCTGTAGCACTTTTTTTTTTAAGATATATTTTATTTACTTTTTTCTCCCCACTCCCTTGTTATTTGCACTTGCTGTATCTATTCATCTTCCTTATTTCCTTAGGAGGCACCAGAAACAGGACCCGGGACCTCTGATGTGGGAGGGAGGCGCTTGAGCTTTGTTGTGTCTGTCTTTATGTCTTCCTGTTGCATCGCCTTGTTGATCAGCTCACCATGCCTGCCCGTCACGCCAGCTCACTCTCATTTTTAGGAGGCACCAGGAATGTAACCAGGGACCTCGCATGTGGTAGGCAGGAGCCCAATTGCTTGAGCCACATCCACTTCTTTCTAGCATTCCTGAAGTGGCAAAATTATAGAACTGGAGAAAAGCTTTGTGGCTGCCAGGGACTAAGGAAATTGGGGACCGAATGGAAGTGGATGTCATTCTAGAAAGGCAACACAAGGGATTCTTGAGGTGACGATGGGATGTTCTGTATTTTGGCTGCATGAATAGCCATACCCCAATTGTGATATTGTATTAATACCATAGTTTTGCAAGACATAGAAAACAGATTTCAGGGGTGGGGTGGGGACAGGCAGGTGGCTGTATAACTCAGGGTTTCCTGGTGGCAGAGGAAACCGTTCTGTATCTTGACAACGGCGGTGACCACGTGCATATACATGTGAGATCGAATTGCATAGAAATAAATACACACACAGATACACATATGCACACACTACATTCACCCACAGGTTTTTGTGTGGACATAAATGTTCATTTCTCTGGACAGATGCCCAAGAGCGCACTTGTTGGGTTATATTGTAAGCACATGATTACTATTGTTAAAAAAAAAAAAAAAGGCAAAAACAGCCAGACTTTTCCAGAACGGCCGCAGCACTTCACATTCCCACCAGCCGGGTCTGAACGACCCAGTTTCGCCTCACTCGTGCCGCTGTTTGGTGTCGCGTGTTTCACTTGAGCCATTTCAACAGGTGTGTAGCGAAAGCTCATCGCGGTTGTAATTGACATCTCCCCGGCGGCGCAGGACGCTGAGCGTCTTTCGTGTGCTCGCTGGCCATCTGGGGAGCCTTTTCAGGAAAACGTCTGCGTGTCTTTGTCCATTTTTAACGGGGTTGTGTGTTTTCCCACGGCTGAACTTTGAGAGTTCTTTATCTTTTCTAGGTACACGTCCTTTGTCAGATTTGTGATTTGCAAGTATTTTCTCCCAGAGCGTGGCTTGTCTTCTCGTCTTTTTTTTTTTTTACTTTTTTACTTTTTATTTTGAAATAATTTCAAGCTTACAGGACAGTTGCAAAAATAATTCAAACCCCATAGAGAGAACTCCAACTACCCTCATCCTCCCAGGTGCTCCAGCCACCAATTTTAACATTTTGCCTCCTTTGCTGTATCATTCTTTCTATCCATCCATCCATCCTTCCTTCCTTCCTTCCATCCATCTACCCACCCATCCACACACCCATCCTCTCACCCATCCATCCGTCATCCTTTTTATCTATGAATCTATGTAGGTATGTATCTATCTTCTGTCATCTATCATTTATCTTCTTTCATCTATCTACCTATATATTTTTTCTTTCCATCCTTGTAACCGTGCCTTTCACGCGCAAAACGTTTTTAACGTTGATGAAGTCCGGTTGATTGATTTCATTTCTTTTATGGATTATGCTTTTGGTATCATGTCTAAGGACTCTTTGCCTAACTCCAGGCCTGGAAGATTTTTCTCCTAAACGGTGTATGGTTTTACATTTAACATTTAGATCGATGGGCCACTTAAAATTCGCTTCTGAGGGTGATGGAAAGCCTGACGGCGTTGTCAGCAGAGTGGAGTTTATCCCAGGGTCCACGGGGAGCCAGTGCAGGTTCTCGAGTGAGAGGAGGTGCAGATAGGAAGGAGGCTCAGGCCAGTGCGATCAAGGCGCCCGACGCAGTGTCACTCTGTGCCTCAGTTTCCCCCATCGGTAAACAGAAGGTCAGACCGGGGCATCCGTAAGCTCACGGGGCCACATCCTATCTGCTTATCCCCGTGCTGCCCCCGAGCCTCTGGAGCAGACGGCCGTCAACCCTCTGCGGGGCGGGCAAGCCCGGGCCTCAGCGCGCTGATTCTTGAGAGCGCAGGAGGGTGACTCACTGGGACGGCTCAGGGCTCGCTTGACCCCGAAAAATCGTGGCGCCTCCCGTCTCGGATGGAGAAACCAGGTCATTTTTCAATTCCAGTCATTCTCCTTCATACATAAAATGTGCCAAGAGCCACTTTCCGGAAAGTCTAAATTGAAAGTAAATAGCACCGGGACAATTCTCGATGATAAAACCGCCGGTTCTGGAGCTTCTCGGGGTAATATTTATTCTCCCCGCCCGCTAATGGCTCCAGCCGCCTCCCCAGCTTATTAAAAGAACGTGTTTGCTTAACCTGCCCAGGGCCGCCCCCTGCCCGCGCCCCCGGGGCTGACGGGTCCCCCTGCGAAGCCCCCGGCCGCCCCCCTCCAGCCTGGACAATTATATAAGCGGCCGCGGCTTTGCAATTACTATAAATCAGCCAGCTCGTCAGCCGGGGTTTGTTTTTCTTTATTGAAAATGTTTCAACTTCATGCATTGCAAATGTCACCGCCCGGGATGGGACTTAACTCTTTCTTCGAAGCGGGAAGGCTGGCTCGGCCGGGGTGTGTTGTGTGTGTGTGTGTGTGTGTGTGTGCGTGTGTGTGTGTGTGTGCCGGGTCATCTTCACTTTCAGGATGAGTTGGAAATCAAGGCTCAGGGCAAAGTGGCCACTTGTCCAGAGTCACACAGCCGGGGGAGGGGATCACTGCGTCCAAACTGGACAGATTTTTTTGTTTTGGATGCCCAGTGAAGTTATTTTCCTTGGGGCGAGGATTAGAAGACACACGTCAGTCTAAGGAAGATGTTGTCACCACGTGTCCTTTCAGAGATATCCACGGCCAGCTGCGGGTGGGACCTCCCGGAGGGCTTTTCCCATGCGGGTATATTCCTTCCTGCACAGATGTCTGAGGACCACCCGCGGGCAGGGTGCCAGTTTTAGGTGCAGGGGATACAGACCAAGAAACACAACCGACTTCCCATGAGGAGCTGTAGCAGGAGAGTTTCAGGCAGAGCCGAAAGGCAATGCAAAGGCCCTGGGGCAGAGCACGGGGCAAGCCTGAGCAGGGGAAGGGGGATGAACGAGGCGGGCCAGCGCAGGGGGGAATTGGGGAAAAGGAGGGAAATTGGGGCCATTCTACAAGGTGGCGAGTCAAGGTCGAGGAAGGGCGGTGAGTTCGAGGCCGCGCTCAGCTTCTGGCTGAACGCCTGGGAGGACACAACTGCCCGGAGCCGAGACCCGCATGATGGCGGAGGGGGCACGGGCTGGGGGCTTGGGGCCAGAGGCGGAGGGGGCCTGGGGACCCCGAGTCAGGAGTTCCAGGGGCGCCCGGGTGGGGGACAGGATTGGGCGCCAGTTTCAGGGCGCAGATGGGGACTCACGCCCCGAGAGTGGCCGAGCCCCCCGCCTCCCCCTCCCCGGGAGAGGGGGAAGGACGAGGCCCGAGGACCCCGGGACCAACGGAGATGGGGGCGGAGGGGGGGCCCGAGAGAAGGGGGAGGGGAGCCCAATGGGTGCGGGGACCCGGGGTCCCCAGGGGGAGAAGGGCTGGACACGGGGAGGTCAGCACCGATCCTGCCAAGAGCGATTTCGGTGGCTGGGGTGGGGGGGGCGTGAGAAGCCGGTTGGAGAAAGTTCTAGCGGGACAGGAGGCTGGAGCTGAAATCAGCGAGTGTAGACGACTCTCTCTCGGGAAGCAGTTTCGCCCCAAACAAAAGCTGCCGAGAAACGGGCGCTGCCTGCACGGGGCAGGGGCGGGGGCTGTAAGGGGGGGCTGTCTGCGAGGCGGTCGCCCCCCCCAGGCTGTGGCAGAAGGGAGCGCTGCAGCTCCCCCTCCTCTCCGGAAGCAGACAGGCCCAGGAAAAACGTTGCGAGGAGGCCGCGGGTGACAAAGGGCTCGGCAAGTCAAAGTGCTCTTTCAAAAATAAATAGCCTGATTAGCATAAGGTATGCAAATGTATGCTAATGTGACAACTATTAAAAGATTCCAAATGTCATCGAGGGAAAACACACCGGTCCTGGCTGGGGGGGGTGGCGGTGGTGGATGGGGGGGGAGAAGAGGCAGCCCCCGCTCCTGGAGAAAAATCGGGGAGCCCACTCCCCCAATACCACACAGAAGTTAATCCAAGGGGGGGTGCACTGTGTCCTGCAGGAACTGCTCAGAGCTCAACCTGGGGTCAGAGTGAGCTGGCCCCGGGGGCGCCCTATAAACCCCCTCCAACCCCCCCCACATACCCTCAAGTACCTGAAGTGTCCGCCTGGAGCCACCGTGTCTCTTTCCACAACGCGGGAACAGTCCTCATCCGAACACAGTCCTTGAGAGAACAATCCGGGGGTCCGAGACCCCAAAATGGGTTAAAAGGGGAGTCTTCTCCTCCAACAAGACACCCCAGATCTCCCAAGACCTGGACAGGTACGAGCTTTTACCTGGCCATGACAAATCCGTACTTCGCCTCCTTCAGTTCAGGAGAAACTTTTCGTTCCACCTCCCCAGCTTGTTTGCTGAGACAGACAAAATCAGACCCCCAGGAGCAGAGGGGCCCGGTCCCAGGGCCACCCAGGTGGGCCTCAGCTAATCACCTGAAACAACTGTTGACAGCGAATGAGGAGAAAACAGGGGAGGGATCAGAGAGGTGGAGTGCCTTGTCCCAGGTCACACAGCAACTGTGAGATGCCAAGCTTTGGCTTCCAGAATTTCAGTCCATCTTGCACTGCTTTTTTACCCCCGCAACTGTTATCGACAGACTCGTTTCCTTTGAATCGACCTGCCCCTTAACAACTTCGGTCTATTTAAAAGGAAAGTGCTTATCGCGCCAGTAAATGAAAACACAGCATCGCTCACCACGGGTAGAAGTAACTCAACGAAAATGAAATCTTGTTATTAATTTTGGACTAGAGACCACTGCCTGCAGGGTTCTGCTCTCTCTTTGTCCTGACGGAACCTTCCCACGTGTGAGAGGTGTTAAAGACGGATTAACAACAGAACAATACAGTGGCCGCGGAGGTGGATGAGGATTGCGGTCACCAGTCCCAGAGCAAGCCTGTCCTTCTGTGAACTCGAGTAGACGTGCCTCACCGTGACAGGGTGGTGAGACGACGGCGACGCATGGAAGAGATACGATGATCGTACCCGATGGACTGTAGTCAACAGCAGTGTTGTAATATTCTTGCATCAATGTCAAAGAAGTACTGTATTAACAATAGGGGGTACAGAAAAAATACACCAGATGAACGCTACGGACCATAGTTAGTGGGTGTAGCCTGATGATGTTCCATCGTACGCTGTGACAAGTGTTCCACGCAATGTACTGTGGGATTCTGCACAACTGCGTGCTCGCTCTGTAAGTTCACAACTTCTCTTAAAAATCTATATCTATAAAGATGGATTAGCACCCAAGTAAGGCTTTTTCCTTGAGAAACCAGTACCAAGGAAGAGCTGGCTCACTGTGAGATTCAGTGGCACTTACGGGTGTTCGGTGTCGCCTAAAATCATGTTGTGGGCCACCACGTGGGTGCCCCTACCTGAGGGACAGGGAGATGTCCCAATGCTATTTACCTACTAGCATTAAGGCCAGGCAGTGTCCGCGGCCGCGTCAGCGCAGCCCAAAGATGGAGAAGGGATGGTTTCACTCATAAAGACACCCACCTACGGATCTGGCCAGCCACCCAGTTATGTACTGAAACACCCACCCAACCACCCACACATCTGTTCAGTCATCCATTTGCCCAACCACCCAACCATCCACCCAAACATCCAGCCAACTACCAAACCACCCATCGCTCATCCACCTGCCCAACCGTCCATCCAATCCTTCACCCAAGCATCCACCCCAGTACCCGCCCACCCACCCATCCATCACTCATCCATCCGCCCAACCGTCCATCCAATCCTTCACCCAATCATCCACCCATCCATCCATTAATCCCTCCCTCCAGCCAACCATCCAGTCATTCATCCGTCCATCCACTTATCTACTCACTCACTTACCCACCCACCCATCCATCCTCCCATCCAGCCATTCCCCCATTCAGTAAACATATATCCAGTATCTGCTGTGTGTCAGGCACTGTGCTAGGATATGGGCACACTGTGGTGTTCAAGATACCTGGTCCCCACCCTCTTGGAACTTCTCAACTAGGGAAGATACTTTCCATCCCTTGAGCAACATCATGACATGAGATAATTATCTTTTATTTTTAGAGATGAGGGTCATCCTGGTGGACATTGGTGGGGTTTCCTGGTGGACATCTGTGGGGTTTTCCTACCTGCATTTTCCACCCTTACTTTGCTGGGTGTCTAGACCCATTTCTGGGCACACAGCAAGACTACATTTCCCATCATTCCTTGCCGTTGGGGCTCTTTTTCCTGGATGGTCCGATTTCAGGGACATATTGCTATGGTTTATCCACCCTGATGATGTCCTGACCTCCATAGCCACCCAGACTTGGCCCCAGACCTGTAGCCAATTCCTCCACGATGCCTCCTCCTGAAAGTGCACCAGCTACACCCTACTCAAACCCAGAGGCATCATTTTGACCCCCACACCAGTTCATCCATCTCAGCGATGGCCTCACTATTTTTCAGGAAACTGTAAACAAGCCTCAGCTTTCCTATCCCTCCCCTCCATCCCACACTCACCAACTCCTACTGATTCTGCTACTCTTGTCACCATTCCACCCCTTCTCCCTACCTCATTCACTCAAACACCAGCTCCTCCAGCGGCCTCTCTGCTGGTCTCCCTGTGTCCACACAGCAGCCAGAGGGATTGCCACAAAATGTAAATCTGACCCTGCACCTCTCTTCCTCCATAGCTCTCCATGGCTCCCCTGTACCCTCAAGAGAAAACCCAAACCGCCTTTTCAAAGTTTCCCAGAGTCTAGTCATCCCATTGTTCCTTGCCCGGCCCTAACCATTCCTGATCAGCCTAACGCCTACTCATCCTTCGACTTCACCCCTCTGATCTCTTCCCCCCACCCACCCACTACCTGCCTGAGCTCGCCCCACCAACCATCTGACCGCCCTGTGCTAAAACTGCCTGGTCGCCTGTCCTTGAGTTCCAGGCAGTCAAGGGCTGGGTCCCTCTTGTCCACCACGACCCCCAGCCCCCAACACCACCCCTGGCCCACAGTGTAGGGGCGCATGAATGCTTCGGGATGAATGAATGATGGCAGCCCGATGCAGTCCACCACATCACACCTGCCACGTCCCACGTGACGCTGAAGGAGCTGGTGCAGGAGCTGGTGGACAAACACCCCAGCTTCCTCACCCCTCCAGAGAGACAACTGAGGTGCATGCTCTGTCCCCACTGCTGGGGTCACCCCCCATGTAAGCCACTTGCCCCCCACCTCCTTCTTCCGGGGGTAGCTTCCAGGAGCCCAGCCTAAGGCACTGCACAGAGAATGTCCCCCCAGCTCA
This sequence comes from Dasypus novemcinctus, assembly GCF_030445035.2. Taxonomy (NCBI): domain Eukaryota; kingdom Metazoa; phylum Chordata; class Mammalia; order Cingulata; family Dasypodidae; genus Dasypus; species Dasypus novemcinctus. Next base: position 80,839,286 of record NC_080691.1, on the reverse strand, counting down.
GGCACCAACGCCTCCAGGGGGAGAACTTCAGCGCATTTTGGAGAATACCCCTCTGCCTCGTCCTTCCCGGTGTGGGACCTCGCTGTCTCCGCACACACACTGCGACATTTGCAGTTGTGTATTAATTGCTTCTTTTTTTTTTTCCGGGAACGAATTGCTCTCCCACAAGATGTGTGTGTGTGTGTGTGCTTTAATGACTTTCTCTTCTTGAGAGCGGGCCAGAGAGCTTTTTGAAGAAAGTCTGCCCAGAGTCTGGAACATATAGAAAATTCTCCTGTCTTAATAGCTCTCCCACCCGCCCGCCCATCCGTCACAGATGCATTGAGGAATGAAAAACAAGCACATTGATTGGATCTACTTCTAATCGTCAGCCTGAGCTCGTGTTTGGGGTCTGCTGTTACAGGGAAACGTTGGCGCGGAAGTGGCGCTGCCTCGTTTCTCAAGGGCATGGGGGAAGCGAAAGAATCCTGGCGAGCATTTATTGAGCACCTACTGTGTGCTGGGTCCTGAGCTGGGTGCCGGGGACACAGCTGGGACCAAGACAGACCTAGCCCCGTGCACTCACAGACTGGTGGGGGAGATGGACGCGTCGGCAGGGGTCTGTGGTCAGAGTTGTGAGGGAGGACGCTTGGGCGGCTCAGGGGTCTGACCCGGCCTGAGAAATCAGGGAGGGCTTCCTGGAGGCAGGGGAAGATGAGAGCTGAAGGCTGAGGAGGAGTCACCCGAAAATAGGAAGTGGGGAAGCAGGGAGGGTGCGCCGCATGTGCCAAGGCCTGGGGCGGAGGGCCTTGAGGGCCATGGGAAGGTGTTTCAGCGTTCCTAAGGACAGCAGGGAGCCGTAGAAGGATGTGGAGCGGGGGCGAGAATGGTAAGTGTTGAACAAATAATTTTGGTTATTGTGGGAGACCAGGATGAAACAATTAGCCCAGGCAAATGATGGGGACTCAGACCAGGGCGGCAGAGGGTGAGAACAGAGCCTTTTGGGTGAGAGTCTGGTTGGGGCCAAAAGGAAACTTGGAAGAGATGAGAGAAAAGAGGAACAGAGGCAGGCGACTGTGCTCAGGCCCCACCGTCCAGAGGCCCGGACGTCACACTCCCCTGCAAGCTCCGCTGCCACCAAACGCCACACTGATGGTGCAGTCCCAGGAGGCCCCAGCAAAGAGGCCACCCGTGTCCTCTAAGGAGGCTTCAGAGCGGGTTAGCACCGCGTCCTTGGTCCAGAGACGGAGGCAGCGCTGGGTGGAAACGCTCCATCTCGCCAGCGCGTCCTGCACGCGCACTTCTGCTCGCAAGGTGCAGATGTAAGGCCTGCTTTTAAATTCAATTAAGGCAGCCTCCGTTCTGCTCCTGGAATACATTACCCAGCCAGAAACAGCGGGAGGGGGGAGGTGGGGGGAAAAAACCCTCCAAACACAACAAGACCTATTTAGAGATTTCCCTCTAAATGGATTTTAATTCTCTCGATTTATCAGAGGCCAGAGGAGCTGCTGACAGCCAGCCTCGGTGTCTGCGGACCCTGTTTCAGCCGCGGGGCGGGAAGAAAAGGGACCCAGCTCCCGAGCCGTGGGTCGCCCTGGCCGGGTCTGACTGCCACCTGTGCCACTCGCCCTGAGCAAGGTGCCGCGCCCTCTCCGGGCCTCAGTGTGCTCGTCTGTAAAATGCGGAAAGTGAGTGTGCTCATCTCAGAAGACGCTCGTGAGCAGGCTCCTTCGTGTCCAAGAGGATGCAGGTCAAGCCCTCGACACCAAGCCTGGGACGCGTGAATGTTCTGCAGAGGCACGGGTGATGACGGCGATGGCGATGGCGGCGGTGGTGATGGTGACAGAGATGATGGCGGCGGCGGCGGTGGTGGTGATGGTGATATGATGGTGGTGGTGATGGTGATGGTGGTGGTGATGGTGATATGATGGTGGTGGTGATGGTGATATGATGGTGGTGGTGATGGTGATATGATGGTGGTGGTGAGATGGTGATGGTGGTGGTGATGGTGATAGAGATGATGGTGATGACGATCATGGTGTTGGTGGTGGTGTGAGGGTGACAGACATGATTAAGCCTGTCATTGTTTTTTTTTGTTTTTTTAAAGATTTATTTAATCCTCCCCTCCCCCGGTTGTCTGTTCTCTGTGTCTTTTTGCTGCGTCTTGTTTCTTTGTCCGCTTCTGGTTGTCATCAGCGGCACGGGAAGTGTGGGCGGCGCCATTCCTGGGCAGGCTGCTCTTACTTTCACGCTGGCGGCTCTCCTTATGGGTGCACTCCTTGCGCGTGGGGCTCCCCCACGCGGGGGACACCCCTGCGTGGCACGGCACTCCTTGCGCGCATCAGCACTGCGCATGGGCCAGCTCCACACGGGTCAAGGAGGCCCGGGGTTTGAACCGCGGACCTCCCGTGTGGTAGGCGGGCACCCTAACCACTGGGCCAAGTCCGCTGCCCAAGCCTGTCATTGTTGATCGTGCCTTCCATCTGGAGCCCCAGCCCTCTGCTAGGTTGCTGTAAGGGGGAGGAAAAAGAAGTGTCAGCCTTGAGTCCTGTTCAAAGGCCGGGAGGCTTTGGCTAGGCAGTAAGGAAGAGGAGGATGGGTGGGCTGGCTTAAGCAAAGGTGTGGAGGTGGGAAAGAACCTGGTGTTTGCTGGGTGCCCTGGCACAAGCCTGTAGGGTCAGGCCAGAGGCCACTGAGACTCCCAGGAGGATCTCTCTATCTTTGTAAGGGGCTGGTGAGCAGCACCCGTTGTCCAGACACCTAGGTAAGAAACAGAAGGGATTTCTGGGCAAAGAGATGTCTTGGTCAAATCGGGGTCCTTCTGTTCTCAGTCTTGGCCTGCAGTGACCCTTGGGGACCTCAGTAGCCCATGCCTGGCTTCTCTGAAGGGGTACCTTCATCCACAGAGATCGTCCCTGGGTTCTAGGCACACAGCCCCTCATGTGACCCCTCCTGGAAGGGCCAGAGGGAAGGGCGAGAGATGGGAAAATGCTATTCCCAGAATCAGGGTTGGGGGCAGAGGCAGAGGAAGGGAAAGGCGGAAGGGAGAGAAATAGATAAAATACGTTTACCCTTGAGGGGGCCTGCCTGGGTCGGGGTGCAGAGGGGGCTTCCGAGGGCTGGAATGTCCCTTGTCTTGATCTGAGGGGTGGCTGTGTGGGTCTCGACCTACGTAATAATTCTTCAAGCCGCACACCTGAAGGCTTGCACACTCTGAAATGTAAATTATACATCAGTAAACAGGAGGGAGAAGGATCCGGGGAGATAGACAAAGAAAGAAAGAAAAAGAGTGAGATGGAGACAGCAAGGAGAGATCCGACAGGCGGAGAGAAATGACAACAAAAAAGAGATGGAGAGAAACATACATAGAAAGTGAAAGACACAGACAAAAGACGAAGCTAAAGACAGACAGGGAGAACAAAGAAAGAAAGGGGGGAAATGGATTTCAAAGGTGGGAAAAGAAGAAAGCTGGGAAGCCCCGAGGAGGGGAGAAGGCCGAGGCAGAGGGAAATGCGGAGCAGGAAAGAGGCAAATGGACTGAGCAGGGGAAGGAGGGATCTACCGGGGACCCTGGGAAGCCCGGAGCCTCACAGGCGAACTTGTCCTTGATTGTAATTACACAGGAACATTTAGCTTGTAGATGCAGCAGAAATGAAAATGCTCCACGTCGCCCATTAATCTAATAGCTGTTAGTCAATCACTCTTCAAAAGGGGCTCCGCCTGTGGCTGCTGCGCGGGGGGTGGCCTGCACCGAGCGGGATCCAGAAGAGCTGGTTTTAAACTAATGATGCCCTCGGGGAGAGCCGGAGGGGCAGTTCCCGGGGGAACAGAACTTTCACAAAAAGCCTGGCTGGTGAATTTCACAGCCCTGCAGGCAGCTACCAGCCCAGAGACCAGCAGCTGGCGAGTAGGGGTTCTAACCGGCCAGCCTGGGTGAGGGAGATACAATGTATCCAGAGGGATCGAGTAACTCAGCTAGGGGGTGGGGCAAGGCTTCCTAGAAGCACACCTCATGCTTAGAGGTAGGAATTGAGGGAGGCGAACAAAAAGGAAGGGAGAAGGACCTTCCAAGCAGAAGAGTACAGCGTGTGCAAAGGTTGAAAAGGAAAAAGCAGGCAGTGGTGGGGTCTCTGAATGTCACTGGATAGGGGGTGGGGAGTGGGTGAAGTCGGCAGAACCCAGACCACCCAGGTTTTACAAGCCACAGTGAGAAGCCTGGACTTTGTGCTGAAGGTAACAGGGAGCCATGGAAGGTTTACAGCAGAGGGGCTCCAAGGCAGATTTCTATTTTTAAAAGACATCCTTGCCTATGAGGGAGATTTTGGGGGTCAAGCCGTAAGATATTTTAAGTCTCAGAAAGAGTGAGCTCCCCAGTCCCGGAGGCAAGTGAGATAAGGCCACAAAAGGGACCCATGGGTGGGAGTTGCAGCATCAGGAGGAGGCTGCTGTTGCGGAGAAGGGGGCTTCTCATCCAGCAGGGTGGGAGAGGAGGAGGCGCAGAGGGGTGGGGTGTGTGGCTGATCTCACGTGGGGTCTCCTTCCCTGATGCAGGGAGGAGTGGGGAGTGGGGATGAGTCAGGGGTACAGCCTGAGCCCGAGGCTTGAGTCAGCGCCCAGTGTAGACCGCTCGCTGCCCCTCGCAGCCTGGGTGACTCACTCCTTCATTTGCCCTGGAGCGGGGACCTGGTGGGTGGAGGCAAAGCCACTGCGGGACCCCCCTACGCCTCCCTCTCCTGCTCATTATTGTCTCCACGTGCATCCAGTCGTGCACCAACCAAAACTCTTCCTGCTTTCAGCCCGGTAGGTCTGCAATGACTTCTTTGGGCTGCACGTCCAAAACGTCCCACCCACTTCTCAGCCCTTCCGTGGCTCCGGCCCCATCATCCTTTGCCTGGTCCAGGACATTTCCTCTGCCCCTGATCCTCCAGCTCCCCGTGGTGGCCAGAGCAACGCGGGTCGGGCTGCCTGCAGCCCTCCATGGCTGCCACCTGCCCGGGGTAAAAGCCCCAGCTCTCCTGCAGCCCACCTGAGGGGCCGGTCCCGTCCCCTTCCCCTCTCCCCCTCACTCCCTCCGCTCCGGCTGCAGGGCCCCGCCTGGCCAGGTCCGCCAAAAGGGCCGGACATAGTGGTTCTGCCTCAGGGCCTTTGCACACGCTGTCCCTCTGCCTGGAACCCTCTTCTCACAGCTACTTTTTATTCCGCCTAAATGTCACCTCCTCAGCAAGCCCTCCCTGATTGTTCGGCTAAAATAGCTTCCAACTTGCTCCCCTCCTTAGCCCCTTGCTTTACTTTCCTTTGCGGCCCTCGGGTCCTCTGAGCTGCCCCCTGTTTATCTGTTGACGTTTGCTCAGGGTCCAGGAAGGCCGGTGGAGGTCAGGCCCCCTGCACAAGCCCTGGTACACAGCAAGTGCTCAATCCTTGCTTGACGGCTGCTGAGTGGATCTTCGCAAAATCCCTCCGAGGTGGGACTTTTACCAATGCCGTTTCACACAGCGGGAAACTGAGGCTCAGAGGCGGGTGGGGGAGGGGCCAAGGCTGCCCCCCGACCTTTGCGGGGTGCGGGGGTCGCCTCGGCCATCCTCGCGGCCCAGGCCCGCCCAGCGCGGCCCGGTTCGACTTGGGGACACCCCCTCAGCCCCCGCCAGGGCCTCCGCGCCCGCGCTCCCCGCCCTCGCCCTGCCCTTCCCGCGAGCCCCTCCCCGCCGGCCCCGCAGCCCCCTCCTCGGCGCCCGCGCGCTGCCGCCCGGCTCCCGCCCCCCGCGAGCCCGCAGCCAATGGCCGCGCTGCCTGATGAGGTAATGCGCCCCCTGCGCGCCCCCATTGGTCGGCCTGGAGACCGGCCTTCTTTCGCCCCCCAGGCTGGGGCAGGGGGGCGGGGGTCCCCGCAGCCCCCGAGGGCGGGCGCACTCCGGCACGTCTCCGGGGGGGGGGTCCTGTACCCCTGTCCATACTCCCCCAGCTCCCGCCCCCTCTCGGCTCAGGGGACCTCGAGACCCCCGACCCTGTCCCCAGGGAGGGAGGAGGCCCCGAGCCCCCGGAGCTGCCCGCGCCGGGCGACTGAGCCCACGGCGGCTGCCCACGCCGCCCCCCCACGCCGCTCCCCACGGCCCGGCTCAGCCTCGTCCACGTGCTCCCTTCCTGGGAACGCCGCGGGCGTCGCAGCGGATCCTCAGGCATCGTGTATTCACTCAACAAACGTTGAGTTGGCTCTTCCCCGCTGGCTTTTGTTTTATTTGCTTACCTTTTCCCTTTCATCCATCCCCCGCCCCCGTCCCCTCCCTATAACCATCTAATGCGTCCCCCCCTCCCTCCCTCCTCCCTCCCTCCTCCCCCCTACCTTCTCTTTGTCTCCCCTTTTCTCTCATTTCTTTTCTCCTTCCTTCCTCCCTTCCTTCCTTCCTCTTTCCCTCCCCTTTTCTCTTTCTCTCCTTCTTTCCCTTTTTTCCTTTCTTTCTCTCTCTGCCTCCTTCCCTTCTCTTTTTGTTCCCTTTTTCTCTCCCTCATTTCTTTTTTTCTTTTACCCTCCCTCCCTTCCCTCTCTGTCTTTCTTTCTTTCACTCCCCCTTTCTCTCCCTTCTTCTCTCCCTTCTTTCTCTTTTCCTTCCTCTTTCCTACTCTCCCTTCTTTCCTTCATATCTTTTTTTCTCTCCCCCCTCATTCCCTCCCTCCCTTCTCTTTTTGTCTCCCTTTTTTTTTTTTTTTTTTTTTTTTAAAGATTTATTTATTTATTTAATTTCCCCCCCCTCCCCTGGTTGTCTGTTCTTGGTGTCTATTTGTTGCGTCTTGTTTCTTTGTCCGCTTCTGTTGTTGTCAGCGGCACAGGAAGTGTGGGTGGCGCCATTCCTGGGCAGGCTGCACTTTCCCTTCACGCTGGGCGGCTCTCCTTACGGGGCGCACTCCTTGCGCGTGGGGCTCCCCCACGCGGGGGGGGACACCCTTGCGTGGCAAGGCTCTCCTTGCGCGCATCAGCACTGCGCATGGGCCAGCTCCACACGGGTCAAGTAGGCCCGGGGTTTGAACCATGGACCTCCCATATGGTAGACGGACGCCCTAACCACTGGGCCAAAGTCCGTTTCCCTTGTCTCCCTTTTTGTCTCCATCATTCCTTTTCTTTTCCCCTCCCTCTCCCCCTCCCTTCTCTTTCTCTCCCCTTTTGTCTCCCTCACCTTTCTTTCTCTTTCTTTCTTTCCTTTCTTTGTCTTTCTTTCTTTCTTTCCTCTTTCTTTCTTTCTTTCTTTCTTTCTTTCTTTCTTTCTTTCTTTCTTTCTTTCTTTCTTTCTTTCTTTCTTTCTTTCTTTCTTTCTTTCTTTCTTTCTTTCTTTCTTTCTTTCTTTCTTTCCCTCCTTTCTTTCTCTAGCCCCCTCCTTCCCTCTCTGTCTCCTTCTCTCTCCCTCATTCCTTTCTTTCCTTCCCCCTCCCTCCCTCCCTCCCTTCCTTTCCTTCCCTCACCCCCCCCCTTCTCGAGGCTGGGCCCCGCTGTCCTCTCCGCCTGTTTCTCTTTGGTTCACGTTCTGCCTGGGGTGTAGCGCCGACACAGCAGGTGCACCGGCTCGGTGGCCGGCGGGACCTCCTCCCTCAGCACAGGTGCTGGTCCCCGGCCGGGGCCACACGAGGACGCAGGACGCGGGGGACAGGTGGGCGGGGGAGGGGAGCCTGGCGGCTCAGAGCGAATCCTCTCTGATGATGCTCTCAGAGCGATGAACAGAGCGTGCTCATCGGGGATTGCTTTTGCGTTCACTTCGATTGTTAAAAATGCCGCAGTCAAATATTCTTTCGCTTGATGAGGTGGTGTTGTTGTCCCTTAAATTTTGTTCCTCCCTCACCCATTCACCTGGACCTGTACAGAACCTCCCACCACCCAGAACCCCCCCTGCCCCCTTCCCCTCCCCCAGGTCCACTCCCTCCCCCGCTGCTGAATTTGCCAGTTTTGAAAATTGACAGAAACGGCAGCATTCAGTTGCAAGTCCTTTGTGCCGGCCGCCTGCACCCAGCAGAAGGCCTTGGAGAGTCGGTCCCGCCGTCGCCCGCCTCGGCACTTCGTTCCCTTACTGCCGGGGACCCCGGTTTGTTTGCCCCCTTCCCCCGCTGCTGGATGTCTGGGTTACTTCCTGCTTGAGCTGCTGCGGGCGGCTCTCCTTCCCGCCTTTCTGGGGACACATGGTCCCAGTTCTCCTGGGTAAACAGCGAGCAGTGGACAGCTGCGTCGCCTGCTAGGTGTGTGTTTAACTTTGTAAGGAACTGCCAGCCGGGTTTCCAGGGTGGCTGTGCCATTTTGCGTCCCCACCGGCTGTCGGGGAGAGCGCCTGTGGATGTGTTTTGGGCACGCACAGTTTTTCCTTTCAATCAGCATGTGAGGGCACAGTCAGGCGAGTTGTGACAAATATACACACACGTGTAACCACCTCTCAGTCAAGATACATGGCATTGCCATGGCCCCAGAACGTTCCCTCCAGACATGTGCTTTTTGATTTTACAAGAGGAGGGGTTGGGGAGAGGCACAGAGCTCACTCCTATTCTCGACTTCCGCCTTCCATGCTGTGTGTGTGTGGTTTTTATTGGTTTTTAAAATGTTTTTATTTAGCTACAGACAGGTATGTGTTTTTTATTTTTATTTTTTTTTGGTACCGGGACTAGGGATTGAACCTGGTACCTCGTGGGTGGAAAGCTGGCGCTCAACCACTGAGCCACATTGGCTCCCCTGAGTCCTTTTTTCCCGTTTGTTTGCTTGTTTTGTTTTTTTTTTTAAAGATTTATTTATTTTATTTAATTTCCCCCCCTGGTTGTCTGTTCTTGGTGTCTATTTGTTGTGTCTTGTTTCTTTGTCCGCTTCTGTTGTCGTCAGCGGCGCGGGAAGTGTGGGCGGCGCCATTCCTGGACAGGCTGCTCTTTCTTTTCACGCTGGGCGGCTTTCCTCACGGGCGCACTCCTTGCGCGTGGGGCTCCCCCACGCGGGGGACACCCCTGCGTGGCACGGCACTCCTTGCGCGCATCAGCGCTGCGCATGGCCAGCTCCACACGGGTCGAGGAGGCCCGGGGTTTGAACCGCGGACCTCCCATATGGTAGACGGACGCCCTAACCACTGGGCCAAAGTCCGTTTCCCTGCTTGTTTTTTTTTAAGATTAATTAATTTATTCCCCCCTCATCATTTGCGCTTGCTGTCCACTTTCTGTGTCTGTTCATCTTCTTTTTAGGGGGCACTGGAAACTGAACCCAGGACCTCCATGTGGGAGAGAGGCACCCAATTGTTTGAGCCACCTCTGCTCTCTGCTTGTTGTGTCTTTTATTGTCTCCTCATTGCATCATCTTGTTGTCTTGCTCATCTTCTTCAGGAGGCACAGGGAACTGAACCCGGGATCTCCCATGTGGTAGGCGGCTGCCCAGCTGCTTGAGCTACATCTGCTTCCCTGTTGATTGTTTTTGTTTTTAGGAGGCCGAACTCAGGGCCTCCCGTGTGGGAAGCAGGTGCTCAACCACTTGAGCCACATCTGCTCCCCCAGGCTGTTTTTTTAAAATTATTTATTTATTCACCCCCCACCCCCCGTAGCTTGCTTTTTGCTGTCTGCTCTCTGTGTCCATTTGCTGCATGTTTTTTCTAGGTCTGCTTGTCTCCCTTTCTTGCGTCATCTTGCTGCGTCCACTCTCCACGGCGCATGGGCCATCAGCTCTCCACAGCATGCGGGCTGGCCTGCCTTCACATGGAGGCCCTGGGACTTGAACCCAGGGCCTCCCGTATGGTAGGCGGGAGCCCAACTGATGGAGCCCCAGCCGCTCCCCCCCCCAGGCTGTGTTTTGAGGCACCACCCACCTGTACCTCATTGAACGCCCTTGAACGGGCCCCTCAAATGCCTTTCCCCGAGAAGCCCCCGGGCTGGAGGGCACCCCGTAAGCTTAAACTCACCCGAGTCTTCTCCAGAGCATTTCATGATCATTTTCAAACATTTAACAAATACCTGCTGCGCACTTCCTGGGCCCCGCTGACATTCCAAGACACCAGCGAGGTGTTTTGCCATCCTCATTTTACAGGTGGAAAAACGGAGGAGGCGCAGAAAGGTGATGTCACCTGCCCACGCCCCACAGGTAAAAAATGGGCGGAGCTAAGATTTGAACCTGGCCGTCCCTCCCCCGCCCTTGACCCCGCCCTTGACCTCCTGGCTCACTGTCTTCCCGGCGAGCGGAGCCACTCAACAAACATTAGCCCCCCGCCCCCTCGCTCCCTCGCCCTCAATGCCAACATCGAAAAAGCTCTGAAAATACAGTGTTTTCCCTATTAGGATGGCTTTGTTGAGAACTCCACTGATCTGAGCTTGTCAATACCCTTTATTTATCCCATTTGCTGTGAATATTCTCATTATTTATTTTCATTTACTCCCCCCCCCCCCGCCCCGTTGTCTGCTCTCTGCGTCCACTGCTGTGTGTTCTTCTGTGTCTGTTGTCTTCTCACAGGTGGCTCCCGGGAACTGATCCTGGGACCTTCCGGAGTGGGAGAGAGGCGCTCACTCTCTTGCGCCACCTCCGCTCCCTGTTCTGCTGCGTCTTCTTTTCCCTCCTCTGTCTCTTGTTGCGACATCTTGCTGTGGCAGCTCTCTGTGTGGGCCGGCACTCCTGGAGGGGTGGCGCTCCGCGCGGGCCAGCTCGCCCTCGCCAGGAGGCCCCGGGCGTCGGACCCCCGGACCTCCCGCGTGGTAGACGGAGCCCGGTCCCTCGAGCCACATCCGCTTCCCTCTTCTGGTTATCGCTGCCAGGCCCTCCTGCGGTGTTATTTGATAGATACTGAGTGAGTCTTAGCCGCATTCTCCAATCTAGAGAATTCTGAATTCCAACACACATCTGGCCCCTGGGGCTTCAGATAAATGATTGCTCAGATTTTCCCTTATGAGGGATCGAGGCTACTGTGGGTCAGTCTCTTCCAGGCTCCAGAAGGACGCAGCCGGGAGCACAGCACACCCGGCCCTCACAAGGTCGCAGTTCATGGCGGTGGGGGGGGGGGATACAGACAGACGGACGTGGTGCTCACAGAGCCGGGCCATCAGGCCCCCCGTGGGGAAACTCGGGCATGTGGGGGACCCGGGGGCGCTGAGCAAAGAGCTGAAAGGTCCCAAGGGGGTAGTGAGGGAGGACAGGGAGTTCCAGCAGCAGGCGCAGCTTGTGCAAAGGTCCTGGGGTGCCTGAAACCTGTCCTGAGGAACAGCAGGGCATCCTGGGGAGGGAAGGAGCACAGTTTGGCTTACCCCCCCCAGCCCTGCGCACTCACCCCTGCCCCACCCGGGGAGGCTCCCGGCCCCCTCCTCCTGTGAGCCCAGGGAGCGGGGGTGTCCGGCGGGGAGACCAGATGCCAGGACCTCATGCTGCCCCAGCGGGCACAGGCCGCGTCAGCCCCGCGTTGGACGCGCGCGTGGCCCCAGGACCGCAGGAGCGGCCGGGGCTGGGCGGTGCGGGGGGAGGCGCCGAGCCCCGGCCGGGAGCCCTCCCAGGCCAGCGGCTGATCCACGGCCGAAGAATTTCCTTTTTGTAGAAGGCTCTGCCCCGGGGAACTTGGTGTCTGGGGAATCCGTTGGCTCCTCCTTCTGCCAGCCTGGGAGTCCCCGGCCGCCATCGTTCTCTGCCCGCAGCCCCCCAAAACAGCAGATCAGCCGCCCCAGCGCCTCTGCCCGCAGCCTCCATCCCGGGCCGCCTGCCTCTTCTCACCTCTGCTGGGTCTCACTCGCCTGCACCTGCGCGATTGCCTCCACCCTTGCCCCCTGCTCCCTCTTGGTCAGGCACCAGAGGGCGCCCGTGAGCCCCCGAGGCCAGCCCACCCCAGGGCCTTTGCACGGGCCGCGCCCGCTGCTCCGAAGGTTCTCCCGGCCCCAGCCCGTTCTTTTTCAAGTGCACACGCGGGAGGTGGGTTCCAGGAAGGGAGCGGCTCCATCTCGGTCACTTGCCTCTTGCCGGCTCCTCCCAGAGCCTTCCGCACGTAGTAGGTGCTTAATCAAAATTCTTTCCAAGACGGAAAGCCTTCGTTCGCGGAACCTCAGGGGAAAAAAACAAAAAACAAAAAACCACCGAACACCCTCGTTCTACTGCCAAAGCCCCGCCCGGGAGCGCTGGGCCGTGGCGGGGATTGAGATGTTGAAAATAAATAAATGAATTTAAAAAGCCGCCTCCCGGTCGGGGCGCTTCCCCTCGGCCTTTAATTATTTCGTCGACAGTGCTCGCCGTTCCGGCCGTCAAGGTGGCATTTGCGAGGGACGGGTCCCTTTAGCATCGCTGACAGCTAATTTGTGGGAAGTTTAATTACAGGCGGCGTTAATTAGCTGGCAGCGCGCGGGGCGGGGAGGGCGCCATCTGTTCCGCAAAACGTCCTCCCCTTGCCGGGGCCGCGGCTGCGAGGGCCGCCAGGGGTGGGTGGGGAGGAGGACAGGGCGTGGGACAAGAGGAGGAGGAAGAAGAGGCCCCGGGGACGAGTCACGGCCCTTCACCCCCCTTCCCCGGACCCCAGGACGGAGCGCGGGGCAGCCCGCCGCCTCCTGGCCGCCACCACCGGCACCTGCCTCCGGCTCCTTGGCGCCTGCCTGGCGTTGGTCGCATCACTAGGAGCATAGGGTGTGGAATCGAGGAGGTGAAGACCGCCTCGTGCTCCGCCTGGGTGGGGGACGTGCGGGGCACCCACCTGGGCGAGACGGGAGGGTGGACAGGCCCACGGCGCGGCCGTTCCTCACCCAGACAGCCTGGACTCTGCGCGTTCCAAGCCCCGCTTTGTTCCTTCTGGGCTTTTTCAACAGGATACAAGAGCCCTTTCGCCTCTGGCGGCCCCGGTTTTCTCATCTGGAAGACGGGGTGACGGTCATGAAACCCGTGTCGCCTGGTCTCTCTACAACTGTCCCAGCCCGGCCTCCCCGGGTGTGGTTGGCGATGAACTTGGAGGGTGGTGCCTTTTGGAGCTGACACCGGGTGGGTGGCGGGTGGCGGTGGGGCTGTGTGATCAGCCGGAAACCCTGTGCCTCTCTGGGCCTTGGCCCTGCTAGGCGCAGCCCCTTCTAAAACCTCCCCTCCACCTCCAGCCCTCGCCACTGCTGCCTCCCTTACCCTTTGTCCTGCCGCCATCTCCCCAGAAAGCCTCTCCTGGCCCTCTAGGCTGGGGTAGGTGCCCCCCTTGGGCCCCCACAGCACCCCCTGCGCCCCCCATCACAGCCGGAATCAACCGGGCCCTGGCTTGTTCGGCTCCATTTCCCCCACGGGACCGGGAGCCCCAGGCAGGGGGGCGGGTCTGGCCACGGCTGTGCGGGCACCCAGGAAGTGGCCAGCACCCATCGAGGTACAGACGGACGGGCGGCGCTCTGACCCCGCGTCAGGACGCAGGGCGATGGGGGCCGGCGGGATGCGGAGTTCAAGCAGAGATGGACGGACCGACGCAGGTGCGGGAGTGAGCTCACCGTCGCCGCGGGCATGCGAGCAGCCGGCGCTCGGCCGGGGGCCCTGTCCTGGCCAGAAGGTGGACTTCCTCGGCTCCTTTCCGTGGGCCGTGAGCTGGAGGTCGTGCCACCCCCTGGATCCCCGCGTCTGACCTCCCCCCCCCACCCCCTGGCCTGAACCCCGACACCTGGCGGTCCCCCCCCACCCCGGACGGAGCGGGCAGGAAAGGGCGCCGGCATCCGGCTGCCGGCTGGGGATGAGGCAGGCTGGCCCGAAGCAGAGACCAACGCCCGGGACGCGCTCAGCAGCTCCGCTCCTCAGGCAAGTCGGGCCCCTGCTCTGTGCCTCGGTTTCCCCCACCTCTCTCCCGAAGGTGCCTGCCTCACAGACTTGCTGGGAAGCGTTAAGGAGTAGGCCTGGGTCCCTGGGGAGTGCTTCAGCCCGTGCAAAGGCCCTGAGGCAGCGCCCGGCCTGGAGCGGTGGGGGAGAGCAGCTGGGGTGCCCCCAGCGAGGGAGCGGGGAGGGGGCGGGGCGGGGCGCGCGGGGCCTGCGGGCCGCGGGGGGGACCTGAGCTTTTACTGCAAATGAGGTGGGAGCCCCGGGGGGCTGCGGGCAGAGGAGGGCCGGCCCTGACTCGCGTGCTCACAGGCGCCCTCTGGCTGCCGGGGAGCATGGGTGGTGGGGGGCGAGGGTGGGCGGTGGGGGACCGGAGGCGGGTCATCTGCGGGTCCTGGCAGGTGATGGGGCTGGGCCGAGGGTTAAGAGGTGTGGGAGGGGAAACGGACTTTGGCCCAGTGGTTAGGGCGTCCGTCTACCATATGGGAGGTCCGCGGTTCAAACCCCGGGCCTCCTTGACCCGTGTGGAGCTGGCCATGCGCAGTGCTGATGCGCGCAAGGAGTGCCGTGCCACCCAAGGGTGTCCCCCCGCGTGGGGGGAGCCCCACGCGCAAGGAGTGCGCCGTGAGGAAAGCCGCCCAGCGTGAAAAGAAAGAGCAGCCTGCCCAGGGAATGGCGCCGCCCACACTTCCCGTGCCGCTGACGACAACAGAAGCGGACAAAGAAACAAGACACAGCAAATAGACACCAAGAACAGACAACCAGGGGAGGGGGGAAATTAAATAAATAAAATAAATCTTTAAAAAAAAAAAAAGAGGTGTGGGGACTCCAGAAAGATGTGGGGGACAGAGCTGATGGGCGGGGCCGATGGAGGAGGGGGAGCCCCGGCCAAGAATGCGGGGAGCACCCTGGAAGACCCAGCTGCGGCTTTTCCGCATCCCACCCACACAGGTCTGGCGGAGGAGGGGGGACGAGTGGTGTCCTCCAAGATGGGTCCGAATCCCAGCTCTGCCCCTGGCCTGCTGTGTGACCCCTTGGGCGGGCCGCTTTCCCTCTCTGGGCCTCCGTTTCCTCAGCTGCAGGTGGGACGCGTCCGTTTCTGACCCTGGCTCCACCCTCCCCCCGTCTTCCGTGGCTGTCGCCCCCCTCTGGCTCCCGCAGTGCTCAGCTGGACCCTCCTCTCTCTCTCACCTCCGCCCCTCATCGATTCACCTGTCGCATGAAGCAAAGCTTTTAAACGTGTCAATCAGCTCAGGTCCCTTCCAGGGGCAAAGGCCTCCAAGTGCCCCTTTGCCAAAGAAGACACCAGGTGGCAAAGGAGCTCAGGAAAAGATGCTCAACACCGCAAGGTCCTGGGAACACAACTCAAAACCACATAAGCCGCATTTCACTCTTAGCAGAAGGCTAAGATCTTTTTTTTTTTTCAGGAGGCACCAGGAACCAAACCCGGTACCTCCCGTGTGAAAGGAGGGTGCTCAACCACTCAAGCCACCCCCGCCCCCCGATAAACACATTTTTTCATTTAAAATTTTTATTTCTATTTCTTTATTCTCCCCACCCCATCATTGTTTGCACTTACTGTGTCTGTTCGTCTTCCTTGTTTCTTTAGGAGGCACTGGGAACCAAACCCGGGACCTCTGATGTGTGAGGGAGGCACCTAATCTCTTGAGCCACCTCCGTTCCATGCTTTGTTGTGTCTCTCATTATATTCTTCTTCTTGTGTCTCTTTTTGCATCAGCTTGTTGAGTCAGTCATGCCTGCCCATTGTGCCAGCTCGCTGTCTTCTTTGGGTGGCCTCGGGACCCAAACCAGGGACTTCCCTTGTGGTAGGCAGGAGCTCAATCACTTGAGCTACATCCATTTCCCTGTTTTGTTTTTAAGATTGATTTATTTCTCCCCCCACCCCGCTGTTTGCCCTCACTGTCTGCAGTCTGTGTCTTCTGTTTAGGAGGCATGGGAACCAAACCCGGGGTCTCCCATGTGGGAGGGAGGCACCTAATGCTTGAGCCACCTCTGCTCCTGCTTGTTGCACCTCTCTGGCTAAGATCTTCTAAACCGACAACACTAAGAGTTGACAAGGACATGGGGCAACCGGAACGCTCAGACACTGCTGATGGGAATGCAAAATGGCACAGCCGCTTTGGAGAACAGTTTGGCAGTTTCTTACAAAGTTAAACAGACGCTTACTAAAAAGTACAGCCATCCCATTCAGGTCTTCGTCCAGGAGAAATGAAAATACATGCCTGCCCCAAAGCCTGAGCACGAATGGTTGTAACGGCTCTATTCATAACTGCCCCAGACTGGAAACAACTCAAATTTCCGTCAGCAGGGATAAAGAAATTGTGGTCTGTCTGTACAATGGAATATTACACAGCCGTGAAAAGGGGAGAATTCTTGTTGTACACAATAATGTGGATGATTCTCAGACGCATTGTGCTGAGTGAGAGAAGCCAGACGCAAAAGGCTGCTGCTTCTATGCTTCCATTTATATGACATTCTGGAAGAGACAAACGAGTGGGACGGAGGATGGGTCAGCAGCGGGCAGGAGCTAGGGGTGGGGACCAGGGGCTCGGCCACGCAGTGTTTCCGGCAGAGCACAAAGGGGTAAGCTAGAAACTTCAGAAAAGGTTACCCTGAAATCTGCATATTGAAACACTGTAAGGCAGGCTGCAAGCTAGAATCTGATAAAGGTGAAGTTGTATTTGCCTGAAGAAGCTGAATGGTTGAAGAAGAGAAGTTCTTTTCTTGAACTGCTGAAATTCTCTGTTCTGCTTTTTTAAAAAATAATTTTTAATAATTTTTATTTTACTCTCTACCCCAAGATGGTTCCCTTAACTGTCTGCCTATTGTCTGCTCGCTCTGTCTGTTCGTTGTGTCCTGCGCATTGTGTCCACTCATTGTGTCTGCTTGTTGTCTGCTAATCTTCTTTAGGAGATACCAGGAACCAAACCTTGGACCTCCTGAGTGGGAGGTGGGGTGCCCAACCACTTGAGCCACATCCACAACTGCTCATTGTATCTGCTCATTCATCAGCTCATTGCATCAGTTCATTGTGTCTGCTACTCTTCTTTAGGAGGCACCAGGAACCAAACCCAGGACCTTCCATTTCAGTTCTGCTCTAAGACCTCCATGATGAGAGCAATCTCCTTTACTAATTGCAGATGCAACTAGCCATAGATGTAATCAATTGACTATAGATACAAATCCATCTGCTAAATACACTCACAGTAACAATCTGCCAGTGCTTATTTGGCCAACAACTAGACACCAAAATCTAGCTAAGGTGACACATGAAATTAACCATACAACTCTCCCTTCAACTAGGGACATGAGCAAACTGTATTAAACAGACAGTAGTATTTCTGGCTGCTTTTTGTCCCCCACCTTACAATTACATATTTATTTACTTTTTGTGAATTTTGAATATAGTAACA